>NW_012101243.1:1137085-1139315 GCF_000951045.1 Mandrillus leucophaeus
GCAGGAGAACGGCGTGAACCCAGGAGGCGGAGCTTGCAGTGAGCTGAGATGCGCCACTGCATTCCAGCCTGGGCGACAGGGTGAGGCCCCACCTCAAAAAAAAAAAAAGTAATAATAATAATAAAGATTAAAGGAGAAAATAGGCATGGTCAATTAATTAGATGCCCGAAAGCATTAAATTCAACATTACTCAGGCTGGAAAAAAAAAAAAAACACTTCCAGCAAACAAGGATTAGGCAGGAACTTCTTTAATCTGATTAAACACATCTACCATGATCCTATGATAAACATCATACTTAATGGTGAAATCTCGGATGTGTTCCCGTTAAAGTCAAACAACAAACTATGGAAAGCTGCTATCATCACGACCATTTAACATCTTGCTGCTATGATCCTGGTCAATGAACACAGAAGGGAAAATAGGAAGGAAAGAAAAAAAGTAAGGAAGGAAGGAAAAGAAATGAGAAGCAGAGGATTAGAAAGGAAGAGGCAAAATAGTTGTTTGCAGATACATGATGGTCTATGTAGAAAATCCAAAAGAACCATTAAGATGAACATGAAAATGGAGAAAGGTTTCTGTGTAAGACCAGATATAAGACTCAATAACGATAAAGACTCATGTACCCATTACACATGGCCGCTTGGCTGCTTTTGCTTCCTCTATCTTCCTCCCCTTTTCCCCCTTCATATTATCTCCTTTTCCTTCCTACTGCCTATATAATCCAGAATCTTCATATTATCTTGAAGCAAATCACAACATATCATTTTATTCATAAATGTAGGTATATAATCTCTAAGAAACAAGAACTCTTAAAACACAAAATTACAATATCATTTCCAATTCTAAAATGTTAACAATGATTCTTTAATATCAAATAACCAATCAATGTTCAAACTTACAACAATCTCATTAATGTCATAAATCTTTTTTAAGCACTCTGTTTTTGTTTTCGAACTGTATAAAATCCACACACTGAATTCAACACTGAATTAACAACAATATTCCTTCAGGCCAGCAATAACCAAAGAGAAAAAACATAATATAAAAAGATCCAGCCGGGTGCAGTGGCTCACGCCTGTTATCCCAGCACTTTGGGAGGCCGAGGTGAGCAGATCATCTGAGGTCGGGAGTTCATGACCAGCCTGGCCAAAATGGCGAAACCCCGTCTCTACTAAAACATACAAAAATTAGCCAGGCATGGTGGCAGGTGTCTGTAATCCCAGCTACTCGGGAGGCTGAGGCAGGGAGAACTGCTTGAATTTGGGAGGCGGAGGTTGCAGTGAGCCCAAATCGCTCTACTGCACTTCAGCCTGGGCAACAGAGCAAGACTCCATCTCAAAAAGAAAAAAAAAAGAAAGATCCATTCATAAAAGCAACAAAAACTAGACAATACTTAGGAATAAATCTAACAGATAATATGCAAAATCTTTATGGCAGTTACAAAACATCACTAAAGTTCATAAAGTAAAACATGAATAACTATAAAGATACATTTTCATGAATGAAAACTTTTTATCAAGATACCACTTAAATACAATTTATTTCAAAACTCCAAAGTTTTCAAGAAACTCAACAATACTACAAAAATTCATATTAAAGAGTAAAGGTCTAAGAATACAACAAATAAAATAAAACCTGTCTTACCAGATATCAAGAGTGATGTTAAAGCAATATCAATTAAATAATGTGTTATTATAAGCACAGGAATAAACATAAATCAATGTAATAGACTAAAGAGCTGAGAACAGGCCTATGTATATATGAAGCTTAATACATACAAGTGATATTGCAGATCAGTGGGGAAAGGATGGACTATTCTAAACATGATATTGGGGCAACTGGTTATTCACTGAATTAAAAAATAATAATTAGATACAAGTTCATACCATACATAAAATGAATTCCAGGTGGATTAAAAACCTAAATATGCGCCAGGCATGGTGACTCACGCTTGTAATCCCAGCACTTTGGGAAGCCAAGGCAGGTGGAACACTTGAGGTCAGGAATTCAAGACCAGCTTGGCCAACATAGTGAAACCTCATCTCTACTAAAGATACAAAAAATTAGCCTAGCATGATGGTATGTGCTGGTAGTCCCATATGTTCAGAAGGCTAAGTGAGAGGATCACCTGAGCCTGGAAGTCAAGGCTGCAATGAGTTGTAACTGCACCACTAAACTCCAGCCTAGGCAACAGAGTGAGACACTATATCAAAAAAAAAAAAAAAAAAA
>NW_012101243.1:1139365-1143847 GCF_000951045.1 Mandrillus leucophaeus
GGCATGGTGGCTCACGCTTGTAATCCCAGCACTTTGGGGGGCCAAGGGGGGTAGATCACAAGGTCAGGAGTTCAAGACCAGCCTGGCCAACACAGTGAAACCCCATCTCTACTAAAAATACAAAAATTAGCTGGTATGGTGGCAGGCGTCTGTAATCCCAGTTACTGGGGAGGCTGAGGCAGGAGAATTGCTTGAACCCGGGAGGCAGAGGTTGCAGTGAGCTGAGATCATGAGTGAGTGCAGTGAGCCACTGCACTCCAGACTGGGCAACAGAGCAAGACTCCATCCCAAACAAAAAAAAAGAACAGAAAAAAATACCAGAGTATAATGCATGTATTAAGGTTAAATACTACTTCATAAAATTTGTATTTCAGTTAAATGTATATAGGTCAGGTATGGTGACTCATGCCTGTAACCCCAGTATTTTGGGAGGCCAAGGTAGGAGGATCACCTGAGCCCAGGAATTCCAGACTAGCCTTGGCAACATAGTGAGACCTCATCTCTACTAAAAATTTAAAAATTAATCAGGCATGGTGGCACGTGCCTGTGGTCCCAGTTGAAGCAGGAGGACTGCTTAAGCCAAGGGAGGTCAAAGCTGCAATGAGCTGTGTTCCCACCACCGCACTCCAACCTGAGCAACAGAGTGAGACCTTGTCTCAAAAAATAAAAATAGGCCAGGCGCAGTGGCTCTGGCCTGTGGTCCCAGCACTTTGGGAGGCCGAGTTGGGCGGATCGCCTGAGGTCAGGAGTTCAAGACCAGCCTTGGCCAACATGGTGAAACTCTGGCTCTACTAAAAATTTTTTAAAAAATAGGCATGGTGGCGCACACCTGTAATCCCACATACCCAGGAGGCTGAGGCACAAGAATCACTTGAACCTGGGAAGCGGAGGTTGCAGTGAGCGAAGATCACACCTCTGCACTACAGCCTGGGCAACAAAGTGAGATGCTGTCTCAACACCGTTTCAAAAAAATAATAATAAAAACAAAATAAAAATAAATTTTTATGTACATATGGGTGAGTACCAAACTGGATTTAAAATACATTTCTTACTGTAGGTTGTGGTCAAAAGCCACTGCCCAAGTAAAAGTCTGTGTATGTGCACAAAGAGACATTCACAGCAGCACTGTGTCTCAGGTGAAAAACTGGAATTTAAGCATCCATTTAAAATAAAAAAAAATACAATAAAAATAAAAAATAAGTAAGCGGTCCAGGAGCAGTGGCTCACTCCTGTAATCCCAGCACTTTGGGGGGCCAAGGTGGGTGGATCACCTGAGGTCACAAATTTGAGACCAGTCTGGCTAATATGGTGAAACCCCGTCTCTACTAAAAATACATAAATTAGCCAGGCAAGGTGATGGGCACCTGTAATCTCAGCTACTCGGGAGGCTGAGGCAGGAGAATTGCTTGAACCCAGGAGGTGGATGTTGCAATGAGCCAAGACTGTGCCACCACACTCCAGCCTGGGTGACAGAGCTAGATTCCATCATAAATAAATAAATAAATAAATAAACAAACAAATAAACAAACGCCCATTAGTAAGGGACTAAACAAACCGTGGTATATTCATACAATAAAACTCTATACAGAAGTTAAGATGTAGTCCCAGCTACATGGAGGGCTAAGGCAGGAGGATCACTTGAGCCCAGGAGTTGGAGGCCACAGTGAACTATGATTGTGCCATTACACTCCAGCTTGAGCAATAGAGTAAGACCCTATCTCAGGGGTCAGGGGGTGGGTACGGAGTTAAGTATGGGTAAATCACAAAAATATACTGAATATAAAAAACAAAGACACAGAAAAAAAGCAAGCTGTATGATACTACTTACATAATATATACATACACACAGTATATAATATATATACACACACACACACATATATATACTAAAACCAAAAAAGGAACTAATTATAGATAATACAAACAGCCCAAAAACAGGCCAGGCTTGGTGGCTCACACCTGTAATCCCAGCACTTTGGGAGGCCAAGGTGGGCAAATCATCTGAGATCAGGAGTTGGAGACCAGCCTGGCCAACATGGTGAAACCCTGTCTTTACTAAAAATACAAAAAATTGGCCGGGCGTCGTGGTGCGCGCCTGTAATCTCAGCTACTCAGGAAGCTGAGGCAGGAGAATTGCTTGAACCCAGGAGGCGAAGGCTGCAGTGAGCCGAGATCACACCACTGCACTCCAGCCTGAATGAAAGAGCAAGACTCTTGTCTCGAACAACAAAAAAAAAATAGCCCAAAAACAACTGTGTTGAAAGTGTACCTAACTACACTTTCAATAATAAAAAAAATTATTTTTTCTTTTTTTCGAGATGGAGTCTCGCTCAGTCACCTAGGCTAGAATGCAGTGGCGTGATCTTGGCACACTGCAGCCTCCACCTCCCAGGTTCAAGTGATTCTCCTGCTTCAGCCTCCCAAGTAGCTAGGACTACATGCGTACGCCACCATGCCCGGCTAATTTTTATATTTTTAGTAAAGACAGGGTTTCACTATGTTGGCCAGGCTGGTCTTGAACTCCTGACCTCATGATTCGCCCACCTCAGCCTCCCAAAGTGCTGAGATTACAGGCGTGAGCCACCATGCCCGGCCAAGTGTACCTAATTCTCATAGCAAAGACAGTTTTCTGCACCAACTGCTTCCATTCCTCTCTTCTCCTGTCTTACCTTCCTACACCTGAAGAGTTGGTCAATCTATTTTGAAAGAATCTCAAAAAGGGTTAAACTCTTCCTTCTTTAACTCAAAAAGGAACCAGCAAGGCATGATGGCACACATCTGCAATACCAGCTACTCGGCAGGCATAGGCATGAGAAATGCTTGAACCTGAGAGGCAGAGGTTGCAGTGAGCCAAGATCTGCCTGGTGACAGAGTGAGACTCCATCTCAAAAAAAAAAAACCCTTAGAGAGGTGTAGGTTCTGAAAACAGCCCTCACATTGAGCACCAACAAATGACCAAATTCTAGGATGCCCTCAACCACAACAATCACTTCACAGTCTATAAGGTCTTTCCCTAAATATTCCATCATTTGATTCTCAGAATAACCCTATGGTCAATATTACCAATACCCACATTTATAGATAAGCCAATGCACAAAGCAGCTAATTACCAGCCAGAGGTCACAAGTCAATGACACAGTTGGGACTATAATGCCTCAGCTTCTGAACCTAATCACCCTGACAGTGTGCCCTTATGTGATGACTCTATTTCAACATACAGTCATCATGCCCAGAAAACAGGATGGGGTGTTCACAACACATGAGCTGCTCCAATCAAACCCCTTTTTCTTCACTATTCCATCCCTGATCTTTCTCTCCTCTTTTTTCAGACAGGCAGCCAAGAGCAAGAGAGCTGCCACTATTAACCCTTCCCTTCCCTGTGGCCATTCATGCTTCTTTTTCCCAGAACTCTTTCAGATGAACAGGCAAAAGGGGGAAACAAACACGAACAGGAGATTACAGGACTGTCACCCTGACACCAGGATCCCTACACCAAAGAGAAAAGACTGAAGTTTCCTCCCATCTTCCAAGAGTCAGGGAGTAGAAAAACACCACAAAAAAAGCCTAAGCTACCACTCTATCAGTGCTGGCAAAAATCCTTTACTGAAGGGCTTTAATTAACAGAAAAATGTAAAAGTACCAGTTTTTTAAACGGTCCCGGGCTTCCAACTGGGCTCCCACTTCAAAGCTGATTCCTCGTCTGTTAGGTGGATGCTTTGTCATTTTCAGTCATCAACGGGGCTGCCTTTATTCTCCTGAAAAAGCCAATTAAATATTTATGAAACTTAGGCAAAGTCTGCCCAGAGTGTAGCATCATTCACTACACATAAAAAACAAACAGACATTATTCAAAACACAAAGCTCCATGAAACCCTGTTGGTGCCCTCATTCTAACACAGGTGTGCCTTCCACTGGTTCCTACTCCTCCATCGTGCAGCTTCCTGTAGTTTCCGGAACTGAGAAGACCCTCCCTCAACACTGCTTACCAAAGACTCACCTACAAGGGCCACCCCTTAGAACTACAAAAAAACAACTGCTTTCGCAGTTAAATTCAGTCATCTGCTGATGCATTATTCAACAAATATTTGCTCAGTGACTATTTAAGAAACAGTCAAGACCAAAAGAGACACAGTTCCTGCCCTCAAGAACCCTTCAATCTACCAGGGAAACACAAAAATTTAGCCAGTAAGCTGATGAATAAAATAACTGCAAACTGTAATTGCAATGAAATTTAAGAGTTACAAAAGAAGCAAACAAACGCTAGTCACAGTAATGTATGCCTATAGTCCCAGCTACTTGCAAGGCAGAGCCAGGTTGTTTCTTTGAGCCCGGGAGTTCGAGACCAGCCTGGGAAACACAACAAACCTTCGCCTCTTAAAAACAAAAAAATTAAAAACAAAGGCCGGGCGCGGTGGCTCAAGCCTGTAATCCCAGCACTTTGGGAGGCCGAGACGGGTGGATCACGAGGTCAGGAGATCGAGA
>NW_012101243.1:1144337-1157613 GCF_000951045.1 Mandrillus leucophaeus
CCCACATAAGCCTCCCAAAGTTATGGTATTACAGGTATGAGCCACTGTGCCCGGAATTGTTTATACTTTCTTTGATCTATGTATATTTCCACTTCTTTTTTTGTTTGTTGGTTTGTTTTTTTGAGAAGGAGTCTCGCTCTTGTCGCCCAGGCTACAGTGCAATGGCACGATTTCGGCTCACTGCAACCTCCACTTCTCGGGTTTAAGTGATTCTCCTGCCTCAGCCTCCCAAGTAGCTGGGATTACAGGCACCTGCCACCATGCCCAGCTATATTTCCTACTTCTTGAGTCCCTTCTGATCATTTGTATTTTCCTATAAGTTTTACCCAGATTTTCTTTATCATAAAACAATTAAACAGTACAAAATATCGTTTAATTCCTTTAATTGCCTTTGAATCTGAAGTCACAATTTGAATCTCTCCTTTCTCAATCCTGTCTTGTGTACTTGTGCTCTAAAGAATAAAATGTATATTTATGATCAGAGAACCAAACAGTAAAGCCAATTTCCTTTTGAGGGGAAAAATGGTGTACCGGATTAGGCTATTTACAAGAAAAGTGGCCCCCATAAAAGAACATTTCTGGCCAGGTGCGGTGGTTCAAGCCTGTAATCCCAACACTTTGGGAGCCCGAGGCGGGCAGATCACGGGGTCAGGAGTTCGAGACCAGCCTGGCCAACATAGTGAAACCCCATCTCTACTAAAAATACAAAATTAGCCGGGTGCGGTGGTGGGCGCCTGTAATTCCAGCTACTTGGTAGGCTGAGGCAGGAGAATAGCTTGAACCCGGGAGGCAGAGGTTGGAGTGAGCTGAGATCACGTCACTGTACTCCAGCCTAGGTGACTAAGCAAGACTCCGTCTCGAGAAAGAAAAAAAAAAAAAGAAGAACACTTCTTGGCATCACTGAGGTAATTAATCTACTAATCTGCAGAGTCCTGAATGCTTTCAGAGGAGCTAGTGGTGGTTCTGATGGACATGCAGCCACTCTGAGCTCTAAGGGCACTTGAACAGACCACCTCTCTACAGCAGACTAACTCCAGCCTAACTCCTTCCTCCCACTAAACTCTGGACTTTTTAAAAATTTTTTTAGACAGGGTCTCATTCTGTTGTCCAGGCTGGAATGCAGTGGCGCTATCATAGCTCACTATAGCCTCAAACTCCTGGGCTCATGCGATACTCCTGCCTCAGCCTCTCGAGTAGCTGGAATCAAAAGCATGCATCAGCACACCCAGGTTTTTTTTTTTTTTTTTTTTTTTGCAGAGACAGCATCTACGTTACCCAGGCTAGTCTCAAACTCCTGGGTCAAGCAATCCTCCTGCCTGGGCCTCCCAAAGTACTGGGATTACAGGATTACAGGCACAAGCCACTGCATCCAGCCCGATACATTGGCTTTTGACAGCCCACACTGCCCAAGCAATGCCAGAGCACTGCCACAGCAATGCCTGCCTCCTACCAGGAACATTTTCTTTGCAATAAATGAATATGGAAAAAAATAACAGAAGCGATACTCATATCTAACGTGTAATACCAGCATATTTTATGAAGATTTGCTTGCAATATATTACATAAAAAGGCGGGATGTAAAATTGTACCACATGGAGCTCACATTACAACTCATACACAGCCAGATGAGGTGGCTTAGGCTTATAATCCCAGCTACTGAAAAGGCTGAGGCAGGAGGATCGCTTGAGCCCAGAAGGTCAAGACTGCAGTGAGCTATGATTCTGCCATTGAACTCCAGCCTGAGTGACAGAGCGAGAACCTGTCTCTTTTTAAAAAAAAAAAAAAAAGGCCAGGCGTGGTGGCTCATTCCTATAATCCCAGAACTTTGGGAGGCTGAGGCTGCTGGATCACCTGAGGTCAGGAGTTTGAGACCAGCCTAACCAACATGGAGAAATCCTGCCTCTACTAAAAATACAAAATTAGCCAGGTGTGGTGGTGCATGCCAGTAATTCCAGCTACTCGGGAGGCTGAGGCAGGAGAATCACTTGAACCCAGGAGGTGGAGGTTCCAGTGAGCCAAGATCACGCCATTAAACTCCAGCCTGGGCAACAAGAGTGAAACTGTGTCTCAAAAAAAAAAGGAAAAAAAAAAGAAAAAAGAAACTCATTAATTATTATTATTATTATTTTTTTTTTTTTTTGGAGACAAGGTCTTGCTCACTCTGTCACTCAGGCTGGTCTACAGTGGCACAAACCTGGATCACTGTAGCCTCGACTTCCTCGGCTCATGTGATCCTGCCTACTCAGCCTCCCAAGCACCTGGGACTACAGGTGCAAGCCACCACACCCAGCTAATTTGTTCTTTGGTAGAGACACGGTCTTGTTATGTTTGTCTGGGCTGGTCTCAAACTCCCAGGTTCAAGTGATCCTCCTGACTCGGCCTCCCAAAGTGCTGGAATTAGAGACATGAGCCATGGTACCCAGCCACTGATTCTTTTTGTAAAGACCGGAAGAAAAAAATAAGTTATAGGTTATTGGTGATTGTTCCTTTTTTCTTAATTTCCTAAATTTTAGTTTTTCACAATGAAAATTTTTCATAAGTGCATAATGTGAGAGATTATACATGTGAAGGACAATAAGCTATCTATTAAACAACCCATTCCAGGCCGGGCACAGTGACTCATGCCTGTAATCCCAGAACTTTGGGAGGCCGAGGAGGGAAGATCACAAGGTCAAGAGATCGAGACAATCCTAGCTCACATGGTGAAACCCTGTCTCTACTAAAAATACAAAATTTAACTGGGCGTGGTGGCACGTCCCTATAGTGCCAGCTACTCAGAAGGCTGAGGCAAGATAATCGCTTGAACCTGGGAGGCAGAGGTTGCAGTGAGCCGAGATCGCGCCACTGCATTCCAGCCTGGCAACAGAGTAAGACTCCGTCTAAAAAAAAAACAAACAAAAAAAACAAAAACAAAAACAAATTCTGAAGGGCTGATATTGGGAAACACATAAAGCAAAGCAAACCAAGGCAGAAATGGTTGACAGCTGTAATTAAGGAAGTTGAAACTTAGGCTGAAAAGCTGTGTTGGCAAGAGGTTCTAACTATTTGGACCCTAGGAAAGAAGTGTCAGAGGTTTGACAGCCTTTACCAAACATTCCCTAAGAAAATGAGATATCAAATCTGACATACACATGGCTGGGCATGGTAGCTCACGCCAGAACTTTGGGAGGCCGAGGCGGCTGATCACTCGAGGTCAGGAGTTCCAGACCAGCCAGACCAGCCTGGCCAACATGGTAAAATCCTGTCTCTATTAAAATTACAAAAATTAGCCAGGCGTGGTGGTGCATGCCTGTAATCCCAGATACTCAGGAGGCTGAGGCATGAGAATTGCTTGAACCCAGGAGGTGGGGGTTTCAGTGAACCGAGATCATGTCACTGCACTCCTGCCTGGGTGACAGAGCAAGACTGTCTCAAAAAAAAAAAAAAAACTGACATACAGGTATAATCCAATCAGTAGAAAGGTCTTCATTTTGGCTTGCCTGAAATACCACGTCAAATTATCTTGTTCTCTGACTTAATTCATACCAAGCAATATTCTGATTATTAATTTCCCCTCCCAGATTATATAAAAAGGTGATGCCCAACAAGAAAGGCAGGATGAAACTTAATACTCACTGAGCTATTATTTGTCAGGCTCTGTGTAGGCTAACAGTCTTCTTTTACCAAAGTAACGGAATTTAATGTAATGGGGTTAAATGCTTGGCCTTGAATCCCCAGTTAATAAAATCATTCAGTTAATAAAATCATTAACTGAATGAATTTATATAAATTATTTAACCCCTTATTAGCTGAATGAATTTGTGTAAATTATTTTCCTCTCTGTAAAATAGGGATGGTGATAATAATAATATCTATCTCCAAGCAGTGGATGTGAGGATTAAAATATATAATCCATTTAAAGAACTCAGGACCGGCACAAAGTAAGAACTATACAGTTAGTAGCTGTAAATAACTTATGTTAGCACAAATGAGGAAATTCGGTTTAAAGTAACTTGGTTAAAGTTCAAGTGCTAAGTGACAGGCCCCAGAACAAAAGTCCAGGTTGGCCTGACTTCTGAATTAATTGTTTCTACCACATTACTGTCCCCCAGGCACCCCAGGAGGCCTTCCATTAAAATATAGGAGGGAGGGAGGCAGTGAATGAATGAAGATGAGCAAATTATTCCCAAAATCTCAATAAAACCAATTCCTCTTCAGGCTGAATCCTCAGAATTCCTGCTATTTATGAACTAAAACCTGTTTCATTGTAACTCTGACCCATGTGTTTGAAGTTTCACTCTCTGGTATCACACAGAACAGAAAACTAATCTGGCTTTCCCATCCCATTACCAATTTCCCCTTCACCCCTCTGAGGTGGCAGAGTTTGTTTTTAAATTCACATTAATTCACCCAACAAACCACCAACGAGTATTATCAGTAAGTCACTATGCTGGAAATGCTGAAAATTAGGAATCCAACTCAGTCCCAGCTCTAGTCCACCCAGCAAGACAAACTCAAACACTAAGAAGGCATGAATGAGTTCTAGCAAAGGGTGAAGGGAGGGGCAGAAGGGAAATCATCTGAAAGTATCTATTTAAATTGACAACATCTACTAAAGAATAAAAAAGAGTTCAATAGAGAAGCAGGAATTTCAAAAAAATTACATAAGTAGTACATTTTTACTTCCTTCATTTAGTTTCTAACACAATTTTTCTGAAGATGCAATAGGACTAAGATTCTGCAGCTTTTAACTTCTCTTCAGGGCCTTAGCTTTTTCTTCCAAAAATCACCAGCTTCCAGAAAAAGAGAAAAAGGGAACATGTTCAATATGGACATGGAGAGAATTTTAAAAACTCATGCAATCTGTATTCACATAGGATTCCATTTTAAAAGACCTTGGCAGGATTTCAAATTACTCCTTTACATTCAAATTTCCCTACAATGGAAACTCACTGCTACACAGGAGACACAGGGCCTAGTTTATTTCCTTAAATACAGTATTCGATCAGTGTCCCCTGCATCAACGATAATGAAAGCTTTTTAAATGCACACTGTGCAGCACAGTTTAAAGGGCACTTTCACAAATGACAAACTGGAAGAAAATAACTGCAACTCGTATGACAAAGAGCTAACTTCCATTATTAACAAAGAGTGTGTACAAACCAAGGACAAAAAAGTTCAAACAACTTACTCTTTTTGTTTTTTTTGAGACGGAGACTTGCTCTGTCGCCCAGGCTGGAGTGCAATGGCATGATCTCGGCTCACTGCAACCTCCGCCTACTGGGTTCAAGCGATTCTCCTGCTTCAGCCTCCCAAGTAGCTGGGATTACAGGTGTGTGCCACCACGCCCGGCTAATTTTGCATTTTTAATAGAGACGGGGTTTCTCCATGTTGGTCAGGCTGGTCTTGAACTCCCGACCTTAGGTGATCCACCCGCCTCGGCCTCCCAAAGTGCTGGGATTACAGGCGTGAGCCACCGTGCCTGGTCACAACTTACTTTAAAATATGCAAAGTGGGCCAGGTGCGATGGCTCACACCTGTAATCCCAGCACTTTGGGAGGCCAAGGCGGGTGGATCACCTGAGGTCGGGAGTTCAAGACCAGCCTGACCAACATGGAGAAACCCCGTCTCTACTAAAAATATAAAATTAGCCAGGCGTGGTGGCACACACCTGTAATCCCAGCTACTAGGGAGGCTGAAGCAGGAGAATTGCCTGAACCCGGGAGGTGGAGGTTGCGGTGAGCAGAGATTGCACCATTGCCCTCCAGCCTGGGCAACAAGAGCGAGACTCCGTCTCAAAAAAACAAAACAAAACAAAATGCGCAAACTGTAAGAAATGGCATATTTGGAGGTCGAGTACAGATACAAAGGTCTAATGAACACGTGATAATATATACACATAACATCACCCTAAATTAAAGGAAATGCAAATTAAAATAACAAAATTTCACTTCTCAAATTGGCAAAAATTTAAAGGTAGTGTTAACAGGGATGAGGAGAAGAGACCATGCTCAAATGCTTCTATCCAAAGCATTAACTAGAAAAGCTTTCTAGAGGCAATTTGGCACCACTTACAAAAACATAATCTCTGCCCAACAATCCCATGGCCAGTAACTCATAATGAAGACATACCCTCAAAGCCTATCAGATTATCCATAACAATAATCAATAGAGCTTTGAAATTTCTGCAACCAAAACATACATCAAAAGAGGACTGTGTCTCAGCCACTCAGGAGGCTGAGGTGGGAGGATTGCTTGAGCCCAGGAGTTTGAGGCTGCAATAAGCTACATCATGCCACTACAGCTATTAAAAGGAAAAATGGGCCAGGCACACTGGCTCACGCCTGTAATCCCAGCACTTTGGGAGGATATGGTAGGTGGATTGCTTGAGCTCAGGAGTTCAAGATCAGCCTGGACAACATGGTGAAATCCCATCTCTACAAAAAATACAAAAAAATTAGCCAGGCATGGTAGTACGTGTCTGTAGTCCCAACTACTTGGGAGGCTAAGGTAGGAGGATGGTTTGAGCCCAGGAGGAAGAGGTCACAGTGAGCGGAGATTGTACCACAGCACTCTAGCCGGGGCAACATAGCCAGACCTGTCTCAAAAAAAAAAAAAAAAAAAAACTACCAAAGAAGTAATTGTCAGCAGGAATTACCTAGATGGTATGATTTTATTTTATTCTGGTGGTGGGGTTGCTTCTTTATGTTTCTTCATTTTTCTCTTTTTTTGAGATAGGGTCTCACTGTCACCCAGACTGGAATGCAGTGGCGCGATCTCAGCTCACTGTAACCTTCGCTTCCTAGACTCAAGCAATTCTCCTGCCTCAGCCTCCTGAGTAGCTACGATTACAGACATAAGACACTACTGCCCAGCTACTTTTTGTATTTTTAGTAGAGATAGGGTTTCACCATGTTGGCCAGGCTGGTCTTGAACTCCTGACCTCAAATGATCCACCTACCTTGGCCTCCCAAAGTGCTGGGATTACAGGCATAAACCACCACGCCCAGCCCGTTTTTTAAATGTTATTTAAATATGCAAATTTTTCACCAGGTACACTGGCTCACGCCTATAATCCCAGCACTTTGGGAGGCTGAGTACAGGCTCATGCCTGTAATCCCAGCATTTTGGGAGGCCAAGGGGCAGATAGCTTGAGTCTAGGAGTTCAAGACCAGTCTGGGCAACTTGGTGAAATCTCATCTCTACAAAAAATACAAAAAGAAAAAAAACCGCAAATTTTTTAAATGCAAGAACTTAATTCTTACACTATTTTACTATTTACTGGATCTTCACAACTGCCAGATGACATAATTGGGACTAATGTAATGTTACCATGGTATAGAAGTAAAATTAAGTTACAGGGAGGAAACTGACATGCAGAGGTGCTAGCAAATTTCAAGGTCCTCTGAGGCAGAATTTCCTCTTATCAAAAGTAACAGGATGTCTACAGAAGTAGAAAAACTGCTTCTCAAAGGTCCTTCCTCTTTCTCTGACCAAAGTCGTTGCGATGCTTATATTCATGTCTTTAGATATAAACATAACTTGAATACAGGAAGATAAAGCAACTGGGTGCTTTTCAAATGTTGTGTCAGAATTATCACACCATTATATAACAAGCAGAAATACTTAATTTTTTAGAAAAGACAAAACCTAACACTGGTCCAGATGTGGGGAAACAGGTACACTAGAACACCTCCTGGGGTCCTGACCATGGCCATCTTTTTATACCTCAATCTAGAAGCAAAGAACAAAGAACAAGCTGTGGAACTGCTTATACTCTTAGACTCATTCAGCCATTTCAAGCTGAAGAATACAGTCCAGGATAAAAATAAATCATTTGTGAAAATGAGAAAAACCAATAGCTCTTTACATAAGATTCTGGGGAAGCTGGATGTAGTTCATCCATTAAAAAACAAGAGAATATTTAATCAAAATTCAATACAGTAGTACTACATTATAAACTCAACAGATATCTAATAAATTAAATAAAGAATGCTATTAAGCTACTACTATGATAAAGATGTAAACTAACCTTACAAAAAGAGAGTAGATATAAAATACCCTTATGCAAACTAATGAGACCCACATAAAAAAAAAAAAAATTTATAGTCCGGGCACGGTGGCTCACGCCTGCAATTCCAGCACTTTGGGAGGCCAAGGCGGGCAGATCATGAGGTCAAGAAATCGAGACCATCTAGGTAAACATAGTGAAACCCATCTCTACTAAAAAATACAAAAATTAGCTGGGCATGGTGGTGTGTGCCTGTAATCCCAGCTACTCAGGAGGCTGAGGCAGAACAATCGCTTGAACCCGAGAGGTGGAGGTTGCAGTGAGCTGAGATCGCACGACTACACTCCACCCGGGCAACACAGTGAGACTCTGTCTCAAAAAAAAAAAAAAAATTATAATAACTAACCTTACATATATTAACTAATTTAATCCTTACAAAAATCACAGAAGTACTATATTAATCCCCATTATAAAAATGAGGAAAAAGAAAGTTAAGGATACTAACATAGTAAGGAGCTAAGCTAGCATCTGAACCTCAGCCCAGTAGCTCCTGAATTCAGATTCTTACCCCAAGTTTATTTACAAGGTACATTGTTGAACTCTGTTTCTTCACTTATGATATGGGGATAGTGGCCCCTATCGCGGGTGCTACGAGAATTAAATGAGAAAGGTCTGCAAAACCCCTATTAAAATGTCTAACACAAACTAGGTAGTCAGCTGGGTGCAGTGGCTTACACCTGTAATCCCAGCACTTTGGAAGGGCAAAGTGGGCAGACCACTTGAGGTCAGGAATTCGAGACCAGCCTGGCCAATGTGGTGAAACCCTGTCTCTACTAAAAAAATACAAAAATTAGCCAGACGTCATGGCACACACCTATAATCCCAGCTACTCGAGGGTGAGGCAGAAGAATTGCTTGAACCCAGAGATGAAGGTTGCAGTGAGCCAAGATGGTGCCACTGTACTCCAGCCCAGGCATCAGAGTGAGATTTGTCTCAAAAATAAATAAATAAATACATAAATAAATAAATAAAGTAGGTACTCAATAAATGGTAGTAGATTTTTCTTTTTTCGAAGACGGAGTCTCACTCTGTCCCCAGACTGGAGTGCAATGGTGTGATCTCAGCTCACTGCAACCTCCTCCTCCTGGGTTCAAGCAATTCTCCTGCCTCAGCGTTCCCAAGTAGCTGGGATTACAAGAGCGCACCACCACGTCCAGCTAATTTTTGTATTTTTAGTGGAGACGGGATATTGCCATGTTGGCCAGGCTGGTCTCAAACTCACGACCTCAGGTGATTCGCCCACCTCAGCCTCCCAAAGTGCTGAGATTACAGGCGTAAGCCACCACGCCCACATTTTCTGAATTCATATCACATTTACAGTTAATGTACCAACAAAGACTCTGGGTTTTATTTTGGGAGAGGCAAAAGAGTACTGTCGCTATGGTAACTGGAAGTCTTGCCCTCAGCAATCCCTTTGTGCTCAAGGAAAAGAGGAACAACAAAGAATTAAAAGTGATAGATGGGTATGGAACAAGACCTTTCAGTGAATCAGCTCTGGGACATGGGTAGAGGGAAATAAACTCTGGACTTTCGAGGAAAAAAATCTCTGGGACTCTCAAGGAATAAAATGCCAATCACCAGAAACTATAGAACAGGCTTTGGGAAAATCTAATGGTGCTTATCACAAGGCTTGGATTCAACCTCCATTAAAGGGTGACAGTGCCTTTTAACTCAATACAACCACTTTAAATTGAGGGACACTTCAGGTGAAAGACCAGCTTAAATCTTTATGCCCCCTTCATTCAAGAAATATTCATTGAGTGCCTGCTGTGTGCCAGGTACTGGAGATAGATAATGGGAGGACAAGGCACCCCAGACCCCGTTCTCTAGTGAGGAAGGCAGCTAAGAAACAAGATAAGCACATACATAATGGTCATTTTTTTCTTTCTTTTTTTAGGCAGAGTTTCGCTCTTGCTGCCCAGGCTGGAGTGCAGTGGCACAATCTTGGCTCACTGCAACCTCCACTTCCCTGGTTCAAGCAATTCTCCTGCCTCAGCCTCCTGGTAGCTGGGATTACAGGCATGCGCCACCACGCCCGGCTAATTTTTGTATTTTTAGAAGAGACAGAGTTTCTCCATGATGGTCAGGCTGGTCCCGAACTCCCGACCTCAGGTGATCCACCCACCTCAGCCTCTCAAAGTGCTGGGATTACAGGTGTGAGCCACTATGCCTGGCCTTTTTTTTTTTTTTTTTTTTTTTGAGACAGAGTCCAGCTCTTGTCGCCCAGCCTGGAGTGCAACGTGTGATCTCGGCTCTCTGCAACCTCCGCCTCCCAGGTTCAAGCAATCCTCCTGCCTCAGCCTCCCCAGTAGCTGGGATTACAGGCGTGTGCCACCATGCCCGGCTAATCTTTGTATTTTTAGTAGAGATAGGGTTTCACCATGTTACCCAAGCTGGTCTCGAACTCCTGATCTCTGGTGATCCGCCCACCTTGGCCTCCCAAAGTGCTGGGATTACAGGCATGAGCCACTGTGCCACGCGAGCATATAAAGATCATTTCTGACAGAGATAAGTAATTGCGGGAAAAACAACAAAATAATGTGAACCAGCAGCATGGAAAGGACTATTTTAGATACGGCTGTTAGAAAGGACTCTCCGAAGATGGGTGCAGTGGCTCACACCTGTAATCCCAGCACTTTGGGAGGCCGAGACGGGCGGATCACCTGAGGTCAGGAGTTCGAGACCAGCCTAGCCAATATGGTGAAACCCCGTCTCTACTAAAACCACAAAAATTAGCCAGGCACGGTGGCAGGCGCCTGTAGTCCCAGATACTCAGGAGGCTGAGGCAGGAGAATTACTTGAACCCAGGAGGTGGAGGTTACAGTGAGCCAAGATCGTGCCACCACACTCCAGTCTGGGTGACAAACCAAGACTCTGTCTAAAAAAAAAAAAAAAAGAAAGAAAAGAAGTAAAGAAAAAGAAAGAAAAGGACTCTGCGAGGAACTGAGGTCTAAGCAGAGACCTAGGTGACAAGAAGGAGACAGCCATGTGATGATCTAAGGAAAGTGACTTCTAAGCAAAGGGAACTACTAGAGGCAAAGAGCCTCCGGCAGAAACGAGCTTTTCCCACACACAGCCTGAGCCTAGAAGGTTGAGACTTCCCGCAGCCCCTGCTGCTGTCCCAAGAAAACATAAACAATTTTAGCCGGTCCAGTGATACCTGGGTCTCCCAGGAAGAAGCCTTCAAGAGGACTTTCTGCCAAAGTTCTGCCTTGGAGGAAGGCCAGGGAGTGCCTAGGGATGGGTGCACAGACAGCTTTTAGACTCACATTTTGATCAATGGTGGCTCCAGTCATGGTTGGCTGAGAAACAACAAGAAAAATCACTGGGCGTGTTTGCCCAGATATCAAATGGGATCAACGGCCCCAATTTCCTAGCGTTGTGAAGAATAAGTGAGCTAATGGATGTCAAGTGCTTAGCACAGCAAACTCTAAATGGTACTGGTGATGGCAATGGTGATATACTAGCAAAAAAGACATCAGACACAAAGAATTATAGTCAATATTATTAAAAATTAACACACAGTATCCAATATATTAAAGTGCATAAAGAGCACATCTTTAGTCCTAGGGAAGTGACAAATTGGTTCAAGTAGGACCTCTTCCCACGTCACACTAGAAGAAAGGGAATTAGTTCCTTTTACTTGACAAGGTAGGGAAGGAGGGAGGAAAGGCAGAAGAGGTAAGGAGAAGAAAAATAAAGGAAGGAAGGAAGGAAGGGAAGGCAAGAATGAAAAGAGGGAAGACGCCAGGCACGATGGCTCACGCCTGTAATCCCAGCACTTTGGGAGGTCGAGGAGGGCAGATCACCAGAGTTCAGTAGTTTGAAACCAGTCTGGCCAACATGGTGAAACCCCATCTGTACTAAAAATACAAAAAATTAGCCGGGCATGGTGGCCTGTGCCTGTAATCCCAGTTACTCAAGAGGCTGAGGCAGGAGAATTGCTTGAGCCCAGGAGATGGAGGTTGCAGTGAGCCAAGATCGAGCCACTGCACTCCAGCTCGGCGACAGAGCAAGACTCTGTCTCAAAATAAAAGAGTGAAGAAAGAAATAGGCCTCAAAACTTCCCCACTGTCTTCCCAGGTACTTGAAATGTTTTCTCCAAGAGTCAAGCATTTCCTTCCATAATTAAAATGCAAAGAGACAGCAAACATGAGTTGAGTTTACTCATTCCAAACTACTGAGAATGAGTTGATTAAATCAGTGGATTTTCCCAGTAGCAATGGAAAGGGCCTGAGCCAGGGTTGGCCCTAAAATGTATCTGTTGTATGACCTTTGGCATATTACTCAATTTCACTGAGCTAATCATCTTACCCTTACAAGTTCCTTCTCCTTTTGTCCCCATCAAAGTTTAAGGCCTTAAGATTGGCAAGTGTGCCAAACTAGAAACATGGGCACTTCCCTTACCTCCTTCTCCCTCTCACACTTGGACACCATTTTGTTGGACCTGCTTCTAAGTCTCGCCCATTGCCAAGTGGATGCCCAGTATCAGCCCTGCATCAGTTCTAATCTTGATTACTCCAACAGCTCTTGACAGAGCTCCAAGCTGCCAGCTACACCTTCCCCAGATCCAAATCAATACTGTCTCATGAGATGACATCTTCTCAGTGGTTATTTTATGACAAATACTATTCTAAGATATATATACACACACACACACACACACACATATATACATACTATTCTAAGATATATACTACTCTAAGATATGTATGTATATACTAAGATATATATACTATTCTGATATATATATGTATATAAAACTATATCAGCCCATTTAGTGTCTACCTCTTAGGTTTGTAATGAGCATTATTCCCATTTTACGGATGAGAAAACTCAGGTTCACAAAGCAAGTTTCCCAAATACCAAAGCTAGCCAGGTATTGGGACAAGGAATTGAACCGAGGTAAGGCTGACTCCAGTTAACTACACTGCTGCTAATCTTCATCACTGCTACTACAGTGATATTTCTAAAATCTAAGTCTGATCTTAAGACTTCTATTTTAAAACAGTTCAGGCCGGGCACGGTGGCTCACGCCTGCAATCCCAGCACTTTGGGACGCCAAGGCAGGTGGATCTCAAGGTCAGGAGTTCAACACCAGCCTGGCCAACATGGTGAAACCTAACCTCTACTAAAAATACAAAAATTAGTTGGGCATGGTGGCTCAAGCCTGTAATCCCAGCACTTTGGGAGGCCGAGACGGGCGGATCACGAGGTCAGGAGATC
>NW_012101243.1:1158163-1159291 GCF_000951045.1 Mandrillus leucophaeus
AGAATCGCTCAAACCCAGGAGGCAGAGTTGCAGTGAGCCGAGATCACGCCACTGCAGTCCAGCCTGGGCAACAGAGCAAGGCTTCATCTCAAAAAAAAACAAAAACAAAAAACAAAAAAAACAGTTCAGTGGCTCCCCTACAGAACCATAATCAAGGTACTCAGTGCAGCATTCGGGCCGTTAGTGAGTTAGCCATTATAACCAAGCCAAAAGAAACTCTAAAGATGGGAGCTTAAAAGGACAGAAGCAGGCAAGCTTTAGCAGACGGGCTGTGGGACACACTGGTTATGAGCCAGAACTCTGAAATAAGAGTGCCTGAGTTTGGACCCCAGCCCCACCACTTTCCAGATAAACTTGCACAAGTCATGTCCTCTCTGAGCTTCCCCATCTGTAAAATGAGGATATCACTAGCACCCACTTCAAACCATCATACAGGGGTTGTGAAGATAAAAGTTACTTAGTACAGGCCAGGCCTGGGGGCTCACACCTGTAATCCCAGCACTTTGGGAGGCCAAGGCAGGCTGATCACCTGAGGTCAAAAGTTTGAGATCAGCCTTGTCAACATGATGAAATCCCGCCTCTACTAAAAATATAAAAATTAGCCAGGCGTGGTGGCATGCACCTGTAATCCCACCTACAGGGGAGGCTGAGGAAGGAGAATCGCTTGAACCTGAAAGGCAGAGGTTGCAGTGAGCCGGGATCACACCATTGCACTCCAGCCAGGATGACAGAGCGAGACTCCATCAAAAAAAAAAACAACAAAAAAAAGTTATTTAGCAGAGCCTGGCACACAATAAGCTTGCAAGGTTATTACTGTTCTTGCTGGGCATGGTGGCTTAAACCTGTAATTCTAGCATTTTGGGAGGCAGAGGCGGGCGGATCATCTGAGGTCAGGAATTTGAGACCAGCCTGGCCAATGTGATAAAAACCCATCTCTACTAAACACACAAAAAATTAGCTAAGCATGGTGGCAGATGCCTGTAATCCCAGCTACTCAGGAGGTTGAGGCAGGAGAATTGCCTGAACCCAGGAGGCGGAGTTTGCAGTGAGCTGAGATCGATCCACTGCACTCCAGACTGGGCAACAAGAGCAAACCTGTGCATATATTAAAAAAAAAAAAAAAAAAAA
>NW_012101243.1:1161548-1162969 GCF_000951045.1 Mandrillus leucophaeus
TGAGGTGGGAGGATCACCTGAGGTCAGGAGTTCAAGACCAGCCTGGCCAACATGGTGAAACCCCATCTCTACTGAAAATACAAAAATTAACCAGGCATGGTCACAGGAGTCCGTAGTACCAGCTACTCAGGAGGCTAAGGCAGGACAATCGCTTGAACCCAGGAGGCAAAAGTTGCAGTGAGCCAAGATCACGCCACTGCACTCCAGCCTGGGTGACAAGAGCAAAACTCCGTCTCAAAAATAAATAAATAAATAAATAAAATTCCCTTATCCTTTAAATGTTAACTTTTATTCCTAGCCTTTATTATTAATACCAGGAAATACTTAATATTTACTGATTTATTACCACATGCTAAATCCTTGACAAACATCTCACTCACGACAATGTAGAGAAGTCAGCAGTATTATTCCATTTTACGAAGGAGGATTAAGAGGCTTAAAGCAATAAACAACTTGCCCAAAGTCACCTGGCTAGATAGAAGAGCTGGGACTTCAGAAGCAAGACTTCCTTCCTCCAAAACCCACTACCCTGTTTTTTGTTTTTTGTTTTTTTTAAGAGTGTCTGGCTCTGTGGCCCAGGTTGGAGTGCAGTGGCATGATCCTGGCTCACCACAACCTCTGCCTCCCAGGCTCAAACCATCCTCCCCACCTCAGCTCCCCCAGTGCTGGAACTACAGGAACGTGCCACCACACCTTGCTCATTTTTGTACTTTTTATAGAGGCGGGGTTTGCCATGTTGCCGAGGCTAGTCTCGAACTCCTCAGCTCAAGTGATCTGCCCACTTAAGCTTCCCAAAGTGCTGGAATTACAGGTGTGAGCCACCGCGCCCGGCCCCCACTAACCTTTATTACTTTTAAAAACAAGGGGCTGAGTGCAGTGGCTCATGCCTGTAATCCCAATACTTTGGGATGCTGAGGTGGGCAGACCACCTGAGGTCAGGAGTTCAAGACCAGCCTGGCCAACATGGTGAAACCCCGTCTCTGTTAAAAACATAAAAATTAGCTGGGCATAGTGGCACGCATCTGTATTCCCAGCTACTCGGCAGGCTGACGCAGGACAATCTCTTGAACCCGGAAGGCGGAGGTTGCAGTGAGCAGAGATCATGCCACTACACTCCAGCCTGGTAGACATAGTGAGACTCCATTTCAAAAAAAAAAACAAAAAACAAACAAACAAAAAAACCCCAAAGTCTTTGGGATATTTCAACATTAATAATATTAAGAGATTACTGTTAGTTTTGTGTGTGTGAAAATGAGGGGAAAAAAAATGTGGCCAGGCGCAGTGGCTCACGCCTGTAATCCCAACACTTTGGGAGGCTGAGGCAGGCGGATCACAAGGTCAGGAGTTCAAGACCAGCCTGGCCAATATGGTGAAACCCCGTCTCTACTAAAAATACAAAAATTAGCCAGGCGTGGTGGCAG
>NW_012101243.1:1164598-1165606 GCF_000951045.1 Mandrillus leucophaeus
GACAGAGTGAGACTGTGTCACCAAAAAAAAAAAAAAAAAACACAAAAAAGAAAAAGAAAAAAAGGTTATTACTGTTCTTACTACCCATACTCCTGCCACATCCAAACTCCCTGCAGTTCCGACCTCCAGGGCCTTTGTATAAGCAAGCTGTTTTTTTTTTTTTTTTTTTTTTTTTGACAGTCTTAACACTGTCACCCAGGCTGCAGTGCAATGGCACGATCTTGGCTCACTGCAACTTGTCTCCCAGGTTCAAGCGATTATCCTGCCTCAGCCTCCTGAGTAGCTTGGATTACAGGAGCGCACCACCATACCTGGCTAATTTTTATATTTTTACTAGTGACAGGGTTTCACCATGTTGGCCAGGGTGGTCTCGAACTCCTGACCTCAGGTGATCTACCCGCCTCCGCCTCCCAAAGTGCTGGGATTACAGGCATGAGCCACTGCACCCAGCCAAATAAGCTGCTTTCTCTTCCTGGTCCTTCATGACCAGGCTTAGCCATTGGCACCTCCCTGAAGGACTTCCTTCACACCTGCATTCTCTCATGACAACCTAACTTACCCTATGGGTCACAGCATTCATCACTCTGCACTGAAACTGCCTATCTAAGTAGATTTCTCTCAGAAGGCAATGAACTCCTCATAGGCATCCCCAGCATGTAACAAGCAGTGCCCTTAATATGGTGGTCAAATGCTTATTAAATGATATAACCTGGCCAGGCGCGGCAGCTCACACTAGTAATCCCAGCACTTTGGCAGGCCGAGGTGGGTAGATCACCTGAGGTCAATTCAAGAACACCCTGGCCAAAATGGCAAAACCCCACCTCTAGTAAAAATACAAAAATTAGCCAGGCGTGGTGGTGTGCACTGGTAATCCCAGCTACTCAGGAGGCTGAGGCAGGAGAAAGGCTTCAACACGGGAGGTGGAGGTGGCAGTGAGCTGAGATTGTGCCATTGCACTCTAACCTGGGCAACAGAGAGAGACTACATCTCAAAAAAAAAAAAAAAAAA
>NW_012101243.1:1165926-1168489 GCF_000951045.1 Mandrillus leucophaeus
AACCCAGAAGGCGGAGCTTGCAGTGAGCTGAGATCCGGCCACTGCACTCCAGCCTGGGCGACAGAGCGAGACTCTGTCTCAAGAAAAAAAAAAAAAAAAAAAGAGAGATAACCTCAGCCTTCTCACTGGCAAAATGGAAATAAAAACAGAAAAGAGGCCAGGTGCAATGGCTCACACCTGTAATCCCAGTACTTTGGAAGGCCAAGGTGAGAGGATCATTTGAGTGAGGCCAGGAGTTTGAAGCCAGCCTGGGCAACATAGGAGATCTCATCTCTACAAAAAATAAAAATATGGAGCTGCGCTAGGTAGCTCACACCTGTAATCCCAGCACTTTGGGAGGCCAAGGCAGGTGGATCACTTAAGGCCAGGAGTTCGAGACCAGCCTGGCCAAAATGATGAAACCCTGTCTCTACTAAAAACACAAAAATTAGCTGGGTATGATGGCAAGCACCTGTAATCCCAGCTACTAGGGAGGCTGAGGCAGGAGAATCACTTGAACTCAGGCAGAGGTTGCAGTGAGCAGAGATTGCACCACTGCACTCTAGCCAGGGAGACAGAGCAAAACTCTCTCTCAAAAAGTAAAAATAAAAATACAAAAATAGGCTGGGTGCGGTGGCTCACAGCTGTAATCCTAGCATTTTGACAGGCTGAGGCAGGCAGATCACCTGAGATCGGGAGTTAGAGACCAGCCTGACCAACATGGTGAAACCTCATCTAGACTAAAAATACAAAATTAACTGGGCATGGTGGTACATCCCTGTAATCCCAGCTGCTCCGGAGGCTGAGGCAAGAGAATCGCTTGAACCTGGGAGGCAGAAGTTGCAGTGAGCTGAGATCGCGTCATTGGACTCCAGCCTGGGCAACAAGAGTGAAACTCCGTCTCAAATAAATAAATAAATAAATACCCAGGCACGGTGATACACACCTGTGGTCCTAGCTACTCAGGACGCTGAGGCAGGAGAATCACTTGAGCCCAGGGGTTCAAGGCTGCAGTGAACTATGACTGCACCACTATACTCCAGCTTGGGCAACAGAGCAAGAGACCCTGTCTCAAAAAAAAAAAAAAAGAAAAAGAAACAGGAAAGAGATCAATATCATCCATCTCAAAGGGTGTAGAGATTCAAGGAGATAATCACATGGAGGTTCTTTGAAGAGTGTTATCCACAGGTAAACATAGAAACTATTACTACTCCTTGCGTGCAGAGGTAGGCAAAGCACGTGGAATGAAGCAACTGAAGACAGACCACAATTTTATCCCTGGGGCTTAAGAAAAGCTGTATCCATTTCTTTAGGCACTGAGGGCTCCAATCTATCAATACTATGTACTCTCTGAGTGATATAGTCTATAGCTCTGGAGTGAGTTTTGAGACGGAGTCTTGCTCTGTCGCCAAGCTAGAGGGCAGTGGCTCAATTTCGGCTCACTGCAACCTCCACCTCCCTGGTTCAAGCAATTCTCCTGCCTCAGCCTCCCAAGTAGCTGAAACTACAGGCGTGCGGCACAACACTGGGCTAATTTTTTGTATTTTAGTGGAGATGGGGTTTCACCATGTTGGCCAGCATAGTCTCGATCTCCTGGCCTTGTGATCCACCCACCTCAGCCTCCCAAAGTGCTGGGATTAGAGGCGTGAGCCACTGCGCACAGCCGAGGGAAAGTCTTATTTATTTATTGAGACGGAGTTGTGCGCTGTCACCAGGCTGGAATGCAGTGGCGCAATCTTGGCTCACTGGAACCTCTGACTCCCTAGTTCAAGCGATGATTCTCCTGCCTCAGCCTCCCGAGTAGCTGCAATTACAGGCATGCGCCACCATGCTCTGCTAATTTTTTTTGTATTTTTAGTAGAGACAGGGTTCTACCATGTTGGCCAGGATGGTCTTGATCTCCTGACCTCATGATCCACCCACCTCGGCCTCCCAAAGTGCTGGGATTACAGGTGTGAGCCACTGTGACCGGCTGGGAAATCTTTCTTTAAACACACCTGAGTAGCTATCCTTACAAGATTTCTTTTTTTTTTTTTTTTTTTTTTGAGATGGAGTCACACTGTGTCGCCCAGGCTGGAGTGCAGTGGTGCAATCTCAGCTCACTGCAACGTCTACCTCCTGGGTTCAAGTAATTCTCCTGCCTCAGCTTCCTAAGTAGCTGGGACGAAAGGCACCTGCCACCATGCCCAGCTAATTTAGTAGAGACGGGATTTCACTGTGTTGGCCAGGCTGGTGGTCTCAGTCTCCCAAAGTGCTGGGATTACAAGTGTGAGCCACCATGCCCGGCCTATTCTTACAGAGTTTCTTAATTGAAATATCACCATATTACGAAGGAAAACAACTTGGAGATGAAATCATTACTCAACAGGGCCTCGAGAGACATTTTCACGCCTATGGAGTTTTAAATACCTAAGTTATTTATGAGACAATTCGTTAGTTCCCTTATCCTGGCAGGGCATGGTGGCTAACGCCTGTAATCCCAGCACATTGGGAGGCTGAGGTGGGAGGATCACCTGAGGTCAGGAGTTCAAGACCAGCCTGGCCAACATGGTGAAACCCCATCTCTACTGAAAATACAAAAATT
>NW_012101243.1:1169639-1172921 GCF_000951045.1 Mandrillus leucophaeus
AAGACCAGCCTGGCCAATATGGTGAAACCCCGTCTCTACTAAAAATACAAAAATTAGCCAGGCGTGGTGGCAGGCACCTATAGTCACAGCTACTCAGGAGGCTGAGGCAGAAGAATCAGGAGAATCGCTTGAACCCTGGAAGCAGAGACTGTAGTGAGCTGAGATCTTGCCACTGCACTCCAGCCTTGCAGACAGAGCGATACTTTGTCTCAAAAAAAAAAGTAAGGGTGGGACAGTGGCTCATGCCTATAATCCCAGTACTTTGGTTTGGTTTTGTTTTGAGACAGAGTTTCACTCTTGTTGCCCAGGCTAGAGTGCAATGGCAGGATCTCAGCTCACCGCAACCTCCGCCTCCTGGGTTCAGGCGATTCTCCTGCCTCAGCCTCCCAAGAGTAGCTGAGATTACAGGCATGTGCCACCATGCCCAGCTAATTTTTTGTATTTTTAGTAGAGATGGGGTTTCTCCATGTTGGTCAGGCTGGTCTCGAAGTTCTGACCTCAAGTGATCCGCCTGCCTAGGCCTCACAAAATGCTGGGATTACAGGCATGAGCCACCATGACTGGCCAATCCCAGTACTTTGGAAGGCCGAGGCAGGAGAATCACTTGAGCCCAAGAGTTTGAGACCAGTCTGTCTCTACAAATAATAATAATTTTTAAAAAATTAGCCAAGCATGGTGGCATACACCTGTAGTCCCAACTACTCAGGAGGATGAGGCAGGAGGATCCGTTGAACCCAGGAGGTTGAAGCTGCAAGAGAGCTGTGATTGTGCCACCGCACTCCAGCCTGGGCAACAGAGTGAGACTCCACAAAGAAAAAAAAAATGCAAGAGTCTTTTTCTTTGGCATACACTACTGATAAAGTTATAGGTGAAATACAAACTAACAAGGCCCACTGAAGGGCCCATGGAGGAATTTTACACACATTTTCTGAGAGGAATAAAACAAAAGTAATAATGGTAACATACACTCAACTCTTCATAGATCATCTAGCCAGGAAAACTCTATAAACTATGCTTTCTTTTTCTTTTCTTTTCTTTTTTTTTTTTTTTTTTTAAACATAGGCTCTCGCTGTAACCCATGCTGGAGTACAGTGGCAGGATCATAGCTCACTGCAGCCTTGCACTCCTGGGTTCAAGCAATCCTTCCACCTCAGCTTCCCAAGGAGCTGGGACTACAAGGTGTGCACCACCATGCCAGACTAATATTTTTTTTAATCTTTTTTTTAGAGATGAGGTTTCACTCTGTGGCCAGGACTGGTCTCAAACTCCTGGCTTCAAGCAATCCTCCTGCCTTGGCCTCCCAAAGTGCTGGGATTACAGACATGAACCACTGTGCCCAGTCAAACCAGGTTTCTTTAATTTCCTTTATAGATTAGGAAATGGAGGGAAAGGATAACATGTACTGATATTTCCCAATGACTGATGTCAGACAGTTATGATAACACTTAGGTGAGGAAACAGGCTCATACAGGTTAAGTAACTTGCTAGGCTGGAAAGTTCTGCCTCCAATGTGCATAACACAATGAAAGGTTCAAGAGGTTTAAGTCATATGCCCAAATTACATGTGGCCCCAAGAGAGTGGCAAATACAGGCACTCAAACTCAGACGTTCCACCTCCAAATCCTGCAATCTCACCACCACATACCATGCAGCCTGCACATGAAAATCAGCCTCTTGGTCAGGCGCAGTGGCCTGTAATCCTAGCACTTTGGAAGGCCGAGGAGGGTGGATCACTTGAGGTCAGGAGTTCAAGACCAGCTTGGCCAATACAGTGAAAATCCATCTCTTCCAAAAATACAAAAATTAGCTGGGCATGGTAGCACGCGCCTGTAATCCTAGCTACTCGGGAGACTGAGGCAGGAGAATCGCATGAACCCAGGAGGCAGAGGTTGCAGTCAGCCCTGAGATCATGTCACTGCATTCCAGCCTGGACAACAGAGTGAGAATGTCTCAAAAAGAAAAGAAAAAAAAAAAAAAAAAAACAAGAAAAAGAAAAGTGGCCTCTTTAATTACCTTGCCTTTAAAAATTGCAGATGTCTAATTATCATATAGGTCACAGCATGACCAATTTTCTACTCATCAAAGCACATTAGACAGAATTCAATACTCCATGGAACCAAGGGACAGTCAAGCAACGCAAACCAGTCATGCCCAGGAACCTCAAAAAAGGCAGAAAAGTATTCAAAAACATGGAGACAGAAAGTAGAATGGTGGCTTGCCGGGGCTGGGAGGAGGTTCATGAAAGAGGGAGTCAGTGTTTAATGGGTACAGAATTACAATTTTTATTTATTTATTTATTTATTTGAGTTGGAGTCTTGCTCTGTCACCTAGGTTAGAGAGTAGTGCGGCAATCCTGACTCAGTGCAACCTCTACCTGCCCCCCGGGTTCAAACAATTCTCCTGCTTCAGGCTCCCTAGTGGCTGGGATTACAGGCATGTGCTACCATGCTCAGCTAATTTTTGTATTTTTAGTAGAGATGGGGTTTTGCCATGTTGGCCAGGCTGGCCTCGAACTCCTGACCTCAAGTGATCTACCCGTCTCAGCCTCCCAAAGTGCTGGGATTACAGGCATGAGCCATTGGACCTGGCCCAGAGTTTCAATTTTGAAGAGTTATGGAGATGGATAGTGGTGATGGTTGCACAACATTATATATATTACCAATAATCTATATATTTAAAAATGGTTAAGATGGCAAATTTTATATTATGTGTATCTGACCACAACAACAACAACAAAAATTGAAGAAGAAAGAAAAATGTAGAGAAGCAGCCTGAGCTGGGAGAACTGGGTTTCTACAATTAAAGGATGTTTTGCATTGTCAAGAATGAAGGCCAGGCATGGTGGCTCACGCCTGTAATCCCAGCACTTTGGGAGGCCAAAGCAGGCAGAGACCAACCTGGCCAATATGGTGAAACCCATCTTTATTAAAAACATGCAAATGAGCCAGACGTGGTGGCGCACACCTATAATCCCAGCTACTCAGGAGGCTGAGGCATGAGAATTGCTTGAACCCCAGAGGAGGAGGTTGCAGTGAGCCGAGATCGCACCACTGCACTCCGGCCTGGGCGACAGAGCAAGACGTCTCAAAAAAAAAAAAAAACGAAGGAGGAGGAGGAGGAAAAAAGGAGGAGGAGAGAAGGAGGAGGGGGGGAGAAGGAGAAGGAGAGAAGAAGAAGGAGAAGGAGAGGAGGAGAAGGAGAGGAGGAGGAGGAGGAGGAGAATGAGGAGGAGGCGGAGGAGAAGGAGGAGGAGGAGAAGGAGGAGGAGGAGAAGGAGGAGGA
>NW_012101243.1:1177222-1185146 GCF_000951045.1 Mandrillus leucophaeus
AAAAAAAAAAAAAAAAGAAAGAAACCCGGACTCCAATCCAGGCCCTGCTTATCAGCCAAATGACCTTGGACAAATTACTCATCTCAGTTTCCTCCTCTGTTAGGAGAGGATGGCAGGTCAGATGTAAGGATTCAATGACATTTAAGAGAGTGTTCCAAAAATGCTAGTAATAGTTATCATTATTGTAAAAT
The DNA here is from genome assembly GCF_000951045.1 of Mandrillus leucophaeus. NCBI lineage: Eukaryota > Metazoa > Chordata > Mammalia > Primates > Cercopithecidae > Mandrillus > Mandrillus leucophaeus. Next base: position 1,177,414 of record NW_012101243.1, read on the forward strand.
GCCCACATTTCCATACCAAGTTTCCACAACCTAGAAATCCCAACACCTGTGCACCTGTAGAAGCAAGAAAGGCATTGGCCAGGCATGGTGGCTTACGCCTGTAATCCCAGCACTTTGGGAGGCCGAGGCAAGTGCATCACTTGAGGTCAGGAGTTCAAGACTAGCCTGGCGAACGTGGTGAAACTCGATCTCTATTAAAAATACAAAAAATTAGCCAGGCATGGTGGTGGGCACCTGTAATCCCAGCTACTCAGGAGGCTGAGGCAGGAGAATTGCTTGAACCCAGGAGGCGGAGGTTGCAGTGAGCCGAGATTGCACCACTGCACTCCTGGGCAACAGAGCTAGACTTTGTCTCAACAACAAAAGAAAAGAAAGAAAGGAATGTCAATCCACCAGCCATGGACTTTTTTCATATGAGAAAGAGACTTCTTGAGAATTAGGTCTCTACTAGGACAGAGACCCCAAATACCCATCTAAGATTCCTGGAAGTCAGCCTTTAAAATCCTAGAATTATGCTCCTGACATGGAATAAACTGTCATTGAATAAAAAGCTTGGTTTAGGCCAGGCGCAGTGGCTCACACCTGTAATCCCAGCACTTTCGGAGTCCCTGGTGGGCAGATCACGAGGTTGGGAGTTCGAGACCAGCCTGGCCAATATGGTGAAAGCCCATCTCTACTAAAAATACAAAAAATTAGCCAGGTGAGGTGGCACACACCTGTAGTCCCAGCTACTCGGAAGGCTGAGGCAGGAGAATGACTTGTACCTGGGAGGCAGAGGTTGCAGTGAGCCGAGATTGTGCCATTATTGCACTCCAGCCTGGGCAACAAAGTGAGACTCCACTTCAAAAAAAAAAAAAAACCCTTTGTTGAAATCCCAAGCCCCTCCTCTTGCTCCTTCCCCAAAGTGCACTGATTCAAGCTCCACCATTCTTTCCTAAAACCATCCTATTTACATTTAGTCACTCATATTAGGCTTCTAAAATTGTATAGGATTTCTGCCAGCTCATTAGTTCCATTATTTGGCAAAAGAGAGCAAGGTCCAGGGAGGACCTAGCCCAAGATCTAGCAAAATTGTCAAAGCATTATTACAAATTATTACATTATAATAATAAATATTATAATAATTATACAATATTATATATAATACAATATATAATTATTACATTATAATGATAAATAATTATTATAATAATAAATAATAAGGCATTATTACAAAGGTTTCAATTTTTTTTTTTTTTTCTTTTTGAGACACAGTTTCACTCGTTACCCAGGCTGGAATGCAGTGGCGCGATCTTGGCTCACTGCAACCGCTGCCTCCCAGGTTCAAGTCATTCTCCTGCCTCAGCCTCCCGAGTAGCTGGGATGACAGGCACCTGCCACACGCCTGGCTAATTTTTTGTATTTTTAGTAGAGACAGAGTTTCATCATGTCTTGGCCAGGCTGGTCTTGAACTCCTGACCTCAGGTGATCCATCCAACTTAGCCTCCCAAAGTGCTGGGATTACAGGCGTGAGCCACAGCGCCCGTCTCAATTTTCATTAGGTTACTCTACAGTCAATAGCCTGTAAGGGGCAGTCACTGACAAAGATGGATAAGACAAAGACATCACCCTCCTTTTCTCTAAGCTCATAATCCAATCAAGGAGCTTGACTAAGCATACATTTTGGTTTAAAGAATGTTTATCAAGAAAAATGTCCCAGCTTGCCGGGCGCGGTGGCTCAAGCCTGTAATCCCAGCACTTTGGGAGGCCGAGACGGGCGGATCACGAGGTCAGAAGATCGAGACCATTCTGGCTAACCCGGTGAAACCCCGTCTCTACTAAAAAATACAAAAAAACTAGCCAGGCGAGGTGGCGGGCGCCTGTAGTCCCAGCTACTCGGGAGGCTGAGGCAAGAGAATGGCGTAAACCCGGGAGGCGGAGCTTGCAGTGAGCTGAGATCCGGCCACTGCACTCCAGCCTGGACGACAGAACGAGACTCTGTCTCAAAAAAAAAAAAAAGAAAAAAAAAGAAAAATGTCCCAGCTTAACCAACATAGTGAAACCCTGTCTCTATTAAAACTACAAAAAATTAGTTGGGCATGGTGGTGCACGCCTATAATCCCAGCTACTCAGGAGGCTACGGCACAAGAATCGCTTGAATTCAGGATGCAGAGGTTGCAGTGAGCTGAGACTGTGCCACTACACTCCAGCCTGGGCGACACAGCAAGACCCTGTCTCAAAATAAATAAATAAATAAAATTAATAAAAAGACTGTTTATCAAGAAAAATGTAAACATCCTCCCTATTATTTCTTAGGAAGATGATGAAGGAAGAAAACTCCAAAGGTTAAATATACCTTTAAATTCTGACTTCCAAGCCCCCTCAGCACCTGTCTTTGGCAATAATCAGGTGCACTCAAAGTACTGTTAGCTTTATTCATTTGTTAAGTTATTTGAAATACAGATTTCTTATCATTATCCTTAACAATTCTTTGTCTGGGTTTTGTGGCTGTGTGTTCCTAGAAGAGTACTTGGAAGCAACGGGGTCTCACGCTGTCACCCAACTGTAGTGCAGTGGTACAATCCTAGCTCACTGCAGCCTCTGAACTCCCAGGTCAGCCTCCCAAGGAGCTGGGACTACAAGCATGCACCACCATGCCTGATTATTTATTTATTTTTTTTGGTAGAGACAGGAATCTCACTTCGTTGCCCAGGCTGGTCTTGAACTCCTGGATTCAAGCAATCCTCCCACTTTGGCCTCCCAAAGTGTTGGAATTACAGGCGTAAGCCATTGCACCCACCCAACCACAAGTAATTGTCAAATGGTATTTGCACTTAGGATACACTTTCAAACTTCAGAAAGGGAGTTTAAGTACCTTTACAATCCAGGAAGATGTACCAGGCAACTGATTCCCACAGATACAGGAGATCTTGGGGACTAAAAACATTACATCTCACTTTCCCCAAATCCCAGCCAAAGGCAAACAACCTGCTTGCTTCCTCTTTAAATTTCATGCCACTTGCCCTGCTAATTCAAACCAAAAAACAAAGCTGTGGTATGGAGGAAATGAAGTCCCTTTTTAAGTATACATTAGATAAGAGAACTGACAAGTAAATACGGGGTATATAAGGTATAGACTCCATCTTGGTAAGGCAGGGAAGTCACTAACATTGAATGGAGAACTCAGGAAGATTTCTTTGAGGATTTCAGGTAATTCTGAATGAAATACAGCATGGAACTGGAAGAAGACATGGAGGCAAGAAGAATGCTGAAGTTGGGTTAAGAACAAGCTGGCTGCCTCAGCTAGAAAAAAAAGAGTGGCAGAAGTGACTCGGACAAGGGACTAACTGGCAGGCTGCCCAAGGGAACACATGAAAGAAATCAGATCTGCTGCAACAAGCTTCCACAGGCAACTGGGTTTCTAAGCGAGGTAGCGACGAAGATTCAGCCAGATGGACATTGCAGATCATCATCCCCTCATTTTACAAATGGGAGAAGCAGGCCCATAGCATTAAGTGACTTGTCTGAGGTCTCACAGTGAGTGGAAGAGCTGGGACTTGAGCCAAATCCAGATCAAATCCGTTACTGAATAGGATCTGACATTCATGTGAGGAATAGGGGTTGGGAGAGGACAGGGACACAAAACAGTCTAGTCATTCAGGTTTGCCCTGATTAGGGCTGGCAACAGGATCATGTGGAAGAGGGCCAGACAGGTGACAGCCAGGGAAATAGGTACAGATGATCCAACACACTTAGAAACGAAAAATGCTTTCAGAGGTAGTCTTTGTCTCCAAAAAAAATTTTTTTTGAAAAAAGAAAAAATCACTTGAGACTTAGAATAGATTAGACATGTGGGTACAAAAGGAGAAAGATCATCATAAAGCATGATCATCATCAAAGAATATCATCTTCTCCCCAGCATTTGCCTTTCTGGAGCACCCATTTAGAGAAAGCCAGAAGCTTCCACTCAAGATTGGGGCACCTACCTTTATCCTGGCTTTTCCTGGCCCATTTCCAGAACCCAGAAAACCAAGAAGGACTCCTTGGAAATTCCAACACCTGTGACCTTGCTGATCTAGGGTGTCACAGACTCCCTACTCATCATAGGATGAAAGGTAAGGAACCAGAGAGACAAGCTGGCTATGCAGCATTTATTAGAATGATTCTATATCAATAATAATGTTCACGTTCAAGTAAGAAATACGTAACCATTTAAATCTGGCAATAGCCAGGAATGGCAGCTCACACCTATAATCCCAACACATTGGGAGGCTAAGGTGGAGGACTGCTTGATCCCACAAGTTCAAGACCAACCGGGGCAAAATGGCAAGATCTCGTCTCTACAAAACATTTAAAATTAGCCAGGTGTGGTGGCACATGCCTGTGGTCTCTGAAACTCAAGAGGCTGAGGGGAGGATCGCTTGAGCCCAGAAGGTTGAGGCTGCAGTAAGCTGTGATCACACCACTGCACTCCAGTTTGGGTGACAGAATGAGACCCTGTCCCCCCCCTACTTTCCCCCACCCAAAAAATATATATTTATATACAGAAACAAAACTCCCGGAGAAGTTTCAGCCTTTTTTTTTTTTTTGAGACAGAATCTCGCTCTGTGGCCCAGGATAGAGTGCAGTGGTATGATCCTGGCTCACTGCAACCTCCACCTCCCGGGTTCAAGCTAGTCTCCTGCCTCAGCCTCCCATGTAGCTGGGATTACAGGCACCTGCCACCATGCCCAGCTAATTTTTGTATTTTTAGTAGAGACGGGGTTTCACTGTGTTGGCCAGACTGGTCTCGAACTCCTGACCTCATGATCTGCCCGCCTCAGCTCCCAAAGCGCTGGAATTACAGGCATGAGCCACTGTACCCAGCCAGTTTTGGCCGTTAGTTAAAAAGCTATGTGCTAGAATAACTAATTGAGTATAACTAATAGAGGGGACTATGGCCTTGTACAAACTTTTAAGGGATGTGTATCTGGATAAAGATAAAATAAAAATATATATATAAGGCTAACCACCACCTTCCTATTTTCACAGAGAAATCTTTGTCTTTGTGTATGAAACCTCACTACTAAAAGTGTAGTTCAGTAACATCAGCATCACCTGCAAATCAGAAATGCATCCAGGTCCCATCCTAGATCTACCAAATCAGAATCAGCATTTCAACAAGACCCCTGGGTGACTTATGTGCACATTCAAGTTTGAGAAGCACTGGTGTAGAATACTTTAAGGGTGCACTGTACAGCAGTACACAGATAAAGTATCAAACAGCCAAAGAAAGAGACAAAGTACCTGTTCACTTTCAGTATACTATATTTTATTAGCTACTGCTCAGACACGCCTCCAGTGTTTTTTATAAATTTGGTACTTACTAATGGTCACATGATCTAACTGTGGGATCTATTTCATTTCTGGAAATAACACAACTTAGTTCTAGGGCTTTCATGCACATGAAATATAAAACAGTTTAGTTGTTCTGAAAACATGATAATGGTTAATTTTATTCAAGTCCCAACACTGAGTTCAGAGCACTTCTCCATAGGCCCCATTAATCTCTCCAGGTTTCTGGGAATATGATTAAATCCCTCGGCATCCTTAAGAAGCAGGTGCTTAGCAAACATCCAGTTTCCAAATGAGAGTCAGAGGGGCTTGATCCTGAAAGTGTAGTATTTTCCTGCCTTGTCCTACTGGTATAGCTTCTTGGACCTAAAAATCTCTCTCCTGCTGAGGCCTCATGCAGTTGCACACTCAAGTACTTCCCAAAAGGAAGAAAGGTCAGAGGTATCATTATCCCCAAGCACTTGGAATTCCAGCTGTGGAGAAATTAATCTGGTTGGGGGTTCAGGCTGAGAAGCCCTGAATAAGATCTGTAAAGGCAGAGGGAAACACAAAAGAAAGAACTATTGAGGCTCTTAAGAGACAGGAGGTCCCAGATATTTGCAGATTTTAAAGTCAGGATTGGGGGTGAAGACTGACAAGAGGATGACTGGGAGAGAAAAATATCCATTTCCCCACCGACACCCTAGGGACAAGAACAAAAAGAGTATCCAAGGAATTCCTCCAAATGACATATTTTCTTCATAAAAGATAGTAATAAAGCCAATGTAGGGAAGAAGCTTATAGGCTAGAAGCAGTGCTGGAGAAATCTGAGAGTTTTGTTTGTTTTCGTTTTCCAGCACAAGGAGATAAAAGCAAAGGAGAAAACAGTATGCACCCAAACAGAATCTTAGGTCTTCTATGAAGTAAACCACCAGGAGGATTCAGAGTCCTGTGATTAACCAAAGAAATGGTTTCCACTTTGAATCCAGCCCTGGGGGCTGAGGCACTCCTAGACTTGAGGCCACCTCCAGCACAAGGAAAATCTGTATAGCCACTACATAAACAGAACAGTTCCGGAGAAAGACAGAAACCAGAAAAATGTTTGGGGATTGGGCAAGCCAAAAGAGAAGAGATCCTGTTAGCGGAAAGATAAAAGACAGGCCTATGAAAAACAATGTGCAGGTAGCCCTTTAGGAGAGGAATCCTTCCCTGGAGGGAGAGGAGAATTCAGGAGGCGTGACTCTGGGAAGTGTGCTCTGAAAAAAAAGGCCGCAGGAGCAGAGAGAAAAGTGCCGTGCTGAACAAAGATACGCACTCGCCAGAGGAGGGAAGAGGAAATGGGTACGCTGACCAGACTGGGAGAGCACCTCAAGGGGAATGTGGCTCCAAAAATGGAAGGAAACTGAGGAATGAAAATGTCTTGGATGACAGAAAAGCTAAAAAGGGTAGGAAGCCATGCTCAAAACCACAGACCATTCGCCACCTGGAAATGAGAGGACTCAGAAAAAGTGTGCCCCCCAAATTTAAGAAGCATCTGGAAAGTGGCTGCACTGAGAGTTGTAGAACTAAAAGGGGTTCACCTCGTACATTTGAGGGGCACAAGAAATAAATATACTCCCAGATATGAAAATGAGTCTCCCTCAGGAAATAAGGTAGTTTGATTTGGGGAACACGTGAAAAGTGTGTAACCCCAAGAATACAGTCTCGGGAGAAGGCAGTGAATTCCCTTATTTGTGAAACTGGAAATAAGTACTCATAAACTTCAGAATTTGGACATCGTTTTCGGCCCAACCTCAGATTTGAAGGGCTGAGGTAAGGAAGTGGCCCCTAAATGTAATAAATTCCTGAAGGCATGCTGTCAGATTTGGGACCTGGAAAAGGGGCATTCTTCTTTGGAGTGGTGGGGATACAAGAAAGTATCCCAAAACTTTGGCTAATGGACCCCAGATCTGAAGACCCGATAACAGGGTGAACCTCTAAACTGGAACGGAAATGCAGAATCAGATTGGAGGCCCGAAAAAAGGAGTGTGCTTCCACTTTGGGGGCTGAGGGAACAGGGTACACCTTCAATTCCCGGGGGGCTTTAGAAATTTAGATAAAATTCCAGAGCTAGAGCTTAAGAAAGGGGGTGTGCCGTCCAGTTTTCAAAACTATAGAGAAAAGGGACACTCCCATATTTGGGGTCTTGAGAAAGGAATGTGCTCCCCGGAATAGCATAAAAAAGCCAATTTTTTAAAAACGTATCCCCAAAGCACAGGGCAACAGCAGAGGCTGCTGATGAGGCTCTAGGGGCCCACACAGCTCAGGCTCGGTCCCTAGCGCTCACCCGCACCCCCAACACGGCCCGCTCCGCGCCCCGGGCCGGGGAACACGTGAAAAGTGTGTAACCCCAAGAATACAGTCTCGGGAGAAGGCAGTGAATTCCCTTATTTGTGAAACTG
>NW_012101243.1:1185376-1194834 GCF_000951045.1 Mandrillus leucophaeus
TCACCTCACGGCCCCACTCCGGCTGCGCCGCTCCAGGACCAACCGACAGAAGGACTCTGCGTGCTCTACACCACGTGACCCCCGGGACGCGCCCAGCGTATCCCCCGCCCCCCACACAGACGCATCATCGCCACCACCGAGTGACGTAAGGTCCCACCGGCCCCGCCCCCTGCCCTGTCCGCCCGATCACCGTGGCAACCGCCTGCGCAAGCCACGCCCACTGCCCTGACGCGCGGGAAACAGGCCCGCGCCCTATCAGAAACACGAAGCCCCTACTCACTCGTAATCACTGAGATCTCGGAAGCCGGGGAATGGACGCTATCCATCACCCGTTAATTTTGCCACCTAAATGTGTCTCAAAACTTCCCACTTCTCCATCGAAGCGACCACCATCTCTCCAAGATGACGGTGGTCTCCACCCTATTACTCTTCGCCGTTCTAATCCATTCTTCGTACACAGGCAGAGAGGTCTTTTCAAAACGCCATCCCCTGCTCAAAGCCCGTTTCCCTTCCTACTCCTAATTAAGATCTAACTCTTCACCTAGAGTATCTACCAGGCTCTTCAAAGTCTGGACCTGACCTGCCGCTTTCTTGTCCTCACACATCCAGCTCCCCCACATTCTCAGCGTCCTTCAACTCCGCCAACAATCCAGGTTCTTCTCACCTCAGAGCCTTTGCACTCTTTTTCTCCCCCACTTTATCATTAACACCTAGAAAGGTTTCCAATTGCTGCTAAGGATAAGGAGCTATATTTTGCCTGGGGACGAAGGTCGGAGTTGAAGACATCCCGAAAGAATATGAGGCCAGGAGCAGTGGCTCACGCCTGTAATTCCAACACTTTGAGAGGCTGAGATGGGTAGATCACTTGAGCTCACGAGTTCAAGTCCAGCCTGAGCAACATAGCCAGACCCCCGCCCCCACCTCTCTCCAAGAAATACAACAATTAGCCAGGCGTGAACGTGCGCACTTGTGGCCCCAGCTCAACCTTCTGAGTAGCTGGGACTGCAGGCCCATGCCACCATGCCTGGCTAATTTTTTTTTTTTTTTTAAGACACGGTCTCAGTGTGTCACCCAAGCTGGAGTGCAGTGGCTCAGTCTCGGCTCATCATAACCTCCACCTCCTAGGCCCAAGCAATTCTCCCACCTCAGTCTCCCTGATAGCTGGGACCACAGGTGTGCACCACCAAGCCTGGCTAATTTTTGCATTTTTTTGTAGAGATGCAGTTTCACCATGTTGCCCAGGCTGGTCTTGAATTCCTGCGCTCAAGCAGTCCACCCACCTTAGCCTCCTAGAGTGCTGGAATTAACATCATGCTCAGCCAATTTTTTTTTTTTTTTTTTGAGACAGAGTCTCACTCTGTAGCCCAGGCTGTGCAGTGGTGCAATCTTGGCTTACTGCAACCTCCGCCTCCCGGGTTCAAGCAATTCTCTGCCTCAGCCTCAGCAGTAGCTGGAATTACAGGTGCACGCCGCCACACCCAGCTAATTTTTTGTATTTTTTTTTTTTTAAGTAGAGACGGGGTTTCACCATCTTGATGAGGCTGGTCTTGAACTCCTGCCCTCATAATCTGCCCACCTCAGCCTCCTAAAGTGCTGGGATTACAGGCGTGAGCCACTGCGCCCGACCCAGTTTTTTGTTTTTGTTTTTGTTTTTGTTTTAGAGACAGGGTTTCACTTTGTTGCCCAGGCTGGTCTCAAACTCCTTGGCTCAAGTGATCCTCCTGCCTCAGCCTCCAGAAATGCTGGAATTACAGGCCTCAGCCAGCAAATCCAGCTTGAGAAGTGCTTTTTAAACCAGGGCTGGAGACTAAGGAGGGTATTGCCTCAGTGGAGGTAGTCAGGGCAAAGAGCAGCCCTTAGGTAGAGATACTGTGGAACCAGGGACAAAAACTTCAGCTATACTTGCTTGGGCAGTACATGTCTTCTATTAAAATTGTAACATGGCTGGGCATGGTGGCTCACGCCTGTAATTCCAGCACTTTGGGAGGCCAAGATGGGCAGATTACCTGAGGTCAGGAGTTCGAGACCAGCCTGGCCAACATGGTGAAACCCTCTCTCTACTAAAAATACAAAAATTAGCCAGGCGTGGTGTTGCATGCCTGTAGTCCTGGCTACTTGAGAGGCTGAGGCAGGAGAATGACTTGAACCCTGGAGGCAGAGGTTGCAGTGAGCTGAGATAGCACCACTGCACTCTAGCCTGGGCAACAGAGCAAGATTCCATCTCAAAAAATAATAATAAAATAAAATAAAATTGCAACAATACAGAAAAGATTCACATGACCCCTGCACAAGGATAAGCATGCAAATTCATGATACATTTCATACTTTTTTAAAAATCAGCAATTTGAGAATCAGTGCCACTCAGTCAAGTAAGTGCTCACATACAGGAAGGGCCTTCCCAAGATCCTCTGGGTTTATGTTTATTAATATGAAATTGCTCAGATGTCAGTGGCTATGGTAGCACACAAAGAAATTTTTGCCCCACAACCACAATAATGCCAAGAACTCCAGACTCTGTAGCCCCGTATAAATATTGCATGTTTCTTTACTTATTCAACCAGCATTTACTTTAGAGTCAAATTCAAGATGGGTAGCAAACACTCAGAGCACAATAAGACTTAGGCCCTGCTCTCAAGGAGCTCACAGACTAGTAATCATAGCAAGCAAAAGAGAAATACGTTACAAGGGCCCCTGAGCTACAACAGGAGTGCAGGCTTGGAAAACAGACAGGCACAAGGACAGCTCCACCAAGAAAGAGCGACAGCTGCTGCCCCCAGCAGCACTGCACACCACTGCTATGATTCAATCTTAGTATCCCTTTGTGTTTGAGTCACTCGCTCAAGAGGCAAAGTCTTGGCCAGCAGCCACTGTCGATTGGCCAATCTCAGGTCACATGGATGAGTCCAGCCTGCCAGGGAAAGAAGGGAGGAATGATCTGCTCCTAAGGGTACTCCCCAAGATGGGAAGTGGGGGTTGGAAGGAGACTGACACTGATCAGGGAAAAATAACTGAATACAGATATGAAAAAAGTACCTTGGGAGTTAAGCTCTTTCTGATGGAAAAACTTTCAGAAATTTGACTTACCAGCTTCTTCTGAACTGAATATTAATGGAATGCTAGCCAAAGAGCTCCAGTTTACAAGATTTTGGTCTAAAGTTCACTGACTCCTTAGTAGCAACTACCTTCTGCCTTAAGATCCTCCCCAGCATCTTACTAGTACTGTATTTCAAAACTATAGTCCCAACCCATAAACTGAGAGCTCCACAATGAAACCCTGTGTGCATCCATATGAAGTATAGGGTAGCACCAAAAGCATCCATCTGTGTGGAAGAGTTGTCACTCTCCATAGGCATCACTTTTCTTCAATATTCACTTTTTTCACTCAATGGGATAATGTATATCTACCAACACAGAATTGTCACGTTTAAGTTCAATAATATGTGAGAAAATGTACTAAACTACAAAGTTCTATACAAATTCATTTCTACTTTCTTTCTTACTAGGTTCAGCATATTCAAAATGTTCCTAGAGAAAGAGTAGCAGAATTAAAGATCCAACATGAGATAAAATATTCAATTAGGAAACTGATCTTTCTCAACCTCTACCCAGCAAACCTCTATACTCCATCGTTATGCAACCCTCAAGCACTTACAGTGAGTCTGTTAAGGGAAAAGAGGGAAACTAAAACAGAAAAGTAAGCCCTCTAAATCTCACAGACCCCATGTACTGAGTTATCACCAAACTTGAGCATGTCAGTCCCCAAAAGCAGGAACTGGGGTGTCATCTCTGCAGCACCAAGCTGAGTGTGAGAACTCAGGAAGCCGGAAACCACAGTCACAGTAGCATCTGAAAGGTCCAAGACCTCAACAAGGCACCAGAGGCCCAAGGGAAGCAGGTTGTCTTGGCCCTGGCCTGAGGTCTCTCCAGTCTGGGCTCCATGGAAAGTTGCTAAACTCCCCAGGCCTTAACTGCTCTCCAGGTGAGGGGGAGGAGAATTAACTAGGAATTCCAAATTACTTCTGGCATTTTGCAAGATTACAAGGAGAGAGGGAGCAGTAGGAAGGAGAGGAAAGCATTTTGTATTCTTGTCCTAGTCACTAAAAAGGCCGATAAGGCCAGGCACAGAAGCTCACGCCTGTAATCCCAGCACTCTGAGAGGCCAAGGCAGGTGGATCACTTGAGGGCAGGAGTTCGAGACCAGCCTGGCCAAAACGGTGGAACCCCCATCTCTACTTAAATACAAAAATTAGCTGGGCGTGGTGGTACATGCCTGTAATCCCAGCTACTAGGGAGGCTGAGGCAGGAGAATTGCTTGAACCCGGGAGGAAGAGGTTGCAGTGAACTGAGATCATCATGCCACTGCACTCTAGCTTGGGCGACAGAGCCAGGCTCTGTCTCAAAAAAAAAAAAAAAGGGGTCAGGCTTGGTGGCTCACTCCTGTACTCTCAGCACTTTGGGAGGCCGAGGCTGGCAGATCACCTGAGAATAGGAGTTCGAGACCAGCCTGGGCAACATGGTGAAACCCTATCTCTACTAAAATACAAAAATTGCCAGGCGTGGTGGCACATCCTGTAATCCCAGCGACTCAGGAGGCTGAGGCAGGAGAATCGCTTGAACCCAGGAGGCAGAAGTTGCAATGAGCTGGAATCGCGCCATTGCACTCCAGTCACTGTTACCTGTAACTTAAACATACCTAATAAATATTTCTTGTGGGTTAAAATTCTTACAAGCCTAGAGATAAAGGGAAAGGGGGAGGATTTTAGCCTCCGGGACTAAGGGAATGGAGGTTATAAAGAGGTAAATTAAACAAACAGTCTTGGAATATCCAGGTAATCCACTTCAGTCTCCAAACTTCTTGTAATTTAATTTTAAACAGTTAATGCTGTCACATGGTTCAAATACCGGAAATTACATAAACGTTGTACAATACAAAGTCTCCCTGAAATTCTTGTCCCTCATTGGTCCAGTTCCAATTGGTAAACATGACACTTACTTTTTTAATGAATCCTTTGTGTCAGGATCTTGCTCTGTTGCCCAGGCTGGAGTGCAGTGGGGCAATCTCGGCTCACTGCAAAGCTCCACCTCCCAGGTTCACGCCATTCTCCTGCCTCAGCCTCCCAAGTAGCTGGGACTACAGCTGCACACCATCAGTATTTCTTTACATATATATAAGCAAACTTCAATACAGTTCTTATATTGATCCTTTAACACAAGAGGAACATTTATTCATGTTGTTGTTCACCTTACTTTTTTCATTAAACAAAACTTTTTTTTTAAGAGACAAAGTCTCGCTCTGTCGCCCAGGCTGGAGTGCAGTGGGGTGATCCGCCTCCCGGGTTCACGCCATTCTTCTGGCTCAGCCTCCCAAGTAGCTGGGACTACAGGCGCCCACCACCACGCCCAGCTAATTTTTGTATTTTTAGTAGAGACGGGGTTTCACTGTATTAGCTGGGATGGTCTCAATCTCCTGACCTCGTAATCTGCCTGCCTCAGCCTCCCAAAGTGCTGGGATTACAGGCGTGCGCCACTGCGCCTGTCCTCATTGGACAAAACTTTTAAGGTACTCTAAGCTGGGCACGGTGGCTCACACCTGTAATCCCAGTGCTTTGGGAGGCCAAGGCGGGCAGATCAACTGAGGTTGGGAGTTCAAGACTAGCCTGACCAACATGGAAAAACCTCATCTCTACTAAAAATACAAAATTAGCTGGGCATGGTGGTGCATACCTGTAATCCCAGCTACTCCACAGGCTGAGGCAGGAGAATCGCTGGAATCGGAGAGGTGGAGGTTGCTGTGAGCCGAGGTCACGCCATTGAACTCCAGCCTGGGCAACAGGAAAGAAACTCTGTCTCAAAAGAAAAAAGAAAAAAAAGATACTCTACATTTTCTTATATTTATTTAGTTACTTAGTTATTTTGAGACAGTCTGGCTCTGTCACCCAGTGGAGTGCAGTGGCACAATCATGGCTCACTGCAGCCTCAAACTCCTGGACTCAAGCAGTTCTCCCACCTCAGCTTCCCAAGTAATTGGGACTACAGGCACTTGCCATCACACCTGGCTACTTCATAAATTTTTGTTTGTTTGTTTGTTTTTTGAGGCAGAGTCTTGCTCTCTTGCTGAAACCAGAGTGTACTGGCATGATCTCAGCTCACTGCAAACTCTGGATCCTGGGTTCAGGTGATTCTCCTGCTTTAGCCTCCTGAGTAGCTGGGATTACAGGTGTGCACCACCATGCCCAGCTAATATTTTCTTGTATTTTTTAAGTAGAGACGGGGTTTTACCATGTTGGCCAGGCTGGTCTCGAACCCCTGACCACCTGCCTCGGCCTCCCAAAGTGCTGGAATTACAGGCATGAGACACCATGCCCAGTGCAACAATATATTTTATACAATGGAATAAAGATAATGTCCTTTTTATTTTTATTTATTTTTTATTTATTTTACTGCTGCATAGTATTCCTTGTGTGGACATACTATAATTTGCTTAATCCGTCCCCTATTGATGGCCATGTGGGTGATTTTCAATTTTCTGCCTATGAGCTCAGCAGTTTGGGAAGCCGAGGCTGCAGGATCACTTGAGCCCAGGAGTTCAAGACCAGCATGGGCAACATGTTGAGACCCTGTCTCTACAGAAAAAATTTAAAAGGCCAGGTGTGGTGGCTCATGCCTATAATCCCAGTACTTTGGGAGGCTGAGGCAGGCAGATCACTAGAGCCCAGCAGTTCAAGATCAGCCTGGGCAACATGGTGAAACTCCCTGTCCACAAAAAAAATACAAAAATTAGCCAGATGTGGTGGCTTACACCTGTAGTCCCAGCTACTTGGGAGGCTTAGATGGGAGGATCTCTTGAACCCAGGAGATGGAGGTTGCAGTGAGCCAAGATCACACCACAGCACTCCAGTCTGAGCAACAAAGCAAGACTCCACCTCAAAAAAATATGTAAATAAATAAAAATTTTAAATAATAAAAATAATTTAAAAATTAAAGTTAGCCAGGCATATTGGTGTGCATCTGTAGTTCCAGCCACTCGGGAGGCTGAGGTGGGAGGATCGCTTGGGCAGGAAAGGTCGAGGCTGTAGTGAGTTATGATCGTGCCGCTGCACTCCAGCCAGGGCTAAAAAGCCAGACTTTGTCTTTTAAATAAATACATAAAATAAAAAGAGAAGTCTTGGAAATTATCGTGATGATCTTGTGTGAAAAATATTCTGAACACATAAAAAGGACAAGATGTTAAAGAAAATATTATAAATTCAAGTACATGAAATATTTATATTTATTCATGGATATACATATACACATAGGTAGTCTCAGAAGTGATAGGGAAATGAGACAGAATGGAAGCTAAAGAAGAGTAACAGACTGGGCATGGTGACTCACGCCTGTAATCCCAGCACTTTGGGAGGCCGAGGCAGGAGGATCACAAGGTCAACAGATCTAGGCCATCCTGGCCAATATGGTGAAACCCTGTGTCTATACAAAAATTAGCTGCGCATGGTGGCACTCGCCTGTACTCCCAGCTACTCAGGAGGCTGAGATAGGAGGGAGGCGGAGGTTGCAGTGAGCCAAGATTACGCCACTGCACTCCAGCCTGGTGAAACAGTGAGACTCCGTTTAAAAAAAAAAAAAAAATTAGTCTGGCATGGTGAAATGTGCCTGTAGTCCCAGCTACTAGGGAGGCTGAGGCAGGATGCCACTGCACTCCAGCCTGGGCAACAGAGAGAGGCTCCCTCTTAAAAAAAAAAAAAAGAGTAACAAAGAAGAGCCACTCGTTTACTTTGTTTCCAATGTTTATAAACAATGTTGCAATAAATAATTCCCCTACTGATGGTCAATCACAACCTTTTCATTGTTATAAACCATGCTTCAGTAAACATCTTTTTATATTCAAAAAACAAGACAAAAACCAAAAAGAAAGGAAAAAAGAAAAAGTGGGGCTGTTTCTGGCTTAGTGGGAATTGGGTGCCAAGAAACAAAAGCATGATTGAGTGTATCTGTGTAATTATGTGCATTTGAGGTTTTAAAAAGGGGACAGTAGAAATGTTGATAATCGCCGGGCGCAATGGCTCACGCCTGTAATCCCAGCACTTTGGGAAGCCAAGGCAGGTGGATCACCTGAGGTCAAAAGTTTGAGACCAGCCTGACCAACAGGGAGAAGCCCTGTCTCTAGTAAAAATATAAAATTAGCTGGGCGTGGTGGCGCATGCTTGTAATTCCAGCTACTTGGGAAGCTGAGGCAGGACAATCGCTTAAAACTGGGAGGTGGAGGTTGCGGTGAGCTAAGATAGTGCCATTGCACTCCAGCCTTAAAAAAAAAAAAAAAAAAAAAAAAAAGGAACTGTTGATAATTAATGCTCTGCCACCTGGACCTCTGCGAATCCCTTCTTGTCTGCTTACTGACTCACCAAGACCCTAAGGCTCTCTCTCCCTTCACTGTCACCCTACAGGTTTGAAATCTTCTTCTTTCATTTTACCCTCCCCAGCCTAGCCCATACTTTCCTTGGGCCTAAAAATGTATCTGAAGTCCAATCTGAATTCCAAATTCCATACTCTAAATAGCACCACTAAAGAAAGTCATTGGAGGAACAATTATGGAAAAACAGGCACTGACAGGTACTGTCATGCCTTATTCAATTTTCCCTGCTTTCCTTGACTATGTCATTGTCCCGTCCCCTCACCCCAACCCACGACTACTTCACAAGCACCAAACACTTTTCAGCCTTCATTCTTTTTTTTTTTTGAGACAGAGTCTTGCACTGTCACCCAGGCTGGAGTGCAATGGCGACATCTCGGCTCACTGCAACCTCCGCCTCCTGGGTTCAAGCAGAGGCTCCTGACTCTGCCTTCCGAGTAGCTGGAATTACAGGCATGCACCACCACCACCATGCCCGGCTAATTTTTTGTATCTTTAGTAGAGATGGGGTTTCACCACGTTGGCCAAGCTGGTCTCAAACTCCTGACCTCGTGATCCATTTGCCTTGTCCTCCCAAAGTGCTGGGATTAGAACCATGAGCCACTGCGTTCAGCCTTCATTCTTTATTCTTTTCAGAGTTATTTATCCTACAAGCTACATCATTGTCCCTCCTCCTCCTCCCTATCTCCTTTCATTTTCAGGGGAGCCTATTTATTAGAGGAAGTAAACCAGAGGCAGAAATCTTCAAATACCTGGCTAAAATAAAAATTAAAGGTACTGCCTGGTGCAGTGGCTCACACCTGTAATCCCAGCACTTTGGGACACCAAGGCAGGCAGATCACCTGAGATCAGGAGTCCAGACTAGCCTGGCCAACATGGTGAAACCCCACCTCTACTAAAAATACAAAAATTAGCCAGGTGTGGTAGTGCATGCTTGTAATCCCAGCTACTCCAGAGGCGGAGGCAGGAGAATCACATGAACCCGGGAGATGGAGGTTGCAGTGAGCCAAGACCGCACCACTGCACTCCAGCCTGGGCAACAGAGTGAGAC
>NW_012101243.1:1195415-1198155 GCF_000951045.1 Mandrillus leucophaeus
CTGACCTCGTGATCCGCCCGTCTCGGCCTCCCAAAGTGCTGGGATTACAGGCTTGAGCCACCGCGCCCGGCCAGTTTTTGTATTTTTAGTAGAGACGGGGTTTCACCATGTTGGCCAGGATGATCTCCATCTCTTGACTTTGTGATCCTCCCGCCTCGGCCTCCCAAAGTGCTGGGATTATAGGCATGAGCCACCGCGCCCAGCCAATATTTCTTTAAAAAAAAAAAACAAAACACACGGTCCGGGCGCAGTGGCTCATGCCTGTAATTCCAGCACTTTGGGAAGCTGAGGCAGGTGGATCACCTGAGGTGAGGAGTTCAAGACCAGCCTGACCAATGTGGAAAAACCACATCTCTACTAAAAATACAAAATTATCCGGGCGTGGTGGCACACGCCTGTAATCCCAGCTACTCCGGAGGCTGAGGCAGGGGAATTGCTTGAACCCAGGAGGCGGAGGTTGTGGTGAGCCAAGATCACACCATTGCACTCCAGCCTGGGCAACAAGAGAGAAACTGTGTCTCAAACAAAATAAAATAAAATAAAATAAAATAAAATAATTTAAAAATTAGCCAAGTGTTGTAGCAGGTGCCTATAATCCCAGCTACTTCGGAGGCTGAGTCAGGAGAATCACTTGAACCAGGCAGGCACAGGTTGCAGTGAGCCGATGTCATGCCATTGCACTCCAGATTGGGCAAAAAGAGCGAAACTTTGTCTCAAAAAAAAAAAAAAAAAAAAAAATTCTTTCATCATGTCCTTTCACAGATTAGCTCTTATCTGCCATTTTTGTTTTCCTTTTTTTTTTCTTTTTTTGAGACAGAGTCCCGCTGTGTCCCACAGGCTGGGATGCAGTGACACGATCTCGGCTTGCCACAACCTCTGCCTCCAGGGTTCAAGCCATTCTCCTGCCTCAGCCTCCTGAGTACCTGGGATTACAGGCATCCACCACCACACCAGGCTAATATTTGTACTTTTAGTAGACATGGGGTTTCACCATGTTAGCCAGGCTAGTCTCAAACTCCTGACCTCGTGATTCGTCCACGTCAGTCTCCCGAAGTGCTGGGATTACAGGCGTGAACCACCATACCCGGCCACGCCCAACTAATTTTTGTATTTGAGTAAAGATGGGATTTCACCATGTTGGCCCGACTGGTCTGGAGCTCCTGACCTCAATGATCCACCCACCTCGGCCTCCCAAAATGCTGGGATTACAGGTGTCAGTCACCGTGCCCGGCCTCTTATCTGCCATGCTAATGGAATCTGCTCAACTCTCTACCCCACCCATGCAACCCACTTTCATACAGAATTCCTGTGTGCATGAAAACATGCCCAGCCAGGCGCGGTGGCTCATAAGACTGAGGCCAACAGGTCGCTTGAAACCAGTCTGGCCAAAATGGTGAAACCCTGACTCTACTAAAACTATGAAAATTAGCCAGGTGTGGTGGTGCACACCGGTAATCCCAGCTACTCAGGAGGCTGAGGCAGGAGAATTGCTTGAACCTGGGAGGCAGAAGTTGCTGTGAGCTGAGACCTCGCCACTGCACTCCAGCCTGGGCAATAGAGTGAGACTCCGTCTCAAAAATAAGATAAAATAAAAATAAACAAACAAAATGCCCTTGGTTGGGTATGGTGGTTCACACCTATAATCCCAGCACTTTGGGAGGCCAAGGCAGGAGAACTGCTTGAGCCCAGGAGTTTGAGATCAGTCTGGGCCACATAGCGAGACCCCGTCTCTATGTTAAAAAAAAGAAAAAATAGGAAAATAGAAAAAAAAAGCATGCTCCTGTCTATATTTTATTTTCACCAAGTAACGTGCTCTATTTCTGGAAATACTTTCATCCTTCCTTCCTCTGGCTCTCCACTGATGCATCTCCAGAGCAACTCCAATCAATTCAACAAATAGTTGTTAAACAACCAGCACATTCTAGGCAAAATGCTAGGAGCTGGGGGGATCGAGATAAACAAGAAGCAGTTCATGTTCCCAGATAAGTTCACAATCTGATGGTAATAGCAAATACAGTTGTCTAAGAAAATAAATCAAATTAGGCAGTGGCTCACGCCTGTAATTGCAGCACTTTGGGAGGCCGACGTGGGCGCATCACGAGGTCAGGAGCTCAAGACCATCCTGGCTAACATGGTGAAACCCCATCTCTACTAAAAATGCAAAAAGTTGGTTGGGCTTGGTGGCAGGCGCCTGTAGTCCCAGCTACTCGGGAGGCTGAGGCAGGAGAATGGCATGAACTCAGGAGGGGGAGCTTGCAGTGAGCTGAGATTGTGCCACTGCACTCCAGCCTGGATGACAGAGCGAGACTCCATCTCAAAAAAAAAAAAAGAAATAAGTCAAATTATAGTCTAGCAAGAGCAATAATGAGAGACTGATTGAGTATAACAAGGTGAGCAGGATCAAGGTTGACTTCCCAGAGGAAGTAAAACATAAACATCTTTAAGGATAATATTCTTTAGACAGGAAGATCAGAGGCAGTTTGAGACGTCTGGAATGGAATAAGAAATTTGGGTGGGAAGCCTGGCGCAGTGACTCGCACCTGTAATCCCAGCAACTTTTGCGGGGCTGAGGTGGTAGAATCATTTGAGGCCCGAAGTTTTCTTGAAGCCAGGAGTTCGAGAACAGCCTGGGGCAACACAGCAAGACTGTCTCTTAAAAAAAAAAAAAAAAAGGCCGGGCGCGGTAGCTCACGCCTGTAATCCCAGCACTTTGGGAGGCCGAGGCGGGCGGATCACGAGG
>NW_012101243.1:1198495-1200835 GCF_000951045.1 Mandrillus leucophaeus
AAAAAAAAACAACTTAGGCATGTTTCTGTGTTCCCAGCTACTTGGGAGGCTGTGGCAGGAGGATCACTTGGGTCCAAGATTTTGAGGCTTCAGTTAGCTATGATTACACGACACCAGTGCACTCCAGCCTGGGTGACAAACTGAGACCTTGAGTGTAAAAAAAGAAATAGGAAGGAAGGGAGGGAGGGAGGGATGATAAAGCTTTCTGACTCCTGGAATGGAGATATTATCTCCTCTGCGTTAGCAAAATCCACACTAGGAAACTCTATTGCGTTCCATTATAGCAAAATCTTCAATGGGTAAGTGGTCAAATCTATGACTAGATAATGAACACGGTGGAAATACGTCAGTATCTTGAGAAATATCTGGATAGGTACGGTGGCGGCTCACACCTGTAATTCTAGCACTTTGAGAAGATGTGGTTGGAAGATCACTTGAGCCCAGGAGTTTGAGCCCAGCCTTGGCAACATAGTGAGACCCCATTTCTATTAAAAATAAAAATATTAGCCAGGAATGGTGCTGTATACCTGTGGTCCTAGCTGCTTGGGAGGAGGAGGTAAAAGGATCACTTGAGCCCAGTAGGTTGAGGCTGCAGTGAGCTGTGAACACACCGCTGCACTTCAGCCTAAGTGACAAGACCAGACCCTGTCTCAAAAAGAGAAAAATGTTTGCCAAAATTTTATACCTCTTGATTATCAGAAAATCATGACCAACAAACTAAGTATTCTGTTGATTGATCAAACAATTCTGCAATGAACTTGATAGGCCTATTTCTATCAGTACAAACACTGGAATAGGTAGCAAAAATAATTGGTAATAATATTTGTAGAATATGAAGAAAAGTACGAAGTATACACAATATATAAATACAATTAAAATACATATAATAAAACACTATCTGTCAGCCTTTGATTTATGTGCTTTTCTTGTATTAACTCGTTTGACTTCTGCCACAATTTTGTAAAATAGATTGTATTATTATTTATTTTCTTTATTGAGACAGAGTCTCACTCTGTCACCCAGATGGAGTGCAGTGGTACAAACATGGCTCACTGCAGCCTCAACTTCCCAGGCTCAAGCCATCCTCCCAAGTCAGCACCCCCACCAAGTAGCTGGGACTGAAAGGTGTGTGCTTCCACACCCAGCAATTTTTTTTTAAGTTTATTGTCGAGATGGGGCTCTCACTGTGTTATCCAAGCTGGTCTCGATCTCCTGTGCTCAAGTGATCTTGCTGCCTCTGCTTTCCAAAGTGTTGGGATTACAAACATGCGCCACTATCATGAATCATAAATGTTCTCAAAGGCATACAGAACGGTGAATTCTTTCCAGAAGGTTTTCAATTTACTTTGCCTAGATCCATCAGAGAAATCACTATCTAGGGCTTAGCGCAGCTAAAGCCTTTTGAAAACCCTCCCCTCCCCTCCCCTCCCTTCCCCTCTTCTCTTTTGAGACACAGTCTCTTATCACTGGGGCTGGAGTGCAGTGGAATGATCATGGCTCACTGCAGCATCTACCTCCAGGGCTCAAGAGATCCTCCCACCACAGCTTCCTGAGTAGCCGGGACTACAGGTGCATTCCGCCATACCTAAATAATTACAAAAATATATTTTGGCCAGGCATGGTGGCTCACGCATGTAATCCCAGCACTTTAGGAGGCCAAGGTGGGCAGGTCACCTCAGGTCAGGAGTTCAAGACCAGCCTGGCCAACATGGTGAAACCCCGTCTCTACTAAAAATACAAAAATTAGCCCGGCATAGTGGTGGACGCCTGTAATCCCAGCTACTTGGGAGGCTGAACAGGAGAATTGATAGAATCCAGGAGGGAGAGGTTACAGTGAGCCGAGATTGCTCCACTGCACTCCAGCCTGTACCACAAGAACAAAACTCCATCTCAAAAAAAAATAAAAAAAAATCGGCCAGGCGCGGTGGCTCATGCCTGTAATCCCAGCACTTTGGGAGGCCAAGGTAGGTGGATCACGAGGTCGGGAGTTCGGGACCAGCCTGGCCAACACGGTGAAACCTCGTCTCTACCAATAATACAAAAATTAACTGGGCGTGGCAGTGTGTGCCTGTAGTCCCAGCTACTTGGGAGACTGAGGCAGGAGAATTGCTTGAACCCAGGGGGCGGAGGTTGGAGTGAGCTGAGATTGCTCCCTTGCACTCCAGCCTGGGCAGCACAGCCAGACCCCTTCTCAAATAAATAAATAAATAAATACTCCTTGCCTCAAATGATGCTCCCACTTTGGCCTCCTAAAGTGCTTGGATTACCAGTGTGAGCCTCTGGGCTCAGGCAAAAGATTCCTCTCCTCTCCCCTTCCCTCCCCTCCCCTCCCCTCCCCTC
>NW_012101243.1:1204475-1205146 GCF_000951045.1 Mandrillus leucophaeus
GTTCGTTCGTTCTTTCTCTCTCTCTCTTTCTTTCTTTCTTTTCTTGCAGCAAGATTTATTATGAAGAGCGAAAGAACAAAGCTTCTACAGTGTGGAAGGGGGCCCGAGCGGGTTGCCCTATTTCTTTATTTTTTTGTTTGTTTGTTTTAAGAGATAGGGTCTTGGGCCGGGAGCGGTGGCTCTCGCTTGTAATCTCAGCACTTTGGGAGGCTGAGACAGGTGGATCATGAGGTTAGGAGATCGAGACCATCCTGGCTAACATGGTGAAATCCCATCTCTACTAAAAATGCAAAAAATTAGCCAGTCATGGTGGCACGCACCTGTAATTCCAGCTATTCAGGAGGCTGAGTCAGAAGAATCGCTAAAACCCGTGAGGCAGAGGTTGCAGTAAGCGGAGATCACCCCACTGCACTCCAGCCTGGGCGATAGAGCCAGAGTCCATCTCAATAAATAAATAAATAAATAAAATAAAAATGCAAAAATGGGCCGGGCACGGTGGCTCAAGCCTGTAATCCCAGCACTTTGGGAGGCCGAGACGGGTGGATCACGAGGTCAGGAGATCAAGACTATCCTGGCTAACACGGTGAAACCCCATCTCTACTAAAAAATACAAAAAAAACTAGCCGGGCGTGGTGGCGGGCGCCTCTAGTCCCAGCTACTCGGGAGGCTGA
>NW_012101243.1:1206656-1207876 GCF_000951045.1 Mandrillus leucophaeus
CTTTCTCCTGCCTCAGCCTCCCAAGTAGCTGGGACTACAGGCGCTCGCCACCAGGACTGGCTAATTTTTTTTTATTCTTAGTAGACACGGGGTTTCACCATGTTGCACAGGCTGGTCTTGAACTCCTGACCTTGTGATCTGCCTGCCTCGGCCTCCCAAAGCACTGTGATTACAGGTGTGAGCCACTGCGCCCAGCCCCTATTTTTCTGTTTTTAGTAGAGAGGAGGTTTCACCATATTGGCCAGGTTGATCTCAAACTCCTGACCTCAGGTGATCCACCCGCCTCAGCCTCTCAGAGTGCTGGGATTACAGGTGTGAGCCACCGCACCTGGCCAGATCTTTCTTTCTTTCGTCTTTCCTTTTTTTTTTGGATGGAATTTTGCTCTTGTTGCCCAGGCTGGTGTGCAGTGGCATGATCTTGGCTCACTGCAACCTCCTTCTCCCAGGTTCAAACAATTCTTCTGCCTAGCCTACTGAGTAGCTGGGATTACAGGCGCCTGCCACCACACCCAGCTAATTTTTGTATTTTTACTAGAGACGTTTTACCATGTTGGCCAGCCTCGTCTTGAACTCCTGATCTCAGGTGATTCACCTGCCTCTGCCTCCCAAAGTGCTGGGATTACAGGCGTGATCCACCAGGCCTGGCCCCGGCCAGGTATTTCTTAAATAATAAGATTTGAAAGTCAGGCTGGGCATGGTGGCTCACATTTTGGGAGGCTAAAGCAGGAGAATCGCTTGAGCCCAGGTATTCCAGACAAGCCTAAACAACATAGTGGAACCCGATCTCTATATAAAAATCTCTAAGGAATAAAACCTAAAGGCCAAGTATAGTGACTCACGCCTGTAATCCCAGCACTTTATTGAGGCTGAGGTAGTCGGATCACTTGAGGTCAGGAGTTCGAGACCAGCCTGACCAACATGGTGACTTTCCATCTCTACTAAAGAAATACAAAAATTAGCTGGGCATGGTGGTGAGCACCTGTAATCCCAGCTACTCAGGAGGCCAAGACAGGAGAATTGCTTGAACCCGGGAGGTGGAGATCAGTGAGCGAGATCGAGCCACTGCACTCTAGCCTGGGCAACAGAGTGAGATTATTTCTCAAAAATTAATAAATAAATAAATAGAAATAAAAACAGACCAGGCGTGGTGGCTCAAGCCTGTAATCCCAGCACTTTGGGAGGCCGAGACGGGTGGATCACGAGGTCAGGAGATCGAGACC
>NW_012101243.1:1217189-1220369 GCF_000951045.1 Mandrillus leucophaeus
AAAAAAAAAAATTAAAAAAAAGTATGTTATTGGCCAGGTGTGGTGGTTCACGCCTGTAATCCCAACACTTCAGGAGGCCAAGGCAGGTGGGTCACCTGAGGTCAGGAATTTGAGACCAGGCTGGCCAATACAGTGAAACCCTGTCTCTACTAAAAATACAAATATTAGCCTGCATGGTGGCACTCACCTGTAGTCCCAGCTACTCAGGAGGAGAGGCAAGAGAATCGCTTGAATCAAGGAGGAGGAGGTTGCAGTGAGCGGAGATCGTGCAACTGCACTCCAACCTGGGTGACGGAGTGAGACTCCGTCTCAAAAAAAAAAAAAAAAGGCTTTAGCTGCCCTAAAAAAAAAGAAAAAAAAATGCTTTCTTGGTACACATTACTGGATAAATTGTAAACTAATAGCAAAAATAATAGTTCGTTTATTTATTTATTTATTTTTGAGACAGAGTCTCGCTCTGTCATCCAGACTGAAGTGCAGTGGCATGATCTCAGCTCACTGCAACCTCCGCCTCCCGGGTTCAAGTGATTCTCCTGCCTCAGCCTCCCTAGTAGCCGGGATTACAATGCCACCACGCTCAGCTAATTTTTGTATTTTTAGTAGGGAAGGGGTTTCACCGTGTTGGCCAGGCTGGTCTGGAATGCCTGACTTTGTGATCTACCCGCCTCAGCCTCCCAAAGTGCTGGGATTACAGGCATGAGCCACCACGTCCGGCCAATAGTTTATATTTATTGAATACTTGGGGCATTAGACAGGCACTGTGGTAAATGCTTCACACATATTATCTTACTTAATCCTTTCAATATTTATTCTACTTAATCCTCAGAGCGGTCTGTGAGGCTAGAAAAACAAATTTAACTGAGAGTTTAAGTAAATTGTGCAGAATTACAATATGTAATTGAATGGATTAGAACCCATGTTTGTTCCTTCTTGCTCTATACCTACTCTTCTCTATTATAATTTGTAGGCAATTTTTTTGGATCAGAGTTAATTTGAGTAAAGAAGTTTCAGTATAACTATAAGACAACAAAGAGATGTGAGTAGGCATATGATTGTGACTGGGCATGTAATTATAAAAACTATTGGCTTTTCAAGAAAGACATTATGAATTAACTGGATGGATAATTTTAACTGAGAATAATAGAAAAGACACATTACAAGGTAGCATTTGAACTGGACCTTGAAGGGTAAATAACAATCCTTATATATTAGTCAAGGTCCTGTAAGGAGGTAGAAATCACATGGCATTTGGACAGAGACAGTGTAACATAGTGGGTTGTTAACTGAGTAACTGAAGAAGTAAAAGGTGAAATCTAAAGTACCATGGTGGTAGTAACTGTAGGAACAGCTACCATCCCTAGGGCTGAGGGAACAAAAGGAAGAGGTTGGAGTTATTAAAACATAGAAATTTAGAAGGGGAAGGGTCAAACACAGCACACACCCAGACCTCCATTGACAGATGCTCGTGTCTCTGAACGCAGAGGAAGAACCCCAAGGGGTAGAAACCAGACTTGTGAGTATGGGGCATTGGGCAGCCAGGTGCTGGTATCTCTGAAGAAGAGGCCATGAGACTAGTTCTGTAAGTGTTGAAAAAACTGCTGGGCATGGAGGTTTATATCTGTAATCTCAGCACTTTGGGAGGCCAAGGTGGGAGGATAGCTTGAGCCCAGGAGTCCAAGACCAGGCTGGGCAACAAAGTGAGGCCCCAGCTCTATAAAAATAAAAATTAGGCCAGGCGCGGTGGCTCATGCCTGTAATCCCAACACTATGGGAGGCTGAGGCAGGGGGATCACGAGGTCAGGAGTTCAAGACCAGCCTGACCAATATAGGAAAACCCCGTTTCTACTAAAAATACAAAAATTAGCTGGGTGTGGTGGTGTGCCTGAAATCCCAGCTACTTGGGGGGCTGAGGCAGGAGAATCACTTGAACCCAGGGGGCAAATGTTGCAGTGAGCTGAGATCTAACCACTGCACTCCAACCAGGGCGACAGAGTGAGACTCCGTCTAAAAACAACAACAAACCAGACTCATCTTCCCTGGCTTAGAAGGTATTACATGGTTGGGCTGTTCCTAAACATCTTTGCTATAGCCACGTGGTCTTCCTGCAGTCCTTAAAGACACCATGCTTCATTCTGCTACAAGGCCATTGCACAGTCTATTATTTGTCAGGAATATTCTTTACCTGTTATACACTGCTCCTCAAATCTTACTCTTTTTTGTTTGTTTGTTTGTTTTTTGAGATCAGCCCATCTAAGCCTCCCGAAGTGCTGGGATTACCGGTGTGAGCCACCCAGCTTGGCCCAAATCTTCCTCTTATTTGCTCTTATAGCACCATAAATCTTTCTTATAGCAATTGTCACAGTTGTGCATCTTCATTTATTTATATGGCCTTTATTTGTTTATTTATTTTTTTTTAGTATCGCTCTGTCTACAAGGCTGGAGTGCAGTGGTGTGATCTCTGCTCACTGCAACCTCCACCACGTGGATTCAAGGGATTCTCCTTCCTCAGCTTCCTGAGTAACTGGGAATATAGGCATGTGTCACCATGCTCAGCTAATTTTTTTGTATTTTTAGTGGAGACAGGTTTTTGCCATGATGGCCAGGCTGGTCTTGAACTCCTGACCTCAGGTGATCCACCCAGTTCATCCTTCCAAAGTGTTGGGATTACAGGCCTGAGCCACTGCGCTTGGCCCTATTTATGTAGTCTTTTGATCAACGTCTGCCTCTTCCAACAAGGTTTGTAAGCTCCAGGAGGGCAGGGGCCGTGACTGTTTTTTGCACTCCGTTGTTTGTTTTACCAGTGCCTAGTTTAGTGACTGCCACATAGTAGACTGCCACATATATAAATATAGAATACATGGCTGGGCGAGGTGGCTCATGCCTGTGATCCCAGCGCTTTGGGAGGCGGAGGCGGGTGGATCACGAGGTCAGGCATTGAAGATCAGGCTGGCCAAGATGGTGAAACCCTGTTTCTACCAAAAATACAAAAAAATCAGCTGGGCATGGTGGCCGTGGTTTGTAATCTCCGCTACTCAGGAGACTGAGGCAGAGAATTGCTTGAACCCAGGAGGTGGAGGCTGCAGTGAGCTGAGATCACGCCACTGCACTTCAGCCTGGGCGACAGATTGAGACTCTGTCTCAATTAAAAAAATAAAAAAAATAAGGCTGGGCGCGGTGGCT
>NW_012101243.1:1222899-1223552 GCF_000951045.1 Mandrillus leucophaeus
GGTGGCTTACTCCTGTAATCCTAGCACTTCAGGAGGCCAAGGTAGGCAGGCTGTTTGAGCCCAGGAGTTTGAGACCTTGGCAACACAGAAAAACCCTATCTCTACCAAAAAAGATATGAAGATTAGCTGAGCATGGTGGCATACACCTGTCGTCCCAGCCACTCCTGGGAGGATCACTTGTACCCAGGAGGCAGAGTTGTAGTGAGATCAATCACACCACGCCACTACACTCTAGCCTGGGTGACAGAACAAGAAAACAACAACAACAACAACGGAAAGAAGATAGGGTTCCTCTCTGTTGCTCAGGCTGGTCTTGAGAACTCCTAATCTCAAGCAATCTTCCCGCCTTGGCCTCCCAAAGTACCAGGATTACAGGCATGAACTACTGCACCCAGTTTATTCTCTTTTTATTGAGATAAGATTCACGTAAAATAAAATTAACCATTAATCATATTAAAGTGTTCAATTCTTGGCATTTACTTCCACAGTGTTGTGCAACCTTCTCCAATGTTTAGTTCTGGTAAATTCTTTTTTTTCCCCCCATCATTTCTTTTAAATTCTTTTTGACTTTTTCTCCTGGTCTTCTGTTATCCTTTCTGCAGGTCGCTTCTTCAACCCCTTCATTTTCCTGGTTTGTAGTTTGCTTAGGTCTT
>NW_012101243.1:1223602-1224746 GCF_000951045.1 Mandrillus leucophaeus
GCCAAGGCGGGCGGATCACGAGGTCAGGAAATCGAGACCATCCTGGCTAACACGGTGAAACCCTGTCTCTACTAAAAATACAAAAAATTAGCTGGGCGAGGTGGCGGGCGCCTGTAATCCCAGCTACTCAGGAGGCTGAGGCGGGACAATGGCGTGAACCTGGGAGGCGGAGCTTGCAGTGAGCGGAGATCGCACCACTGCACTCCAGCCTGGGCGACACAGCAAGACTCTGTCTCAAAAAATAAATAAATAAATAAAAATAGAAAGCAATTAGCTGGGCGAGGTGACACGTGCCTGTAATCCCAGCTACTCTGGATGCTAAGGCAGAAGAACAGCTTGAGCCCAGAATGTGGGGGTTGCAGTGAGCCGAGATCGCTCCACTGCACTCCAGCTTGGGTGACAAAGCAAGGCTCCATCTCAAAAAAAAATAAAAATAAAAAGGAAGAAAGCAAGGATTTGAGTGTTTGAGATGGAGTCTTGCTCTGTCACCTAGGCTGGAGTGCAGTGGCATGATCTCGGCTCACTGTGACCTCTGCCTCTAGGATTCAAGGGATTTCTTGTCTCAGCCTCTCGAGTAGCTGGGACTACAAGTACGAGCCACTATGCCTGGCTAATTTTTATTTTTAGTAAAGACGGGGTTTCACCATACCGGCCAGGCTGGTCTCAAACTCCTGACCTCATGATCTGCCCACCTCTGCCTCCCCAAGTGTTTGGATGACAGGTATGAGCTACCGCGCCTGGCTGAGAGTTTTCATTTCATTGATCATGCAGCATCTCGCTCTTGATTCTAGAGGTTCTGAGAAGGTCCCTTGTTTTTTTTCCTTTTTCTAAAATCTCTTTCTTTTTTTCATTAAGAGACAGGGTCTTAATCTGCTGCCCAGGATGGAGTGCAGCAGTGCCATCATAGCTCACTGATACCTCAAACTTTTGGGTTCAAGCAATCCTCCCACTTCACCCTCCTATGTAGCTGGGACTACAGGTGCATGCCCACCATGCCCTGCTAGTTTTTTTTTTTTTTGAGATGGAGTCTCACTCTGTCACCTAGGCTGGAGTGCAGTGGCCGGCTCTCAGCTCACTGCAAGCTCCGCCTCCTGGGTTTACACCATTCTCCTGCCTCAGCTTCCCAAGTAGCTGGGACTACAGG
>NW_012101243.1:1225311-1229580 GCF_000951045.1 Mandrillus leucophaeus
TTCAATTCTTGGCATTTACTTCCACAGTGTTGTGCAACCTTCTCCAATGTTTAGTTCTGGTAAATTCTTTTTTTTCCCCCCATCATTTCTTTTAAATTCTTTTTGACTTTTTCTCCTGGTCTTCTGTTATCCTTTCTGCAGGTCGCTTCTTCAACCCCTTCATTTTCCTGGTTTGTAGTTTGCTTAGGTCTTGCTTCTACGTTTGAATCCTTCCACAAGTTGTACCAAAAGTATCATTGAAGATAGTTTTCTTCTTCTTTGGTTTGGGAGGTTTTGGCATTTTCATAGATAATTTATAAAAGTCATCTGATGCCAGGTGTGTCCTCCTCAGAACCAGATCTAATGAGGGTCCCATTTCTTCCAATTCAATCTGTGGTGTTCTGCAACCAGATTTCTTCAACAGCAACTTATAGCTTCGAAAGTAATCTTCCCATTCAGTGCAGTGAAGTGCAGAATATACTCTAATCCAGCCAGGCAGATATTTGATACCGTGGGGCCTCAAATCAACAAGAAGACTTTTTAGTCTTCTATAATCTTCTGTTACATTGAAATCATCACCAGTAAATATTAGCATGGGTTTTGTTCCCTCAGGACATTTACTGTTCTTAATGTATTTTAGAGAGACAAAATTCTCAATACCTAATTCAATCACATCCAGCACCTGGTAGTCATACATACGACCTATTACTAGATTATATGGCTGCTTCTCTTTTTTTTTGAGACAGAGTCTCGCTCTGTCACCCCGGCTGGAGTGCAGTGGTGCTATCTGAGCTCACTGCCAGCTCTGCCTCCCGGGTTCATGCCATTATCCTGCCTCAGCCTCCTGAGTAACTGGGACTACAGGCACCTGCCATCACACCCGACTAATTTTTTTGTATTTTTAGTAGAGATCGGGTTTCACCACGTTAGCCAGGAGGGTCTCTATCTCCTGACCTCGTGATCCGCCTGCCTTAGCCTCCCAAAGTGCTGGGATTACAGGCATGAGCCACCACGTCTGGCCTGGCTGCTTCTTATTACAGGAGCCAAACATGAAAAAAGAACAATCTGACTTATTTGAAAAGAATTCCAGTGATGTCTGATCCTCAAAAGGTCTTGTAATATTTTTCTTTTTATATAGTACACCGTATGGTTTTTTCAGTGCACACACATCTTTAAGTACTTGTGTCACTGTTACATTTGCATTTCCCCCTTTAATCAGCATGGCATTTTTAATATTTTCATTGAGTTTTGGTTCTCTTTTCTCAAGGAATCTCTTGGCTGTTTTCATTTTGGGCTTTACAACTCGATCCAGAGCGTCCATCGCTATCACTACCTGCAACTCTTAACTAGGTGGATCTAGTTCTGGTAAATTCTTGTTATCCCAACAGGAAACCTTATAGCCATTAAGTAGTCACCCCACATTCCTCCTTCCTCCCAGCTCCTGGCAAATACCAAACTGGTTCCTTTCTTTCTTTCTTTCTTTTTTTGAGACGGAGTCTCCCTCTGTCACCCAGACTGGAGTGCAGTTGTGCTACGTTGGCTCACTGTAACCTCCCCCTCCTGGGTTCAAGCGATTCTCCTGCCTCAGCCTCCTGAGTAGCTGGGATTACACGCACCTGCCACCACGCCCGACTAATTTTTTGTAATTTTAGAAGGGATGGGATTTCACCGTGTTAACAAGGATGGTCTCGATCTCCTGACCTCGTGATCTGCCCGCCTCAGCCCCCCAGAGTGCTGGAATTACAGGCATGAGCCACTGCACTTGGCCCACCAATCTGATTTCTGTCTCTATGGATTTATCTATTCTGGATGTTTCATATAAATGGTTTCATACAGTATGTGACCTTTTGTGTCTGGCTTCTTTCACTTAGCACAGCGTTTTCAAGGTTCATCTACATTATAGCATGTATCAATATTTCGTTTTTATGGCAGAATAATATTCCATTGTCTGAATATACTACATTTTGTTTATCCATTCATCAGTTGATAGGCATTTGGGTTGTTTTCATTTTTTGGCTATGGTGAGCAATGCGGCTATGAACACTTGTGTATGAGTAATTATTTGACTGTTTTTTTGTTTTGAGATGGAGTCTTGCTCTGTCTCCCAGGCTGGAGTGCAGTGGTGTGATCTTGGCTCACTGCAACCTCCACCTCCTAGGTTCAAGTGATCCTCCCACCTCAGCCTCCGAAGTAGCTAGGATTATAGGTGCCACCATGCCTGGCTAATGTTTGTATTTTTGGTAGAGACAGGGTTTCACCATGTTGATCAGGCTGGTCTCGAACTCCTCTCAAGTGATCTGCCCGCCTCAGCCTCCCAAAGTGCTGGGATTACAGGTGTGAACCACTGCGCCCAGCCGAATGTCTGTTTTAAATTATTTTGTTATGCCTAGGAGTGTATTTGCTGGGTAATAGGGTAACTCTATGTTTAACTTTTTGAGTAACTGCCAAAACTGTTCTCTATAGCAGCTACATCATCCATCGATACCACTAAACTATAAGGGTTCCAATTTCTCCACATTCTTACCAAAATCCCATGTTGGTTTTTGGTGTTTGTTTAGTCTAGAGTGGAGTGGCGCAATCTCCACCCACTGCAACCTCCATCTCTTGGGTTCAAGCAGTTCTCCTGCCTCAGCTTCCCGAGTAGCTGGGATTACGGGTGTGCAACACCTTGCCTGGCTAATTTTTGTGTTTTTGGTAGAGACAGGGTTTCACCATGTTAGTCAGGCTGGTCTCGAACTCCTGACCTCATGATCCGCCCACCTCAGCCTCCCAAAGCCTGGCATCTCTTGCTTCTTTTACAACAATAGCATATAATTAATGTCTATGATGCATATATTCCAACTCTGATGTTTCATTTATATATTGAGACGGGAACTGGTTATTTATTTCACTTATTTTAGAGATGGAGTCTCATTGTGTTTCCCAGGCTGTACATGAATTCCGGGGCTCAAGAAGTCCTCCCACCTCAGCCTCCTAAGTAGCTGAGATTACAGGTTTTACTGCCACCTAGATAGGCTAGGGAGCTGCTTACATAGAGATGTTTGGGCAAGATGTATGTCTGTAGACCTCTCACAGAAAATGACTGTTAAGAAACTAATTTTTTCAGACCCCAGAAGAATGAGTCTATTAGCTACATCCTTTCAGAGATGCTGTGTCTTTCTGGGCTATTTATTGTACGAGGTCATTCACTCATATCATGAAATCACATGCCTTTCATTCAAAACCGCTGTTGAGTTGATGCTTCTTTTGTTTGCCATCCTTCATTTTCAAGGTATATCTCCATCCTGTGATACCTTGTCAGCAGAATCTTCCTCTCTATTGCTAGATTTGCTTAATTCCTAAATCTTTTGCAATGCTGTGCCCGATTGCATTATTTTTGCTTCTGTTAGCAGATGTTTTTAAACAATACTCTGCCTCCTAATTTGCAATGGTTTATTCATTTCTCAGGTTGTCAAATCAGGATATTTTGGGACAAAATATGCTGCTTTCTCTGACCCTCTGTGCCTGTGTCTGACATTTCTTTACTTAATAAAGTTAACAGAACATTACCCGATTTGTAAGCATTTGTCAGAACTAATCTATTGGTACATTTAAGATTTGTGCATTTTGCCATATGTAAATATTATGCCATTTGAAAACATTGTGAACACTATTAAACTGTAGTTAAGATTATGCAATGCTGACATGTTTAGAAATAAAGTATACTGATGTCTGCAATTTGCTTTGAAAAGCATACAAAAATTAAGTTGGATGAATGGATGGACAAAGGGATAGATGAATATGTGATATAGCAGACATTGAAAAATGTTAAATGTAAAATAGATGGTGGGCATCTGTACTATTTTCTCAACCTCTGTTTGAGAATATTCATAATAAAATGTTGGAAAAAAAACTCCCTAACTGCTGTAATAAAATACATAAATCAGCTACTTTCGGAAGCAGATTCCGTGATCACTTCCATTATAGTCTGATCATTTCAATGTATTTCATTCAAGGAGATAAACAAGACTGGGAGCAGTGGCTCATGCCTGTAATCCCAGCACTTTGAGAGGCCGAGGCAGGCGGATCACCTGAGACCAGGAGTTCGAGACCAGCCTGACCAACATGGTGAAACCCAGTCTCTACTAAAAATACATAAATTAGCCAAGCGTGATGGCATGTGCCTGTAATCCCAACTATTTGGGAGGCTGAGGCAGAAGAATTGTTTGAACCCAGGAGGTTGCAGTGAGTGGAGATTGCACCACTGCACTCCAGCCTCGGGGGAAGAGCGAAACTCTGGCTCCAAAAAAA
>NW_012101243.1:1229630-1265178 GCF_000951045.1 Mandrillus leucophaeus
AAAAAAAAAAAAAAAAAAACGGAAATAAACTGATTTAGAGGAATAAATGGGATTTTATGTAGGAAAAACTTTATAATGTGTGAAGTGCTATGTAAATATTTTATTATTAATACTATTAGCCAGGTTAGGTGGCTCACACCTATAATCCTGGCATTTTAGGAGACTGAGGTGGGAGGATTGCTTCAGACCAGGAATTCAAAACCAGACTGGGCAACACAGAGAGATCCTGTCTCTATGACAAAAAAAGAAAAAAAGAAAAAAAATAGCCAGGTATAGTGGCATATGCCTGTAGTCCTAGCTACTTGGTAGGTTAAGGCGGGATAATCTCTTGAGCCCAGGTGTTTGAGGTTGCAATGAGCTATGATCATGCCACTAAACAATGCCTGCTGGGAGACACTGCCAGACTCCATCTTTTTTCTCAGACAGGGTCTTGCTATGATGACCACGGTGGTCTCAAACTCCTGGGTTCGAGTGATCCTCTGCCTTGGCCTCCCAAAGTGGTGGCATTATAGGTGTGAGCCACCATGACTGGCTGAGATCCTGACTTTTGATGTTTAAAGCATTGAGCTTATGCAAAATCTTATTAGTACAATGCAAAATAGTATATCTTGAATATGGTTTTATGTTCCTTCAGGTGCTCTCAATAAACTGGAAACTCTTGAAGGAAAAAGGATTATCCTTTTGATTAGTTTTGTGCTCACAAATTGTCTTTTTTTTTTTTTTTGAGTTGGAGTCTCACACCGTCGCCTGGGCTGGAGTGCAGTGATGCAATGTTAGCTCACTGCAACCTCTGCCTCCGAGGTTCAAGCGATTCAGCCTCCTAAGCAGCTGGGATTACAGGTGCCTGCCACCATGCCAAGCTAATTTTTTGTATTTTTAGTAGAGATGGGTTTTCACTATGTTGGCCAGGCTGGTCTTGAACGCCTGACCTCGTGATCCACCTGTCTCGGTCTCCCAAAGTGCTGGGATTACAGGCATGAGCCACTGCGCCCAGCTGCAAATTGTCTTAATGAGTATTTCGCCTACCAAATGTACTAAACACTTATTGAATGAATCAGTAAACAGTATATTTCATTGATACGCTCTAAATGAGTGTTGTAAATTACATTTTATGTTACCATGTATTGAATCTTTTTGCTTTTATTTTCAATCTAAAGTAGCGTTTTGGGCAATCCTTTTGGCCATGGAATGGATACATCGGCTATTATAAGTGCCCCTTAACTTTCTTCATTGCCGTAACTATGGTGAGTTCAAAACATTTTACTTTTTTGACCGAAGATGAAACTCTGACAGAAAGCATCAGTTATTTCCCTATCTCGTTCACATAGGAGCTAACGAAATTATCTTGAGTTTGAGGACAGGATTCTTTGACAGTGATTCCAAGCAAAGTTAATGTGGTATCACCCTCAAGGAAGTAGCCAGGGATGTACCCTTGAAAGATTTCTTCTTGACTGGGCGCGGGGGCTCAAGCCTGTAATCCCAGCACTTTGGGAGGCCGAGACGGGTGGATCATGAAGTCAGGAGATCGAGACCATCCTGGCTAACACGGTGAAATCCCGTCTCTACTAAAAAATACAAAAAATTAGCCGGGCGAGGTGGCGGGTGCCTGTAGTCCCAGCTACTCGGGAGGCTGAGGCAGGAGAATGGCGTGAACCTGGGAAGCAGAGCTTGCAGTGAGCTGAGATCCGGTGCACTCGAGCCTGGACAACAGAGCGAGACTCTGTCTCCCACTGTCGCCCAGGCTGGAGTGCAATGGCGTGATCTCGGCTCACTGCAGCCTCTGCCTCCCAGGTTCAAGCGATTCTCCTGCCTCAGCCTCCCGAGTAGCTGGGATTACAGTTGCCCGCCACCACACCTGGCTAATTTTTTGTATTTTTGGTAGAGACAGGATTTCACTATGTTGGTCAGGCTGGTCTCAAACTCCCTACCTCAGGTGATCTGCCCACCTCGGCTTCCCAAAGTGCTGGGATTGCAGGCTTGAGCCACCGTGCCCAGCCTACATTTCTTCTTCAAAACTAATCACTCTGCGAGGCACGGCGACTCACACCTGTAATCCCAGCACTTTAGGAGGCCAAGGAGGGCCGATCACTTGAGGCCAGGAGTTTGAGACCAGCTGGGTCGACATGACGAAACCCCCGTATGTACTAACAATACAAAAAGTAGCTGGGCCCACTTGGTTGAAATCCACTTGGTTGAAAGCTACTCAGGAGGCTGAGACATGAGAATTGCTTGAACCCGGGAGGTGGAGGTTGCAGTGAGCTGAGATCTTGCCACTGCACTGCAGCCTGGGCGACAGAGTGAGACTGTCTCAAAGACACAAACAAAAAACCAGGCTGGGTGTAGTGGCTCACGCCTGTAATCCCAGCACTTTGGGAGGCCAACATGGGCTGATCACCTGCGGTCAGGAGTTCAAGATCAGCCTGGTCAACATGGTGAAATCCTGTCTGTACTAAAAATACAAATATTAGCCAGGCATGGTGGTGCATACCTATGGTCCCAGCTGCTTTGGGAGGCTGAGGCAGGAGAATCACTTGACCTGGGAGGAGGAGATTGAAATGAGCTGAGATCAAGCCACTGCACTCCAGCTTGGGTGACTCCATCTAAAAAAAAACAAACGACAGGCTGGGCATGGTGGCTCATGCCCATAATCCCAGCACTTTGGGAGGCCAAGGCGGGCGGATCACCTGAGGTCAGGAGTTCGAAACCAGCCTGGCCAACATGGTGAAACCCCATCTCTACAAAAAAATCAGCCAGGCATGGTGGCAGGTGCCCGTAATCCCAGCTTTTTAGGAGGCTGAGGCAGGAGACTCGCTTGAACCCAGGAGGTGGAGGTTGCAGTGAGCCACGGTTGCACTACAGCCTGGGCAACAGAGCAAGACTCTGTCTCAAAAAAAACAAAACAAACAAAAAAAGACCCTAATAATTCACTTTGGGAAGCTAAGCCCAAGAGTTTGAGCCTGCAGTAAACCATGTAAACCATAACTAAGTCTCTGCACTCCAAGCAGCCTGGGAGACAGTGCAAGACCGTTTCAAAAAACATGATCCACAAATTTAGGTTAAAACCTTAGCTATGTCACTAGAATACCCTTGACATTGTGGCCAATAGACAAGCATGTATTTAAAATAATTCATTTAGTCAGGAGATTGATTAGATAATCAAGTGCAGAAGGAACCTGGGTGGAGAGATACAATTTCATCTGCCTAAATCAGGCAAAGGTCACATGAGTGTTAAAATTAATTACATCTGGGCCGGGCGCGGTGGCTCACGCCTGTAATCCCTGCACTTTGGGAGGCCAAGGCGGGCGGATCATGAGGTCAGGAGATCGAAACCATCCTGGCCAACACAGTGAAACCCCATCTCTACTAAAAATACAAAAAACTAGCCGGGCGTGGTGGTGGGCACCTGTAGCCCCAGCTATTCGGGAGGCTGAGCCAGGAGAATGGCGTGAACCTGGGAGGCGAGGCGGAGCTTGCAGTGAGCCAAGATCGCGCCACTGCACTCCAGCCTGGGCGACAGTGTGAGACTCCGCCTCAAAAAAAAAATTAATTACATCTGTATGAAATGGGCTTAAGTTTCCCATTGTCCTAGTGATATGGGGGGAAAAAAAAGGGCCAGGCACGCTGGCTCACGCCTGTAATCCCAGCACTTAGGGAGGCATACAGGAGAGGATCCCTTGAGTCAGGAGTTGGGGACCAGCCTGGACAACATGGCAAAAACCCAACTCTACAAAAAATACTAAAATTAGCTGGGCCTGGTGGCACGTGCCTGTAGTCCTAGCTACTCAGGAGGCTGAGATGGGAGGATCTCTTGAGCTCAGAAGACCAAGGCTGCAGTGAGCTGTGATTGTGCCACTGCACTCTAGCATGGGTGACAAAGTGAGACTGTTTCAAGAAAGAAAAAGCCCGGGCAAGGTGGCTCATGCCTGTAATCCCAGCACTTTGGGAGGCCGAGGCAGGCAATTCACTTGCGGTCAGGAGTTCAAGACCAGCCTGGGCAACAGGGTGAAATCCTATCTCTACCAAAAATATAAAAAATTAGCTGGGTGTAGTGGTGTGCTCCTGTAATCCCAGCTACTCGGGAGGCTGAGGCAGGAGAATTGCTTGAACCTGGGAGGCGGAGGTTGCAGCGAGCCTGATTGTGCCATTGCACTCCAACTTGGGCGACAGAGCGAGACTCCATCTCAAAAAAAAAAATATATATATATACACACATACACACACATGCACACACACATATATACATACATATATATATAGAGAGAGAGTGCCGAGAACGCGCCATTGTACTCCAGCCTGGGCAACAAGAGTGAAACTCTGTCTCAAACAAAAAAAAAATGGAAATGATAAATGCTTGAGGTGCTGGATTACCCCAAGTACTCTGATTTGATTATTACACATAACATGCCTTTATCAAAACATCACATTTGAAGCCCCAATCTCTACAAAAAAAAAAATTTTTTTTTTTTTTGAGATGGAGTTTTGCTCTTGTTGGAGTGCAATGGCGCGATCTCAGCTCACCACAACCTCCGCCTCCTGGGTTCAAGCGATTTTCCTGCCTCAGCCTCCCAAATAGATGGGATTACAGGCATGCGCCACCACGCCTAGCTAATTTTGTATTTTTAGTAGAGACGGGGTTTCTCTATGTTGGTCAGGCTGGTCACGAACTCCCAATCTCAGGTGATCCGTCCATCTTGGCCTCCCAAAGTGCTGGGATTATAGGCGTGAGTCACCACACCCAGACCCCAATTTTTTTTTTTTTAATTTAGCTGGGCATGGTGATGTGCACCTGTATTTCTAGCTACTTGGGAGGCTGAGCTGGGAAGATTGCTTGAGCCCAGGACTGCAAGGTTACAGTAAGCTATGATGATGCCACTGCACTTCAGCCTGTGGGACAGCATGAGAGCCTGTCTCAATTAAAAAACCAAACAATTCTACTTGCTGTAGATTTTTGGGGACAAAAAACAAAACCAAACCACATGTATCTGATAAACATAGACATTTAAAATATATCCTTAATAATTAAAAATCCACATTGGTAAAATGCATTCAGTTTTCAGTTTAATTTTCTAAGTATATTCATTACTTTTTTGGCTCTATTTCAGGCTCTATTCCTCTATCCTTTGAGAGCAAAATGATGAAAGGGGAATTCATTTACATAGAAAGTTCATGAACCAGAGTTAGTGAAGTCTTGTAAAGTGAATGAAAAGCATATTATGTTCGTGATATTTTCTTTTGTGTTAAGAGATAGGGTCTTGCTCTGTTGCCCAGGCTCGGGTGAAGTGGCACATGATTCTAGCTGACTGCAGTCTTGAACTCCTGGGCTCAAGCTATCCTCTCATCTCAGCCTCCTGAGTAGTTGGAACTACAGACATGCATCACCACGTGTGGCTAATTTTTAAATTTTTTTTAGAGACAGGGTCTTGCTATATTGCCCAGGCTGGTCTCAAACTCCTGGACTCAAGCAATCCTCCTGCCTTGGCCTCCCAAAGTGCTGGAATTAGAGGTCATGAGCCACCATGCGTGGGGATATTTCCTTTTAAACATAAAAAATACTCATTTCAGGAACTTGATTTCTCCAAACGGTGTTTTTTGATGATCTGCTAAGTTGCCATATTGCCTCCGATGGTCCTTGAGCAGAAAACTATTTGAGGGATCTTAAATCATCAAGTGACTTAGAGCTTAAATCCTTTCTCTTTCCAAACAAGAAGTCTAGAGGTTAAGGTCAAATTCTGTCATGTCATGTTCCTAAACAAACGAGAAAAACCAAGTGTCACTTTCATGCTTTCATTTTGCACAACAAGAAGTCATAATACTGGAATTACCGGGGGGCAGGAAGAGACAGCAGAGGTTAGCTTGCTTTTTTTCTGACATATTATGCTTCAATTTTCTGTGATGATTTTTTCTTTTTTTGAGATAGAGTCTTGATCTGTCACCCAGGCTAGAGTGCAATGGCATGATCTCAGCTCACTACAATCTCCGCCTCCTGGGTTCAAGCGATTCTCCTGCCTCAGCCTCCCGAGTAGCTGGGATTGCAGGCGCCTGCCACCATGCCTGGCTAGTTTTTTAATTTTTAGTAGAGACAGGGTTTCGCCATGTTGGTTAGGCTGGTCTTGAACTCCTGACCTCAGGCAGTCCACTCCCGCCGGCCTCCCAAAGTGCTGGGATTAGAGGCATAAGCCACTCCGCCTGGCCTCCAGAGCGAGACTCCGTCTCAGAAATAAAATAAAATAAAAAGAGGATCTGAATTTTCAGGAAAAGGACTAAGAGAGTATTCTAACTACGAAATAACTGTTATTAATAATCCTCTAAGATAAACCCTAACCCGTCTGTAAAGTTAACCTGAGAGGCAAAACCACTTAACATCTATATTTTCTCTAAATAATTTTGTTTAGCAAGAAGTTAGCTCTTTTGAAGATTAAATATTTGCCAGGCGTTTACAGACGTTATATCGTTTAATCTTCACTATAGCCCTACTGAGCCTTCATTCATCAATTTACTTAGGGTCCACTTGGGCAGACATGCCCTGCTAACCTCGAAAAATTCAGTAGTGAGCATTATCTGCCTTCCTCAGGCTCAAGCAGCTTAGACTAGCTACTAAGTATGTCCTCTTTTAAATCAGGAAATGAAAAATCTGCTCTGAGGTTAATTTGCTTGTTCAAGGTCACACAGTGTTGAAGCAGCTAGCTACACTAATCAAGGCGTCTCATTTCGAATCTTTTCTGCTCTCAATCATTAGACTGTTTAGACGGTAAGATTTTTTGCTTTGAAGAGTTCTCTCCAATTTTTTTCCACCATCTAGGAGAAAACCTCTCACAGTACTGACCAAAGAACAGTGACTAATTCATGCTCTAATTACCAGGCATCTGGAAGACTTCAGGGGAGAGGAGCCAGGTCCCTGGGGGAAGGGGGACTTTTTTTAGTGGGGTGTGTTTTTTTTCCCCCCAAATTCTTCAGTAATATTCAGGAAGGGGAACTTTTTTGAAGGAACGGTAGCAACCCTGACACAAGAGGTGATTAAATTCGGGGCACAAAGCTGGTCCCATGCCAAGGGAAGCAGAGTTTATCTTCTCCACCTTTTCTTTGCTTTCCTCCACTATTTCCAAGGTTGTTTCAAAGATCGACAGTGCAGACCGCGCCATTGGCTCCAAATGACTAGGAAACCTATTTTTATTATCTCCCCCTCTCCCCTACCCCTAAAGGTCTCTTCTGGCCTTCTGATACACTTTTCCACTTCGTCTCCACCCTTAGCGGATAATCTGAAGATCGCCGTTTTATCCTATCGCCATACCGACTAGGTTGCCTTATGGCGACCTTGACAGCCATCCGGGAGGCCGGAGGGGGCGGTCGGCTGTGCTGGGGGAATCTTCAGATGGCCGTGAAGAGGCGCCACGAGGGGGAGGCGACCGCGGAGCTCCACTCAGCGAGGAGTTCTCTGAAAGATTGACAGGTAGCCTACCAACTGTCTTTACCCTAGAGACCCACTCTGTCTCGCGAGATTTAGGTGCTTACGCGAAGTGGGAGTGAAAGGCGCCTCTCTGAATGGGGGATGGGACTGTCTATGGCGCAATCATTGCGCGAGATTGGGCTACAGTCGCTGGAGCTATACTTAGATCTCGCGATACTTCGGCCTCTCCGATTTGCTGCTTGGCGCAGCTTCTCGCGAGAGCCCGTGCTGAGGGCTCTGTGAGGCCCCGTGTGTTTGTGTGTGTGTATGTGTGCTGGTGAATGTGAGTACAGGGAAGCAGCGGCCGCCATTTCGGGGAGCTTGCCGTCACTGTCGCAGGGGTGGATCCTGAGCTGCCGAAGCCGCCGTCCTGCTCTCCCGCGTGGGCTTCTCTAATTCCATTGTTTTTTTTAGATTCGCTCGGGCCTAGCCGTCCTCGGAGCCCGATATTCGGGCTGGGCGGTTCCGCGGCCTGGGCCTAGGGGCTTAACAGTAGCAACAGAAGCGGCGGCGGCGGCGGCAGCAGCAGAAGTCTCTTCCCGAAGACGAGCACCACAGGCGTCCGAAAGCCGGAGCAGGTACAGGGGCGTTGCGGACCCGCGTATTATCCCAGCTTTCTCGAGGTTTGGCTCCCTTTTGGGCTGAGGGGCGCTCTTGGCGGTCTTTAGCGACCGGGGTGAGGGGTGGTTTTCGAGAAGTCGGCCCTGTTTCAGTGACCGCGCCCTTATTTTCCGGTCGGGTGGAGTCTGGATTCTTGGGGTGGCAGGGACCTCTGAGAGGCCTCTGTAGATGGGTGACCTGTCTCCTTCGAGGCCTGGGCCGGCCGCGACCTCCCAACATGGCGCCAGTTGAACGCTGCCTTGGCTCATAACCCCTCCCAATGGAGGGAGTTTCCCTTTGCCCCTAAAATGGCAGCGCGGGTTTTTGCGCGGAAAGAGGCGCTCTCGTTCGGGTCTCCCAGTTTCTGTTTTTGGAGTTGATCGCAGGGTGTTAAATATTGGACATTGAAGTCTTCATTTTCATGTCTTTGGTGTAAGAGGCGTTTTGGATTTACTTACATAAGCCAAACCTGGTTAAAGTGCTTGTCAGTTTAGTCATTCATTGTAGGGCTTTTGGAGGTTTTTCTTAAGTTTTCCAGTGTGTCGGCTGAGAAAATTCAGTCGATTTGAAAAGCGTTTACCAGGCCGGCCGCGGTGGCTCACGCCTGTAATCGCAGCACTTTGGGAGGTAGAGGCAGGCGGATCACTTGAGGTCAGGAGTTCGAGACCAACCTCATCAACATGGTGAAACCCCGTCTCTATTAAAAATACAAAAATTAGCCGGGTGTGGTGGCAGGCGCCTGTGATCCCAGCTATTCGGGAGGTGAGGTAGGAGGATCGCTTGAACCCGGGAGGCGGAGCTTGCAGTGAGCCGAGATCGCGCCACTGCACTTCAGCCTGGGCAACTAGAGCGAAACTCCGTATCAGAAAAAAAAAAAAAAAGACAAATAAAAATGTTTACTCACCGAATCGTCTTGTTCTTTTCCTAGGCGTTTAGAGAAAATGGCAGACGATATTGATATTGAAGCAATGCTTGAGGCTCCTTACAAGAAGGTGAGAAAAAACATGTCGGTGAGGTTTATAATTTCTTAATTTAGCATTATTCACGAAACTACTGCTGAAATGTAAACTAACCTCCCCGGAGCCCTCTTGATTTATCTTATCAGAGATGCATTACGTGTAACTTACAAAAGTAAATATATGCTATTGATGTAATAATATTGTGCAGTAGTTTCACTTCAGCGTGATGAATAAATGCCCATCTATCTCTCTTTGTAGACTTGCCTAACGATATCTCACCTCTACTCCCATGAATTCACCTTTGATTCCAGTGTGAACTGTCAATCATAAGGTAGTAATTGAGTGACTTATCGCTGTACCGTGGTCCCCTAGGTAAAATGACTCAACTAAGAATTACCAGCTCCAGTTTGGTATAGCAAAAAGGTGAATGTAGTGGTTTGGGAAAAAGCAGGGGTCCAAGAATAAGAAAGCATAACCAGTCTGTGGCAAGTTAAATCTTCTAATAGTCTTATAAGAAGAAATGGGTGAGATTTTAAAATTTATATATCTATGTAAGACTGGTGATAGTAAATCTTAAACAGTCCAGTGGCAATCTGCTACTCAGTTAATAATTACTAAAATTCTTGGATCCCTGAATAGAAATTAAAAAAAAAAAAAAATACAAGAGGCAGTATCACAGCTTAGAGTCACTTGATAACTGTTTTACTGTTCTCCATATTGTTTTATTTTTAATTAGGCCCTGACATATAGTATTTCACACTAAAAACAAAGGAATTATTTTGGCTAATATAGTCTTTGACTCATTTCGGTATCGCAGTAAAAGTAAACTGTCTTTTCATTGTTTCACCAGTTGGTGGTGAAAATAGCAGTGTGCATGCATTATCACTGGTGTCACAAACTGTAAGCTTTGTAAGTTAGCACTTTACTCCTATAGCTGATGTAATCAAACTTTAAAATAAACATTTTGCTAAACCTTTTAAAAATAATACATTTGTTTTGGATTGTATAGCACGACCATGTGGTACCAATTTGGATGAATTCTTGATAGATTTAAATAGTGTATGTAATTTTGTAATGCTTAGACTCTTGAAGAGCTACTTTCTGTTTTAATGTTAAGATTCTTGTGTCTTAGTTTTTTAACATGGATGTAATTCCATGTAAACAGGTATGGAAGTAGGAAATGTTTAGGCTGGACTTGGTGGATTATTAATTGACTTTCTTGGGTTCTTGGGAGTCAACATTACTAAAGCAGTGTGAATCCCTGTTTGCTTCAGGGCGAGATGTGTGACAGAGGTGGCATCAAGCTCTTACAGTCCC
Organism: Mandrillus leucophaeus; assembly: GCF_000951045.1. Taxonomy (NCBI): domain Eukaryota; kingdom Metazoa; phylum Chordata; class Mammalia; order Primates; family Cercopithecidae; genus Mandrillus; species Mandrillus leucophaeus. The sequence continues at coordinate 1,239,951 of NW_012101243.1, forward strand.
AACCCTCCAACGGAAATGGGCGAAGATCTCAGGAATGGCATCGGTCACAGGAAATCGATAGTGGCTGGCTGCTAGCATGGCCACTTGGGGCTTAGGCAGAAATAGAGCCATGGTACTGACCAAAGGGACCATAGCACATGGAATAAAACTCAAAACAGGACTTCATGTTTTATGGAAATTATATTTAACCACTTCAACATTGTAAATCTGGATAACTTAATATCTAAACTATATAAGAAAGTAAATTTTAACATGTTAATATGGAAAGATTTTTTTATTTTTGTATCTTGATGACTTAAATGTAAGCAACAAAGTGGTTAAACACATACCCATCTAAATTTTTTTATAGCCTTCCATGTTAAACTTTAAATAAATAATTAGTTTTAAAATTGTTTTGTATTTTCTTATTCCTGTTCCCTTTACCCTTTGACAACTTGAAATGTTACCACTTCGTCCTCATGATGTTCTTCTATCAACCCTGCTTAGGATGAGAACAAGTTGAGCAGTGCCAACGGCCATGAAGAACGTAGCAAAAAGTAAGTTTTAAGAAGGGGCCTGGGGGAGGGTGGTGAACTTTTTTGTGGTTTTAGACCTTAAGTTGTGTTCCTGTGGCTGAAGTATACAAAGTTCTCTTCTGATACTTTTTTTTGCTGCTTTTAGAGAATTGGTTCGTTGTCTTTTGGGATAAACTCTTGGAGGAACTGTGGATTTTTGCTTAGATTTCAGAATATAGTTTCAGATACCTTCCCCTCCAAGTCCATCATGACAATCTGGTGACAAGTTCTGTAGTAGAGGTTGTCTTGTTTTAAATTTGTTAACTTTGGTTTAATATTTGGTTATCTTACTGATAAAACTATTATATCCATTGATCTTAAAAGGGAGAGTTAAATTAGGTGATAACTAGGCCATGGAAAGTATTGTTTGCCCTAAATTGCCAAAGGAGTCAAAGCTGTGAATTATTTCTGCACCTTGCTGCTCAAAGGCCCTTTTGGAAGTGATGCAACAGAATACTTAAGTACTTCTTAAGGTGGCTTTCATTATCTTAGGCCTTTCAAACTCCAGACTTAACAGGGTGGGGTTTTTGGAAATTATGAATATATCTGTATACTTTATTTGGATAAGATGAGTGACTGTAGAACTTACTATAGTACAGAAAACTGTACGAAAAGTCTTAAGTAACAGATACGACGAGATCCACTTTTTTTTTTTTTCTTTTGAGACGGAGTCTTGCTCTGTAGCCCAGGCTGGAGTACAGTGGCACAATTTGGGCTCACTGCAACCTCTGCCTCTTGGGTTCAAGTGATTCTTTGAATTTGTTTTTTTTTTTCTTTTGAGATGGAGTCTCTCAGTGTCACCCATGCTGGAGTGCAGTGGTGTGATCTCTGCTCACTGCAGCCACTGCCCCCCGGATTCAAGCGATTCCCCTTCCTCAGCCTCTCATTAGCTGGGACTACAGGTGCACGCCATCACGCCCGGCTAATTTTTTTTGTATTTTTAGTAGAGCTGGGGTTTCACCATGTTAGCCAGGGTGGTCTCGATCTCCTGACCTCATGGTCCTCCCTCTGTAGCCTCCCAAAGTGTTGGGATTACACGCGTGAGCCACTGCGCTCGGCCTTTTTTTTTTTTTTTTTTCCGCGATCTCAGCTCACTGCAAGCTTTGCCTCCCGGGTTCATGCCATTCTCCTACCTCAGCCTCCTGAGTAGCTGGGACTGGCTAATTTTTTTGTATTTTTAGTAGAGACCGAGTTTCACTATGTTAGCCAGGATGGTCTCGATCTCCTGATCTCTTGATCCGCCCACTTCGGCCTCCCAAAGTGCTGGAATTATAGACGTGAGCCTTTTTTTTTTTTTTTTAAAAAAACATAATCTCGCTCTATTGCCCGGGCTGATGTGCAGATCGACTCATCACAATCTCCGCCCCCACCTGGGTTTAAAAGGTTCTTCTGCCTCAGCTTCCCAAGTAGCTGGGACTATAGGCGTGTGCCACCATGCCTGGCTGAGTTTTGTATTTTTAGTAGAGACGGGGTTTCACTCTGTTGGCCAGGCTGGTCTCGAACTCTTGACCTCATGATCCGCCTGCTTCGACCTCCCAAAGTGCTAGGATTACAGGGGTGAGCCATCGCACCTGATGCAAGGGATTCTTCTGCCTCAGCCTCCCAAGTAGCTGGGAATACAGGCACGCGCCACCATGCCTGGCTAGTTTTTGTATTTTCAGTAAGAACGGGGTTTCACCATATTGCCCAGGCTGGTCTTGAACTCCTGACTTGGTTACCTGCCTGCCTCAGCTTCCCAGCGTGCTGGGGTTACAGGTGTGAGCCACCCGTGCCCGGCCAAGAGATCCACTTTATAAGGTTGGGTTTTATCAGTTTTTGAAGTTTCCTTTTAGCTCTGAGGTTAATGATTCTAAATATGTGGTCATGTTGCAAACATTAAATTGTTTCATTAGTCTATGGTGCCATTTTAAAACATTTTATCCGCCAAGCTGTGGTGGCTCATGGCTGTAATCCCAGCATGTTGGGATGCCGAGGCAGGCAGATCACTTGAGGCCAGGAGTTTGAGACCAGCCTGGCCAACGTGGTGAGACCCTGTCTCTACTGAAAATACAAAAAGTAGCTAAATTGTGGAGGCTCGTGCCTGTAGTCCTGGCTCCCCAGGAGGCTATGGCAGGATAATTGCTTGAACCCAAGAGGCAGAGGTTGCAGTGAGCCAAGGTTGCACCACTGCACTCCAGCCTAGGCCACAGAGTGAGACTTTTTTTTTTTTTTTTTTTTTTTTGAGACAGAGTCTTGCTCTGTCTCCCAGGCTGGAGTGCAGTGGCGCAGTGTCAGCTCACTGCAAGCTCCGCCTCCCGGGTTCACGCCTTTCTCCTGCCTCAGCCTCCCCAGTAACTGGGACTACGGGGGCCTGCTACCATGCCCGGCTAATTTTTTTTGTATTTTTTTAGTAGAGACGGGATTTCACCGTGTTAGCCAGAATGGTCTTGATCTCCTGACCTCGTGATCCGCCCGCCTCAGCCGCCCGAGCCGCTGGGATTACAGGTGCCTGCCACCGTACCTGGCTAATTTTTGTAGTTTTAGTAGAGATGGGGTTTCACCATCCTGGCCAGGCTGGTCTTCAACTCCTGACCTCGTGATCCACCCTCCTCGGCCTGCCAAAGTGCTGGGATCACAGACATGAGCCACCATGCCCAGCCAAGTTTTGTGTTTTTAGTAGAGACAGGGTTTCACCATGTTGGCTAGGCTGGTCTTGAACTCCTGACCTCAGTTGATCTACCCGCCTCGGCCTCCCAAAGTGCTGGAATTACAGGCGTGAGCCATGGATCCAGCTGAGACTCCGTCTTAAAAAAAAAAATCTGGGCTGGGCGCAATGGCTCACACATGTAATCCCAGCACTTTGGGAGGCCGAGGCGGGCGGATCACAACGTCAAGAGATCGAGACCATCCTGGCCAACATGGCAAAACCCCGTCTTTACTAAAAGAGACTGCCTGTGGGATCGTACTTGGCTGTCCTCCATGTAGAAGAAGCTAGACCCAGCACTTTGGAATGCTGAGGCAAGGAGATCACCTGAGGTCAGGAATTCGAGACCAGCCTGACCAAAATGGTGAAACCCTGTCTTACTAAAAATACAAAAATTAGCTGAGCATCGTGGTGCACACCTGTAGTCCCAGCTACTTGGGAGGCTGAGGCAGGAGAGTCACTTGAACCTGGGAGGCGGAGGTTGCAGTGAGCCGAGATTGTGCCATTGCACTCCAGCCTGGAGACAGAGCGAGACTCCGTCTCAAACATAAAAATCTGTCATACTTATGACCTTACATAAATGAAAAATGAGAGAAAAATAGCCACTTGATTTCTTTTTGGCTCTTTTCCTCCTAAAATCCCTAAATGCTTCATAGTAAATGCCTCATTCGTTCTTACTACATTGTGTTAGGTAGGTTGATAAAATTTCATAAAATAGATGAGAAAATTTTATATAAGTTTATTCAGTGCTTGCTAAGCCAATATGTTTTTTTGTAGTTCCCCTAAAATAACGTGGTAATAGGTTAAAAATGATGTAATTTGTAGAAGACGTCCACCTCTTTTCTGGTGTAAGCTTGGATGGGAGTCATTTATAGTCCTTCACCAAACACAAGAAATTGTGGGGATCAGATTGGGTTTAGTCTTGATGTGGTCTGAGGCAGCCAACCAGAGGCATGGTTTATGTCGTCTGGTTTTAGACCTTCTGCCACAGTAATGGTTTCCTAATGTTTCTGTTTTGCAATTCTGTAATCAAAAGAAAACCCAGGAAGATGTATCCATATAAATTGACATAAATTATCCAATCTAGGTGTTAGGCCTAGTGGCTGAAGATTTCACTTCAAATGCCAGAAGGATAAAAACATAGACTTTTGGGTACAGACCTTCGTTATTGTACCATTGTCTCGTGTCACCGTTTGCCACTAAGGTCACCTCTGGTTTCTACTTGTTTTTATTCTGTATATAAGTTGATTAAGGCTACAAGCTTTTATAAGGAAGCTGAGCATCAGGTTCTCCATGTGTGATATTCGGTGGCCTTTATCTAATGTGGAGTCCCACAGGACTAAATAGAAGAATGGACAATTTCTTTAACCATGAGATTGTCTAAGGGAAGATCCTTTCAAAACACTTTGGTTATCTTAAAATACTTTCCAGTCAGACTTCTCGTCAGTTATAGTTGATAAGTAAATGGCTCCTTTGTTCAATCAGGACTCTTAATTTCTGAAGGAACTTTATGTTTCAAATTAATTTTAAAGTTACCTGGAAGAAAAGTTTTGTATTTAGATATAGATATAAAACATTCTGTCTTTGCTTTAACCTTTAACTAAACTAAATTTCTTAACCAAAGGAAAGTGCCACGTTGCATTTTTCATTCTAAAACTTCATTGTCTTAAGCCACATTGAGATATAGTTTGTTAGGTAGTAGAAAAATGGCGTGTACTGAGAAACAGTTGACTGAGTATAAATTTTTTTTTAATTGTGTAATTTTGATTCTCAACATACACTTCATTGTATCCTAGAATAGGAACAAAGTTTATTGTGACACAAACTGGTTGTCAACCTATTTTTTGAAGAGCTATAAACCTGAGTTTTTGCATACGTCAAGGTATGCATCTTAAGTGCTTGAGCTTGCTCTCATGGGAATATTATTTGTTAGAGTAACCAGTTTTGCAAACTCTAAATCAGTGTCCATTCCGTTAAGCTCTTTAGAGAATTACTCAATAAAATTTAACATTGAAGTGAACACAGTTGAAATATATTGGCTACTGTGGTGTGGATTATCTATAAATTTTGGAATAAATGACTTCTATTTTTTTTTTTTTTTCCAGAATACTTTGCATTTAAAATTTAGATCTTCTTACATGGAAGAGGTCAAATCCAGTTATAGCAAAACACCTTTACTGCAGAGGCCATATAACCAAAAAGTCCAAAGGCCCAGCCCAGTGGACCATTTACTTCAATGATGTTCAGTACAAAATTTCACTGCCATTAAAGACTTTGGAAAGTCCCTTTTAAGTTGTAACAGGATTTGACTATTAGTGTGGATTTCGATAACCCTTCTTTAGTTCATGTAATAAATGCCCTTTGAAACTGGAAGTATACTGGTTTCTTGCACCCATATAGCTTTCTCTGGGCTTTTATGCAAAAGATTGTATTTTCTGAATGTCTTAATATGTTGCTGTCTTTTTACCTGCCTGGGGTTGCCTTCAGATGTGGTTGAGGACTTGTTTATACAAAAAGTCCTAGAAGACCTTAAGTTAAAATTAGCTCTCCAATTTTCAAGTATTTTCTTTTGGCAGAATAAGTTTTGGGTCCTATGAGAGGTAAATAGGTTGGTTGCCTCTCTTGCTATAGCCCATCTATGAGCAGAACAAAAACTTTGTTTTTGAGGGGGATGGAGTTACTTTTTACCTTGTTCCCTAATGGATTATATTTAGGACTTCAGGTTTTAGAAACTCACAGAATTCTATAGTTAGAATAGTGTCACAGAGATAGTGTTAGGTTTTTCAGGCAACAAAATTGGAGTGTTACCTGTTGCCCATCTGGGCGTGGCTTTGATGAGTTCTATATAAATAACGAGTGTAGCCTAATTTTCTGTCATGTGCTACCTAGCATATACATTTCTGACAGTCAGGTGGATTATCTTGAAATTTTAGACAAACTTTCTGCCTCCTTGGAAAGCTCTACATCTCCTTGTGATTGGAGTGTGGGTTTCAAGATTCCAGAAGGTGGGTGTCTTCATTTTCTATTTTCAATGCACTCTAAAGATGACCTGCTTACAGGTTCTCTGAGGCAGACCTCAGTTGCTCTTATGATACGTAACTTTGCTTTGAAAAGGAGTAAACAATTACATATCCAAATACAGAATTGTCAAAATGTTTAATCATTAAGCCACTACAAATTGACATTTTAGTGAAATAAATTGATTTTGAAATGTTTTTCAGTTTATATTGAAATATCTGAAGGCACCTCTAAAATTTGGGTGATGACACAGGTATAGATTAAAAGATTTAATTATGAATGGGTAGTATACTGTGAAGACTACAGAAGTGAACAGAAAGATATGACTGGTTGTTTTGGTTTTTAGTTTGAGATTTTAAAAAGATCTGTGAAGGTCAAGTTGATCATTGGTTTTGATTGCATCCCACAGGCTTCTATAAACTGGCTTAAAAATGGCATACTCCATTTTCTGGTATATTCATTGTAACTTCAGGAAGTATTGAAATGGTCATATTCAAGTCTAGGAATGTCAAAATGTATTTTAATGCATTAGTTCTTTTTGTTTTTGGAGACAGTTTTGCTCTGTTGCCCAGGCTGGAGTACAGTGGTGTGATACCGGTTCGCTCCAACCTCTGCCTCCCAGGTTCAAGCAATTCTCCTGCCTCAGCCTACGCAGTAGCTGGGACTACAGGCCTATGCCACCACGACCCGCTACTTTTTGCATTTTTTTAGTAGAGATGGGGTTTTACCATGTTGACCAGGCTGGTCTTGAACTCCTGACCTCAGGTGATCTCTACCTGAACCTCCCAAAGTGCTGAGATTACAGGTGTGAGCCGCTGCACTTGGGTTTTTTTTTGTTTTTTTGTTTTTTCAAATGGAGTTTTGCTCTTTTTTGCCCAGGCTGGAGTGCAATGGCGTGGTCTCAGCTCACTGCAACTTCCATCTCCTGGGTTCAAGCGATTCTCCTGCCTCAGCCTCCCAAGTAGCTGCGATTACCAGCATGTACCACCAGGCCCGGCTAATTTTTGTATTTTTGGTTGAGAGGGGATTTCACCATGTTGGCTGGGCTGGTCTCAAACTCCTGACCTCAAGTGATCTGTCTGCCTTGGCCTCCCAAAGGATTGGGATTACAAGCGTGAGCCACTGCACCGGCCTGCATTAATTCTTACTGTCCTTTGTCATTACGGTTTTGCCCATGAAAACCAAAATGTTGCTGTCTATGTGACCCTTTGAACGTATTAAATATTTCCATATGTAAATGGGGGCAAAATGGACTTAATGGTAAATTACTATACTTGATGAAAATTTTTATAAGTGAACCAGTAGTAGTACTTAAATGTGAACATATTGTATTGTAAGTTTGTTTTATTAATGTATCTTGTGGATTACAGTAATGCTTTTGTTGGCCTTTTATATGACAAACTATATTTAAAGGTTCACATTTTGATTTGTATTGCCAACAAGCCCTTTTTCTTGTTAAAGCTGTAGCTAACTCAGGAGATCATTGCAGTTCCTAGTCGTAGAGGATGGTGTCTTTCAAGTAATGTCTTGTCTGCTGATTTTCAGTAATGTTAATATAAGGCAAAAGGGATATTGTTTACCATACGTAGCAATTTTTTTTTTTTTGGGACAGAGTCTTACTCTGTCGCCCAGGCTGGAGTGCTGTGGCAGAATCTTGGCTCATTGCAACCTCCGCCTCCCGGGTTCGAGCAGTTCTCCTGCCTTAGCCTCCCTAGTAGCTGGGACTCAGGCGCACGGTACCATGCCCGGCTAATTTTTATATTTTTGTTAGGGACAGAGTTTCACCACATTGGCCAGGCTGGTCTTCAGCTCCTGACCTTGTGATCCACCTGCCTTGGCCTACCAGGGTGCTGGGATTACAGATTTTTTTTTTTTTTTTTAGTGTAATTATGTAGCATTGTATCATAGTAAAACTAGCCAAAAAAATTTATGAAAGGATAAAAATATGATTCTGACCATAAAAGGTAGTATATTATGGTGGGTTCTTAAGCAAGCATGATAATGGCAAATTTGTTACTTCTCAGGAGGAAAAAAAGCAAGAGCAGAAGTCGTAGTCATGAACGAAAGAGAAGCAAAAGTAAGGAACGGAAGCGAAGTAGAGATAGAGAAAGGAAAAAGAGTAAAAGCCGTGAAAGAAAGCGAAGTAGAAGCAAAGAGAGGCGACGGAGCCGCTCAAGAAGTCGAGATCGAAGATTTAGAGGCCGCTACAGAAGTCCTTAGTATGTAACTATAGTTACGATTTTGGTTTGAGGGTTATTCTCTGGGTATTCATATAGCAATTAACTTCAGTGATTTGAATTGTGAAATTTTTTTTAATGATTGGTTAAAAAGTATTGAATTAAGAATATTGGCATTGAATGCTAGTAAAGTGAAAAATACAGTGCATAGACAAGTAAAAATTTGCTTTTACTAGTCATACCAATTATTTTCTATTAAACTATCAAAGTTTCTGAATTGTATGCCAATCAGCGCAAACTGGATAAAAGCACTAGAGTGCTTGAAAAGGATGACATTGTAGTGCCCAAATACTTGAGAAAGCTTAACAGTGTCTGGGCTGTTACAGTATTTGCTAAATACATATTTACTTAAAATTGTAGAGTTCTGATGAATACAAAGTTACACATGTATAGTTAACAGTAAGTAAAAAATCTTGTCACTGTGGCTGTTTTTAGCTGAAATGTCAGGCCAGTTGTGAATTTGTTGTGTATGCTCCTTGATAAAGATTCTTTTTTGGGCTCATCTGTATTTAAGGTTTGTTAATAGTAAAAGGTATTCTAAATTAAAAGTGTTTTGAAGATTAGGTCACTAGAAATTTGGATGTGGATATTTAAAGTTGGAAATAAATTTATTACGGTTATTAAATATATTAATCACCTACAATTCTAAGGATTGAATAGCAATCTTTAATGCTTTGTGAGGTTAATTCATCTTAATAAACACACTGCTGTAAACTCTGGGATATATTAAAAATAACCGTTCTAACTTTAAGATTTGAATGGTTAAGGATGGAATTCAAAGACAAACAGACTTGAATCACTTGGGCAAGGTACTTAACCCCGTAAGCTAAGCATTTGTTTTCTAATGTTTTAAGGAGATAACAAGTTTCAGATAAGCTATTAATGAGTAATGAATGAGAAGAAAATGAAAGTGCTCAGAGGACTTAATGGATTCATGAAATGTTTTGGCATTACATGAATTCTGATTCTGGCTCTTTTATCTTTAAAATAAAAAGAATTAAACTGCATGATGCTGGATTCCTCTAAGCTGCTTATTTCATTAACTTTTTAATAGCCGAAAATGGGACCACAATGCTATTTTAATTCTGAATGCTGTGCAGCATTAGGAAATTCTCTGCTTTTGTCCCGTTTATCAAGATTCTGAGCATTCTTAAAATGGGATTATGTTAAATCTTTTTACCTGGATGAACTAAATGAGGGAAAAGGAATTAGCTTAATTCCTTTTGAGTGATGAATACTTTCTGTTTGCTGGGATCCTGGCCTAACTTTAATAGAAAATTACTTAGTTCTTATGTTGGGTTTGAGGCTGTAACTGAGAATATTTTATAATTAAAGGGGAAAGAAAATAGCTTATAACTAATTACTTGAGAACTTTAATACATCCAGTAAATGATTCTCAGTCATCACCATTAGTCTGAATTGCAAAGGACCAATTTAATATAAAGTGTTTTATTTGGAAATACTTGCATGTTGTAGGTAGGCATAGTGTTCATGAAAACTAATTCAAATGTGTGGATCACAGGCCACTACATATTTATTTATTTCGCTGTTCTTCTGGAATAAGATAGCAGGATGAGCACTAAGGGACAACTGGCTAGTCCCTTTAAGTTAGCCTGGTCTTTAAAGAGTCACAAAAACTGTTATTATAGAATAATTACCTTTGTGATCTTTTTGAAAACACTCTGTTAGTCATGACAAGTCCTCAAAATTTTTCAATAGAATTCGTAAATTACCTTCAGATCTTCACGATGGAATATTTTGCAACAAGCAACTGAAGTATAGTATGTTAAATGGTGTCATGCTGTCTAAGAGTTACTGGTGAATGGGAGAATACCTAAGTTGCATGACTAAAGAATTCACTTTAGTTTTTAAAAGCCTTTCAAAAAGAAGACTTGTATGAAAATTGTGTATATACATGTACACACATACATTCCCAAGAGAGGATACACACCAAATTGTTAACCATAGTTACTGCTGGTGTGAGGAAAGTTCAGAGGGATTTATTTTTTATATGTGTGTGTGTTTTTTGTTTTTTTTAAATTCTCAAGACTGTATATATATATATATAGCTTACAAAGATCTCTATAGTCTGAAAATGGTTGTGTTCATTTTCAGAATCTAAAAATTTTGAGGCTGTAACCTTTGGTCTTGGCACCTCTCAGTGGTCCAGGATGGATAAATACAAGGGCAGCTTGCCTGGGATAAAGTTAATAGACATCTAAGTATTTTTGTTTCCTCTTCATAACTGAGGTGGAAAAGCAGCAGCCTAAACAATGTTAGTCTTGCTGGAGAGCGCATGAATGCGATCTTAGCAAGACCCTAAACCTGTAACTAGTGTAATTTTGTGTTTCCTTTTTAGCTCCGGACCAAAATTTAACAGTGCCATCCGAGGAAAGATTGGGTTGCCTCATAGCATCAAATTAAGGTTTTTAAACATACTTCTGAATTGTTTAAATTGTTTTTCAAGGAACTAACGTGCTGTACTTGTTTGGATAACTTCTGAAACTTTTTAACTTTGCAGTAGACGACGTTCCCGAAGCAAAAGTCCATTCAGAAAAGACAAGAGCCCTGTGAGGTAGTTTTCTTCTTTAAAGCCTTTAGCTCTTAAAAAGCTTTTGCAGCTTATGGTACTGTTAACTTTGATGATATTTAGTAATTTGGACCATATTAAATCTTGCTTTTGCTTCCTTTTACAGTTCTAGTACTTTAAAGTCAAGTGAATTTCTACTGAGTTTTCAGTAGTTTTCACTTTAATTTCATGTAATTAAAAAGAAGCAAAAGTTATTTATTTATTTATTTATTTATTTATTTTGAGACAAGAGTCTCACTCAGTCACCCAGACTGGAGTGCAGTAGTGCAATCTTGGCTTACGGCAACCTCTGCCTCCTGGATTCAAGTGATTCTCCTGCCTCAGCCTACCAAGTGTACCTGGGATTATACAGGCATGTGCCACCATGCCCGGCAAATTTTTGTGTTTTTAGTAGAGACAGGGTTTCACCATGTTGGTCAGGCTAGTGTTGAACGCCTGACCTCATGATCTGCCTGCCTCAGCCTCCCAAAGTGCTGGGATTACAAGTAGGAGCCACCACGTCCAACCTAAGGTTATTTTAATGTGATCTTATTTTCCTATTTTAATTAAAATAAGCTTTTTTTGCATTTTTTATTTTTAATGGACATATGATTGTGTATATTTATGGGATACAGTTATGTTTTGATACATGTATGCAGTGTAATGATCAAATCTGGGTAATTAGCATATTCGTGTCATACATTTCTTTGTGTTGGCAACGTAGCAGTTACAGAAAACTTTACACTTATTTATCTTTGGTATTAATAAATAATAAGTTATTTGAAATACCTCATGTGGAGAAGTAGTTGTAACACTAAGTTTTACTGTTTGGCTGTCCTGAGGAAAACTGTTTCATCTCAAAAGTCTTAGTGATTTGAGTTGTTACTCCTAGGTTCTTAAATGTTTACATGGATTATTTTACTCTTTAAAAATAAGAATTGTAGGCTGAGCGTAGTGGCTCACGCCTGTAATCCCAGCCCTTTGGGAGGCTGAGGTGGGTGGATCACACAGGGTCAGGAGATCGAGACCAGTCTGGCCAACATGGTGAAATCCTGTCTCTACTAAAAATACAAAATTTAGCTGGGCATGGTGGTGCACCTGTAGTCCCAGCTACTTGGGATGCTGAAGCGAGAGAATCACTTGAACCTGGGAGGCGAAGGTGCAGTGAACTGAGATCGCGCCACTGCACTCTAGCCTGGTGACAGAGCGAGACTTGTATTTGTTCAGTCTACCATTTTGGTTCAAGGAATATTTTGTCAGGTGGTAACATTGTGGTTATTTGTTTGTTCTTTTTTGAGACGCCCGGCCAAAAAGCTTTTGCTTTTTTTTTTTGAGGCGGGATTTCACTTTGTCACCCAGGCTAGAGTGCAGTGACGAAATCATGGCTCACTGCAGTTTCTAACGGCCGGTCATAAGCTATCCCACCCAACTTAGCCCTCCGAGTAGCTGGGACTATACAGGTGCAGCCACCATGCCCTGCTAATTTTCCTTTTTTTTTTTTTTTTTTTTTGAAGAGACAAGGTTTTGCCATGTTGTTCAGTTTGGTCTGAAATCCAGGGCCAAGCAATCTGCACACTACTCCCGGCCTTAAAATCTTTGTGCCTGGCGTGGTGGCTCACACCTGTAGCATTAAGGTCAGGATATCGAAACCAGCCTGACGAACATGGTGAAACCCCATCTCTACTAAAAGTACAAAAATTAGCCAGATGTGGTGGTGTGTGCCTGTAATCCCAGTTACTCGGGAGCAGAGGCAGGAGAATTGCTTGAATCCAGGAGCTGGAGGTTGCAATGAGCCAAGATCACACCACTACACTCCAGCCTGGGTGACAGAGTGAGACTGCGTCTCAAAAAGCTTTTGTGACAAATCTTACAGGTGAAGTGACCACCCCTCATCCTTCATACATCCTGAGAGTGTCCAAAAAATGGAAAAGAGCATGTTGAGGCTTACATCTTAAAGGATTGATTTAAAATATTAATTGATATTTTGCAACAGAGATGATGTTAATAGACACTGTATCTGAATTTGTAAAGTAGAATTCTTAGAATCATTGAGGGTTTCACTTCGTTTGCCATTTGTGATTGTCAAACTTAATTTCACTTTACAATTACATGGTTTTGTTGTAAATAATCATCCATTACACTGATTTTGGATCAGTCTGGCATTTGTGATTGGTCTGGTGATATGTTTTATGACTGTGGTTAAACTGTCAGGCTTCTGGTTGACCCTTGCTTTAGAAAAATTACCCCTTTTGGGCCAGGCGTGGTGGCTGCAGCCTGCAATCCCAGTACTTTGGGAGGCTGAGGTGGGCGGATCATCAAGGTCAGGAGATCGAGACCATCCTAGCTAACACATTGAAATCCTATCTCTACTAAAAATACAGAAGATTAGCCAGGCTTGGTGGCACATGCCTGTAGTGCCAGCTACTTGGGAGTCTGAGGCAGGAGAATTGCTCAAACCCTGGAGGTAGAGGTTGCAGTTAGCCGAGATTGCGCCACTGCACTCCAGCCTGGGCGACAGTGAGACTCCATTTCAAAAAGAAAAAAAGAAAAGAAAAATTTTACCCTTTGTGAGATTGTAAGGCCAGTAGACTTCTGTACTAATTCCATATAAGATGTGATTACAAGAAACAGTAAACCTTATTCTTTAGAAGGATTTGAGTTACATTGAGTAGCTTTATGGACGTTTTTGGTCAATAGATCTTACTGCAAATGGGCTTGGGCTGACTGGGTGCGGTGCCTCATGCCTGTAATGCCAGTACTTTGGGAGGCTGAGGCGGGCAGATCACCTGAAGTCAGAAGTTTGAAATCAGCCTGGCCAACATGGTGTCTTCATCTGGAAAAAATAAAAGAAAAGAAAGGAAGATGTTCTTGGGTATATGACAAACTAGTTTCATAGCCTATTCTGTTTTTTTTTTTTTTTTTTTTTTTTTTTTGAGATGGAGTCTCGCACTGTCGCCCAGGCTGGGGTGCAGTGGTTGGATCTCAGCTCACTGCAAGCTCCACCTCCTGGGTTTACGCCATTCTCCTGCCTCAGCCTCCCGAGTAGCTGGGACTCCAGGCGCCTGCCACCTCGCCCGACTAGTTTTTTGTATTTTTTTAGTAGAGACGGGGTTTCACCGTGTTAGCCAGGATGATCTCGATCTCCTGACCTCGTGATCCACCCGTCTCGGCCTCCCAAAGTGCTGGGATTACAGGCTTGAGCCGCTGCGCCCGGCCAGCTTATTCTGTTTGCTGAACATGTTTGAGAATTATTTTAGGCCAGGCGTGGTGGATCACACCTGTTATCCCACCACTTTGGGAGGCCAAGGCAGGTGGATAATCTGAGGTCAGGAGTTCGAGATCAGCCTAGCTAATGTGGTGAAACCCTGTCTCTATGGGGGTGTTTAGGACAAAAGGATTGCTTGAGCTCAGTAGTTCAAGATCAACCTGTGCAACATAGCAAGACCTGATTTCTAAAGATGAAAATATTGGTGTGGAGTTGGGAAAGGAGTTGAGGGTACAGTGTATACTGCTCAGGTGACAGGTACACTCAGAATTTACCACTAAAGAACTCATCTATGTAACCAAAAACCACCTGAAAAACTGTTGAACTATATGAAGAAATAAAAAAGACAAAAATTATTTTAAAATCTGTTACGAAGTTAATTTTATATTTTTTACTTCTATTAGGGAACCTATTGATAATTTAACTCCTGAGGAAAGAGATGCAAGGACAGTCTTCTGTATGCAGCTGGCGGCAAGAATTCGACCAAGGGATTTGGAAGAGTTTTTCTCTACAGTAGGAAAGGTAATCTTAACCTGTTTAGGGAAGTCAAGTAGGTAGAAATTGCAAGAGAAAACATCTAAACATCAAATATTTCATTTGATTTAGTACCAGTATTTGTTTGTGGTAATGTTTCCACAAACAAATTTTACATCTTATAGTATTGGAGTTGATAAATGTTACTACAAATTGGTTCAAAGATATAGATAGGATATAGGAATTGTCCCACAGATTTACTTTTTCAATTAAATTTTTTTTTTTTTTTTTGAGACGGAGCCTTGCTTTGTCGCCCAGGCTGGAGTGCAGTGGCACCATCTCGGCTCACTGCAAGCTCCGCCTCCTGGGTTCACACCATTCTCCTGCCTCAGCCTCCGAGTAGCTGGGACTACAGGCACGCACCACCACGCCCAGCTAATTTTTTGTATTTTTAGTAGAGACGGGGTTTCACTGTGTTAGCCAGGATGGTCTCGATCTCCTGACCTCGTGATCCGCCCGCCTCGGCCTCCCAAAGTGCTGGGATTACAGGCGTGAGCCACCGCGCCTGGCCTCAATTAAATTTTTAAAAATGCCTTCATCCTTCAACATTAATGTCTCCTTGAAATATATCTACATGGCTTACAGTGGATGGTTGCACAAACAGAACTGTGTTTTCTTCGTAGGTTCGAGATGTGAGAATGATATCTGACAGAAATTCAAGACGTTCCAAAGGAATTGCTTATGTGGAGTTCGTTGATGTTAGCTCAGTGCCTCTAGCAATAGGATTAACTGGCCAACGAGTTTTAGGAGTGCCAATCATAGTACAGGCATCACAGGTAATTTTTTTCTTGGTTAAGAGTTTGATTATTGATGGTGTTTAAAGCCTCTTGTTGCATGGCATACTGCTGTTGTGTTCTGTGACTGCTACTCATTACGTTGAGTCAGATGTTCTCAGGACCTTTTTTTTAACTTTGCCTTCATTAACATTGATAGAGTTTTCTCAAGACTGTCATCCTATCTTTTCTCCTTGTGCTTGAAATGTGATGATTTTGCCTTTTGTTTTGTTTTGTTTTTGAGATTGAGTCTCTATCACCAGGCTGGAGTGCAATGGCATGATCTCGGCTCACTGCAACCTCCACCTCTCAGGTTCAGGTGATTCTCCTGCCTCAGCCTCCTGAGTAGCTGGGATTACAGGAGCCTGCCACCACACTCAGCTACTTTTTATATTTTTGGTAGAGATGGGGTTTCATCATGTCGGCCAGGCTAGTCTTGAACTCCTGACCTCAGGTGATCCTCCTACCTCAGCCTTCCAAAGTGCTGAGATTACAGTCCTGAGCCACCACACCCGGCCTTGTTTTTGAGATAAAGTCTCACTCTGTTGCCAGGGCTGGAGTGCAGTGAGATAATCACAGCTCACTGTAGCCTTGACCTGCTGTGCTCAAGCAGTCTTTTCTCCCCAGTTTCCTGAGTAGCTAGGACTACAGATGCATGCCACCACTCCCAGCTAATTTTTAAATTTTTTGAAGAAACGGGGTCTTGCCATGTTGCTCAGGCTGGTTTCAAACTTTTGGGCTCAAGTGATCCTCTGGCCTGGGCCTCCTGAAGTGTTTGGATCATTTGAACCACACTGCACTTTGACAGCATTTCATATTTTACTTTTTTGGCCGGGCGCGATGGCTCACGCCTGAAATCCCAGCACTTTGGGAGGTTGAGGTCAGCGGATCACCTGAGGTCAGGAGTTCGAGACCAGCCTGGCCAACATGGTGAAACCTTGTCTCTACTAAAATAAAAAAATTAGCTGGGCATGGTGGCAGGCGCCTATAATCCCAGCTTCTTGGAAGGCTGAGGCAGGAGAATTGCTTGAACCTAGGAGGCAGAGGTTGCAGTGAGCCGAGATCACGCCATTGCACCGCAGCCTGGGCGACAAGAACAAGACTCTGTCTCAAAAAAAAGAAAAAAGAAAAAAAAAATTACTCAAATTATTTCCTATGTTGGAAGACAAACTTAGTAGCTGGGTGTGGATTGGCCGGACCCAGGGCTGAGAAGTAGCATATTAAATGAAGTTTTTAATACGCTCTGTAACAGGTTGTTACCTGTTGTAGAGCAGTACTACCCAATGTACTCTAGTTTGTTACAAGAGAAGCCTGTGTTAGAATGCAAATGGACAACTTTTTTTTTTTTTTTTTTGAGATCTTGGTTATGGAGGGATGACAGCTGACTCAAAATGTTGGCTTGGTGATACAGTTTACGTTATGGCATATGCCCCTTATTTTATCACAAACAACTGTACGCTTGGTTATACCAATCTCAAGAGTATTTTAACGAATATTGATTGTGTCTAACAATTCCAGGAAGCATTCTTCTCTGTATTTGGTATGTGATATCAGAATGCATCTTAAGATTGTTGTCAGAATGTAGGTTCATGATTCATTTTAGGTGTTAAATGAATCATGAACTGGCATATGCCCTGAAAACATTCTAAAATAAGCAGGGTGTGATGGGGTGTACTGTAGTCCCTGGCAGTCTCTAGTGGCTGAGAAGGAAGGATGATCACTTAAGTTTAGGAGTTCAAGACCAGCCTGGGAAACATAGTGTGAGACTCTTGTCTCAAAAAAAAAAACTCTAAATAAAATTATTTTCATTGTGGTTTTATACACACACATTTGGCGTTTCAACCATTTTTTTAAACCATTTTTAAAGTGTACAGTTCAGTGCTATTAATTACGTTTATAATGATGGAGTAATCATCCCCACTAATCATTTCCAGAAGTATTCATTGTCTCATACAGAAACTGTACTCTGGAGGGGAGGGATTGCATTGGGAGTTATACCTGATGTAAATGACGAGTTGATGGGTGCTGACGAGTTGATGGGTGCAGCACGCCAACATGGCCTAAGAATACATATGTAACAAACCTGCACGTTAATGTACATGTACCCTAGAACTTAAAGTATAATAATAATTTAAAAAAAAGAAACTGTACTCTGAGATGGACTCTCGCTCAGTTGCCCAGGCTGGAGTGCAGTGGCGCAGTCTCGGCTCACTGCAAGCTCTGCCTCCTGGGTTCATGCCATTCTCCTGCCTCAGCCTACCAAGTAGCTGGGACTATAGGCGCCCGCTACCATGCCTGGCTAATTTTTTGTATGTTTAGTGGCGGGGTTTCACCATGTTAGCCAGGATGGTCTCAATCTCCTAACTTCGTGATCTGCCCACCTCGACCTCCCAAAGTGCTGGGATTACAGGCATGAGCCACTGCGCCCAGCCAGAAACTGTACTCTTGAAGGTGTAACCCCCTAATTTCCTGCAGGCCCTTGGTAAAATGTAATCTACTTCCTCTCTATGAATTTTGCGTATCCTAGATGCCTCCTATTAAGTTGATCCTTGTGTAGGGTGGTATTTTTATCACTCTAAACTTTGACATTAGTTATGCAAATGGAAGGCGTGTGTCTTTAAACTGCTGTGTATTAGCTCTGTGACATGCATTTTTGTCTTCTAGGCAGAGAAAAACAGAGCTGCAGCAATGGCAAACAATTTACAAAAGGGAAGTGCTGGACCTATGAGGCTTTATGTGGGCTCATTACACTTCAACATAACTGAAGATATGCTTCGTGGGATCTTTGAGCCTTTTGGAAGGGTAAGTCCACAGTCTTCAATGAATCTTCAATAGGTTGTTGATCTGAGTATAACTACATAATTTCTGTATGTCCTTCTTGTGTCTGGCATTGTGGTCTTGAGCTCAGTTCAGAGCAGCTTGGATTTTATTCTGGAGGACTTGTCTGTGCTATATACCTAAACCAAGAGTGTCTAACTAGTTTTGTGTTAAGGAGATACAGTTTCCAAGACTGTCCTGTCACTGTGAGCAATGAACCTTTTCCACTCAGTAATTTTAGCAAAAGGCATAAATTTAAAAGGAGCTAGATAGAACAAATAAAATTTAACTTTGAAAAATGGATCCACCGGCCGAGTGCAGTGACTTACACCTGTAATCCCATCTATTTGGGAGGCCGAGGCAGGTGGATTGCTTGAGGTCAGGAGTTTGAGACCAGCTTGGCCAGTGTGGTGAAACCTTGTCTATACTAAAAATACAAAAAGAAAGAAAAGAAAAAGAATAATTATAGATATTTGAGAAATCTACGTACCATATAAAAATGAACATCAGGGCCTGGCGCGGTGGCTCACGTCTGTAATCCCAGCACTTTGGGAGACCGAGGCGGGTGGATCAAGAAGTCAGGAGATCGAGACCATCCTGCGAACACAGTGAAACCCCGTCTCTACTAAAAAAAAAATACAAAAAAATTAGCCAGGCGTGGTGGTGGGCGCCTGTAGTACCAGCTGCTCGGGAGGCTGAGGCAGGAGAATGGCGTGAGCCTGGGAGGCAGAGGTTGCAGTGAGCCGAGATCGCGCCACTGCACTCCAGCCTGGGTGACAGAGCGAGACTCCATCTCAAAAAAAAAAAAAAAAATAACATCAGGGAACAGTTGATACTTAAATTAGTTACTTTAGAGTATGATTTGTCAAACTGTTGCTTAAATTTTGAGATAGGAGTTTCACTCCTTTCCCCTAGACTGGAGTGCAGTGGCGTAATCTCGGCTCACTGCAACCTCTGCCTCCCGGGTTCAATTGATTCTCCTGCCTCAGCCTCCTGAGTAGCTGGGATTACAGGCTCTGACCACCACACCCAGCTAATTTTTGGTATTTTTAGTAGAGACTGGGTTTCTCCATGTTGGTCAGGTTGGTCTCGAACTCCTGACCTTAGGTGATCTACCCGCCTCGGTCTCCTGAAGTGTTGTAATTACAGGCGTGAGCCGCTGCGCCCAGACCCATTTTAGGTTGTCAGTGCCATATGGACTTGTTGCAAGTACTCAACTCTCCTCCAAACAGCTGTAAGCTGTTAAGAAAATGAGTATGGGCAGGGCACAGTGACTCATGCGTGTAATCCCAGCACTTTGGGGGGCTGAGTTGGGTGGATCACTTGAGGTCAGGAATTCGAGACCAGCCTGGGCAACATGGTGAAACCTGGTCTCTGCTAAAAATGCAAAAATTAGCCGGGCTTGGTGGCATATGCCTGTAGTTCCATGTTACTACTCTGGAGGCTCAGACAGGAGAAACATTTATAAAACAAGTCAAGCTGGAGTTGGTCCATAGGGTATATGTAGTTTGCTTACCTTTGCCCTAGAACAATTAGTCTGTATTAAGTGCCCAACTCCATTAAACATTAAACATTGTGTAGAAACTTTAATAAGAAGCCCTTTTTAAAGGTTTAATTTTATGGAGTCTGAGTCTTCCGCTGTCGCCCAGGCTGGAGTGCAGTAGCACACTCTTGGTTCACTGCAGCCTCTGCCTCCCAGGTTCTAGTGATTCTTCTGCAGCTTCCCTAGCAGCTGGGATTATAGGTGCATGCCGCCACACCTGGCTTTTTTTTTTTTTTTTGAGACGGAGTATCACTTTTGTTTCCCAGGCTGGAGTGCAGTGGCGTGACCTCAGCTCTCCGCAACTCCCGTCTACCGGGTTCAAGCGATTCTCCTGCCTCAGCCTCTCAAGTAGCTGGGATTACAGACGTTCGCCTCCACACCCTGCTCATTTTGTATTTTTAATAGAGACAGGGTTTCTCCATATTGGTCAGGCTGGTCTCGAACTCCTGGCCTCTGGTGATTCGCCCCCCTCAGCCTCCTGAAATGGTGGGATTACAGGCGTGAGCCACCGAGCCCGACCTTATTTTTTGTGTTTTAGTAGAGACGGGGTTTCACTGTGGTGCCCAGGCTGGTCTCGAACTCCTGAGCTCAGGCAGTCTGCCTACATCAGCCTCCCAAAGTGCTGGGATTACAGGTGTGAGCCACCAAGCCTAGTCTAAATGTTTATATTGTTTATTTTTTGCTGACTAATGCTCCTAGAATATCTTATCCGTATCATAGCCCCACTTCATACACGACTACCCCTTTTCTAGAGGCAACCCTTATCTGTTTTTTTTTTAAACGTCCTTCCATAGACATTCTGTGGCTTAGCAAATACTAGCAAATAAACTTTGCTTCTTTTTTTTTTTTATAATTTTGGTAAAATATACTTAACATTAAAAGGTCCTTCCTTATTTGAGACAGAGTCTCCGTCTGTGACTCTGACTGGAGTGCAAGAGCATAATGCAAGCTCACTGCGTAGCATCCACCTCCTCAACATGCGATCCTCCTGTCTCCCAAAGTGCTGGGATTATAGACCTGAGCCAACCCACCTGGCTGGATGCTCTGTTTTAATTTTTCACTCCTTTTTTTTTTAATGGACAGCTTAATCGGGAGATTGTGTTACAATTCACTGATTGAAAGTAAACTTAATGGTTTTTAGTTAGTACCGTTCACAGAATTGTGCAGTTAACGCCCAATTCATTGTATATCACCAAATTCATTGGAATAACTTTTAGTTACTCCATTTTTACAATTCTGCCTGATATAATTGGAAATTACTACTTGGTGTTATTAGCATAGTGGGACGGAAACATCGATTTTGTTTCTACCTTCTAATGGTAATTTACGATGGATTTCTGGTTTTCATGGTTTAGTATTGATGTAAAAGATAATCTTAGTTTAAAATCACGCCGGGCGCGGTGGCTCAAGCCTGTAATCCCAGCACTTTGGGAGGCCGAGACGGGCGGATCACGAGGTCAGGAGATCGAGACCATCCTGGCTAACACGGTGAAACCCCGTCTCTACTAAAAAATACAAAAAACTAGCCGGGTGAGGTGGCAGGCGCCTATAGTCCCAGCTACTCGGGAGGCTGAGGCAGGAGAATGGCATAAACCCAGGAGGCAGAGCTTGCAGTGAGCTGAGATCCGGCCACTGCACTCCAGCCTGGGCCACAAAGCGAGACTCCGTCTCAAAAAAATAAATAAATAAATAAAATAAAATAAAATCATGTTTTTTTTTCCTACTCCCTCTGCTCCCCAATGCATAATTTCTTGCTTGGGAAGTTTCTAGAGTTTGTTTTTTTTGAGACCAAGTCTCACTCTGTTGCCCAATCTGGAGTACAGTGGCATGCTCTGGGCTTGTTGCAGCCTCTGCCTCTCGGGTTCAAGCGATTCTCCTGCTTCAGCATTCTGAGTAGCTGGGCGTACAGGCATGCGCCACTAAGCCCAGACAATTTTTGTATTTTTGTTGGAGACCTGATTTCGCCATGTTGGTGGAGACATGTTTCACCTGGTCCCAAACTCCTGACCTCAGGTGATTCGCCTCCTTCAGCCTCCCAAAATGCTGGGATTACAGGTGCCAGCCACCATGCCCAGCCTAATTTTTTTCATTTTATAAATATAAAATTACAGTTTCTAGACTTCAAAAAGACTTCTTGGTGATGAGGTTTTGTGATGAGGATGAGGAGACTGGTAGATTTTTAAAACCATGTCTCAGGGAATAAAGTAGTTTTGTACTCTGCTTTTGAGTTAAATAGTAATTATGCTTTTCAATTATAGATTGAAAGTATCCAGCTGATGATGGACAGTGAAACTGGTCGATCCAAGGGATATGGATTTATTACAGTAAGTATTTCCCATAATTACATTACTTAGGTTTTTTTTTCTTTTAACTGTATTTGCTGTGTTGCTCAGATCAGTCTCTAGTTCCTGGCCTTAAGTGATGTCCTACCTTAGCCTTCCAAATTGCTGGGATTTACAGGACTGAGCCTCTGTGTCTGATCAAAAAAATTTTTTTTCACAGCAAAGTTTAATATGCCCTTGTAACAAAAGGCAGGCACAGCTCACACATGAATGTGAAAACCAAATTATCACACTTAGGAACTCCTAAAATTTTTTGATTTAAGTTGCATAGTAAAAGTACAATAAAAGTACAATAATAGTTAATAATGGTGGGGAAGGCAGCATGTTTAATATTTTCAAGTGATTTAAATTAGTTTTTGTGGCTGGGCGCGGTGGCTCACGCCTGTAATCCCAGCACTTTGGGAGGCCGAGGCGGGTGGATCACCTGGGGTTAGAAGTTCGAGACCAGCATGGCCAGCATGGCAAAACCCTCTCTACTAAAAAGTACAAAAAGTAGCCAGACATGGTGATGGGTGCCTGTAATCCCAGCTACTTAGGAGGCTGAGGCAGGAGAGTCACTTGAATCTGGGAGGCGGAGGTTGCAGTGAGCCGAGATCGCACCACTGCACTCCAGCCTGGAGGACAAGAGTGAGACTCCGTCTCAAAAGAAATTTTCACACAGTTGCTACTTTTTAGTAAGCAGTGGTTACCATTTATTATATAATGAAAGTTTTTTAAACGATGTGTTAGTCCATTGTGTGTTCCTATAAAGTAATACTCAAGACTGGATAATTTATGAAGAAAAATTATAAAGACGGGTCTCACTATGTTGGTTAGGTTGGTGTCAAAACTCCTGGGCTTAAGTGTTCTCCCACTTTAGCCTCTCAAAGTGCTGAGATTATATGCATGAAGCTCTGCTTCTGGCTTTAATTTTTAATTAATTAACTTGTTTTTTCATGAGCTAGAGTCTCGCTTTGTTGCCCAGGCTGTAGTGCAGTTGAGACCAGCCTGGCCAACATGGCGAAACCCCATCTCTACTAAAAATACAAAAATTAGCTGGGCATGGTGGTGCTTGACTGTAATCCCAGCTACTCGTGAGGCAAGGCAGGAGAATTGCTTAAACTCAGGATGTGGAGATTGCAGTGAGCCAAGATTGTGCTATTGTGCTCCAGCGCTCCAGCCTGGGCAACAGAGTAAGACTATGCCTTGAAAGAAAATAAAACTAAAAATAAATAAATATAAAATAATTTAAGAAAATAGGTTTATTACGTCCTGCAGGCCATATAAACATGACACTAAGAGCTGCTCAGATTCTGTGGTGGCCTCAGGAAGCTGTTAATCGTGCTTCACAAAGCCTTTACTTGTGGTTATAGCTTGGAGGAGCAGGTGTGTCACTTGGAGAAAGGGAGGAGGAGAGAGGAAGACGTCCTGTGAAGTAACAGAGCAAGAACCCTTGCCCATTAGCAGGGGGAGTGCACCAAGCCATTCATGAGGGATCTGCCTTTTCATACTTTTTGTCAAGTCACACCTTCCACAATGGGGATCCCATTTCAACCTGAGATTTAGAGGGGACAAGGATCCAAACTATATTACTGTGTTCCTATTATCCTTTACTATATCCTATATATACATGTATATAGGATGTATCTATATGGTCAGCCAGATAGTCATGTAGTTGAATGTTTTATACTTTCATCTTTGATAACCTTTTGAGACACTGTTAACAGTTAAATAAACGAAGGTCTGTTAACAATTCTTTTTTACTTAAGATCCTTTTTTTAATGTACATACCTCACAACCAAGACTAGAATTGTCTTATCAAAAATGATTTTGGGCTGTGTGTGGTGGCTCATGCCTGTAATCCCAGCACTTTGGGAGGCCAAGGGGGTGGATCACCTACGGTCAGGAGATTGAGACCATCCTGGCCAACATGGTGCAACCCAGTCTCTACTAAAAATACAAAAAATTAGCTGGGCATGGTGGTGGGTGCCTGTAATCTTAGCAACTAGGGAGGGTGAGGAAGAATTGCCTAAATCCGGGAGGCAGAGGTTGCAGTGAGCTGAGATGGCGCCACTGCCCTCCAGCCTGGGTGACAGAGCAAGAATCTTGTCTCAAAAATTTTTTTTAAAAAAGTGTTTTTGGCTAGCCATTGCTGTCCTGTCTTAGTAGGGTTATGAGGTGACAGTTGAAGTAATTGTAAGAAGATTTAAGAAGGTACGCCTTTTACTTTTAAAAGTGAAGTGTTTTTGTGTATTAACATCTCATTATGAAACTCATACATGATGGTACTTTTTTCAGATGTGTGAGCTCTGTAATCTTTTAAGGTCCTGGAAGCAGTGTTTTTTTTTTTGTTTTTTGTTTTTTTTTTTGAGACGGAGTATCGCTCAGTCGCCCAGGCTGGAGTGCAGTGGCGTGATCTCGGCTCACTGCAAGCTCCGCCTCCTGGGTTCATGCCATTCTCCTGCCTCAGCCTCCCAAGGAGCTGGGACTACAGGCGCCCGCCGCCTTGCCTGGCTAATTTTTTGCATTTTTAGTAGAGACGGGGTTTCACCATGTTAGCCAGGATGGTCTCGATCTCCTGACCTCGTGATCCGCCCGCCTTGGCCTCCTGAAGTGCTGGTATTACAGGCGTGAGCCACCGCGTCCGGCCTGGAAACAGTATTTTTTAAAGTACATTATATATCTCTGTCAGGAAATTAAAAGTGTTGACTTATATCTACATTTCAATAAAATGTAAGCCTGTTCCTGTGTTGATAGCGAATCTGTTTAACTTGTCATTGGGCTGTTACCTACCTCAGTGAACTGGTGAAAGGAGAAAATTATGAAACATAGCTCACCAATTTTATTTTTTTATTCTAGTAACTTTAGTGTGGATATTTTCCACCTTTTTTCCTCCAAATAAGCCATTGTGGGT
>NW_012101243.1:1265228-1266783 GCF_000951045.1 Mandrillus leucophaeus
CCTGGCTAATTTTTTGCATTTTTAGTAGAGACGGGGTTTCACCATGTTAGCCAGGATGGTCTCGATCTCCTGACCTCGTGATCCGCCCGCCTTGGCCTCCTGAAGTGCTGGTATTACAGGCGTGAGCCACCGCGTCCGGCCTGGAAACAGTATTTTTTAAAGTACATTATATATCTCTGTCAGGAAATTAAAAGTGTTGACTTATATCTACATTTCAATAAAATGTAAGCCTGTTCCTGTGTTGATAGCGAATCTGTTTAACTTGTCATTGGGCTGTTACCTACCTCAGTGAACTGGTGAAAGGAGAAAATTATGAAACATAGCTCACCAATTTTATTTTTTTATTCTAGTAACTTTAGTGTGGATATTTTCCACCTTTTTTCCTCCAAATAAGCCATTGTGGGTATATGTGTAAATCAGAATTTTATATATATGTAATTTACATCAAGTTATGTATTTAATTGCTTATATAAAAGTAGTGTTTTATATGTGAGGATTATATTGACTTTCGTCAGTGGGCACATTTTTATTAGAAAAGTACTAAATTCTACCTCAGGTGTTCTGCCTGCCTCGGCCTCCCAAAGTGCTGAGATTACAGGTGGGAGCCACTGCACCCAGCCAGTTTTCACATTTTCTAACCATGATCCCATGTTCTCAAATATAAAGCTGTCATTACTGGTAATATCTTCTATGTAAACTACCGCATCAACAAGCGTAATTTAATTTGCTTGTGTCGTCTTCATGTGTGTTATGTTTGCTACTTACCAGTTGAAAATTCTACCTTAGTATTCAGGAGTAATTATTGAATATACTAAAAATAAATTTGTATTTTAAAGTATAGTTTATATTTTAAAAACTAAAACACTGTCTCCTGTCCCCGCCTTCCCCATCGTATAGTTTTCTGATTCAGAATGTGCCAAAAAGGCTTTGGAACAACTTAATGGATTTGAACTAGCAGGAAGGCCAATGAAAGTTGGTCATGTTACTGAACGTACTGATGCTTCAAGTGCTAGTTCATTTTTGGACAGTGATGAACTGGAAAGGACTGGAATTGATTTGGGAACAACTGGTCGTCTTCAGTTAATGGCAAGACTTGCAGAGGGTAAGTGTTCCTTGCTACTACGAATGATTTACTCTAGGTATTGTAATGGAAAAGAAAGGTAGCCATGCAAACTAAGAAGTGGAAAAAGATTTTATCTTATTTTGTAGTTGGCGTTATCCTTGGGCACACTGCATGTTATTTTATAGATGATGTGCCTTGTATTAATGTGTGGAAATCTATATTAGCGTGTTTTGAACGCCACAGCATAATTTGCAAGACTTCCTTTATGTAGTGTTTACATGTCATACTTAGGATATTACAAGTTTTTCTTTTTGTAATTTCTCATTTTTTGATGCAAGGTCTAGCTCTGTTGCCCAATTTGGAGTGCAGTTGTGCGATTCTGGCTCACTGCAATCTCTGCCTCTTTGGCTGAAGTCCTCCCACCCTAACCTCTAAATAGCTGGGACTAACAGTAGTAAACCACCACCACCGTGCCTGGCTAATTTCTTTTTT
>NW_012101243.1:1267353-1294126 GCF_000951045.1 Mandrillus leucophaeus
GGTTTCACCGTGGTCTCGATCTCCTGACCTTGTGATCCGCCCGCCTCGGCCTCCCAAAGTGCTGGGATTACAGGGGTGAGCCACCGCGCCCGGCCTCGTTGGTTGTTTTTAAGACATGGGGTTTCTGCCGGGTGCAGTGGCTCACAACTGTAATCCCAGCACTTTGGGAGGCCGTGGCAGGTGGATTGCCTGAGGTCAGGAGTTTGAGACCAGCCTGACCAGCATGGAGAAAACCTGCCTCTACTAAAAATACAAAATTAAGTGGGCATGGTGGCGCATGCCTGTAATCTCAGCTACTCAGGAGCCTGAGGCAGGAGAATCACTTGAACCTGGGAGGGGGAGGTTGCAGTGAGCTGGGACTGCGCCATTGCACTCCAGTCTGTGCAACAAGAGTGATAGTCCATCTCAAAAAAAATATATATATATAGAGAGAGAGAGAGATGGAGTTTCACAGTTGTTGCCCAGGTTGATCTCTATCTCTGTTTAAGTGAACCACCTCCCTGAGTGCTAGCTAAGATAACAGGCATAAACCACCACACTCGGCCCTCCTTGCACTTTGTTTTAGTGAAGTGATCATGATATTAACCACCCAGGAAACTTCGTTTCTCTGCTCTCAACATAGTAAGAACTTTAATACTATTCTTTTACAGGTACAGGTTTGCAGATTCCACCAGCAGCACAGCAAGCTCTACAGATGAGTGGCTCTTTGGCATTTGGTGCTGTGGCAGGTAGGAATTGAATCTTTTCTAATTTTAAATCATTGTTTTTTCATCTAATTCGAAAATTTTCCAAATTTTTACATTCAAAAGGACTTACTGAGAATTCAATTCATCAAGTACTTATAACCTGTTAGTTTCTAGTCTTCTATTTAAGGAAGTGGAGATGTAGGCTAGAATTAACCATGCATCAAAATGAGCTGTCAGGAGAATTTTAAACCCTGCACCCCAGTTTTTAGTTGAAACTCATTGGCATAATATATTTTAAATTAAATTAAGTGATATATTTTAAAATATATCACTTTTGTTGAATACTACAAGGTCTATATTGTTGGATCGAAAAAATATTTGTTGTAATATTTGAATTCAGAAAATACCAGAGGCATTTAAAAAAGCTTTACTTAAAACTATTGTAGTAGTAAGAGTGTAAAGACAGTTATTTTTCTTAATAGTACATACAAATTTAAGATCATGAATTGGGAGATGGAGGTTTTGGACACAACAGGAAAAGAAGGGTGAATTGACATTTTTATAATTGTGTAAAAAGGGATTTAGTTTATAAAACACTCATTCCCCCGCGCCCCTCTCCCCACCTTTTTAAATTTATTTTTTATTATTTTTTTTATGACAGTTGACTTGCTCTGTTGCCCAGGCTGGAGTGCAGTGGTGCAGTCTCGGCTCACTGCAACCTCCACCTCTTGGGTTCAAGCAGTTCTTGTGCCTCAGCCTCCCGAGTAGCAGGGATCTTTTTAGTAGAGATGGGGTTTCACCATGTTGGCCAGGCTGGTCTTGAACGCCTTACCTCAAGTGATCTGCCCGCCTTGGCCTCCCAAAGTGCTGGGATTACAGATGTGAGCCACTGCGTTGGGCCCTCATGCCTTAATTACCTGTAACTTCTACATTGACCCAAATCTAGGAGATAGGATAGGATTTAATTTTGAAATGTCAAAGACATGCCTTTAGAACATTATAAGAGGAACCTTGTAGTGTAGAGACCCGCCTGCCTCAGCCTCCAAAATCCTGGGCTACAGGCATGAGCAGCCTTACCTGGCTGGTCCTTTGACCTTATATACGAAGTGAGACTGTAACTCAGAAGATATATTTTAGACCCTGGTAGTACTGCATCTGAATGTATGGAGAGGTCCTGTGGTTGCTTCATGGCTTTCTTCAAAATTGAAGGCTCAATATTCAATTAAAGTAGAAGATCGTTTTTGTTTTTACATTTATTTCTTCACTGCTTTGCCTTCTTAGTGGATGTTCTTAAGTGTGTGAGTACCTTTAGAAAACCTGCCTTTGGTTTCATTTCCTTTCTATCAAATTGTATGACTTATCTTGAAATTTGACAAGCAGTTACTCCCTAGAATTTCTGACAACGATGCCAGTTTATACTTATAAGAAGAATCAACCAGTAAGGCATTTGTATATTTAGCAGTCATTTGATCCCTCCTTAAGTTATTCCATTGGATTAATACATAATTTTGAGTTTATAGTGTTAGCTATTTGATCCTTTATAGTGAATAATTGTCGATTGCTACTTGCTCTAATTGATACTAAATTCATTACTTAGAGAATTATACCCTATTATTGCAGTTTAAAGGTTTTTTGTTTTTTTTTTTTAAAACCAGAAAACTGTTTACCTATTTTGCTTCCCGTTGTTCATATTGTTCTTTGACAATTCAGAAAATTTTTAGTTCCTGTTCTAGGTATTCCACTAAAGGGTGGTGAAAGATTTGTTCCAGCCTTCAGGGAATTGATACAGTGACAAAAAGGGGTCATTTATAGACAATTACTGTTACACCCTGGATGCTGTATCATATACCTTCATTTGCTCTGAATATCTTCAGTTAACTGAAGATTATCCTCTGTTAAATACCAGTTCTACCGTCAGCCATTATTTTATTATGTATGACTGTACCTCTCGGGTTCGTTCTTATCATGTAGTTTATATTAAGATTGTTTGAATATAGGCAGCTAAAATCCTAAAACTCCATATGGATTCCTGATAATAGTCCCTACCCTTTGTCTATGTATCTTGTTATAGTCTCTTTTTTAGTGCTGGTGGTAGAGATGATTTTAAAGATCATTCTGTTTTATTAGACTTACTGTAAATTTCTTCTGCATTAAATAACACTCATGTTTTAGGTGAATATCTGTGTAACTGGATGTTTTTCTCCAGATGGTGGTCATTAAAATACTACATATAACCTGTTGAAATAAAATTGTTGAGTGTTCACTGTGTTTGAGGCCCTTGTCCCCTAAGTCTTTTAAAGCTATTGAGTGAAACCAGGGGTGGATCATCACTATATCCACATTATTTTATTCTGCCAGTTTGATAGGCCCTTTCTAAAATAGGTTAGAGTCTTTATCTTTATGAAACCCATGCTTTATTTTTTACTTTGTCCAAATGATATGACAAATCATTTTTGAAATTAAGATTGGGTTGATAGACAAAATAGCATGGATTTCTGATATCTATACATTTTTTCCCATTTTAGGAAAAAAAAGACAAATTGTGTTATTATTTAAAGTTTACTGACACTGTTCACATGGTCATGTCTTCAAGTTCCTTCAGTATACACCAGTTACATTTCTTCAGCTCCCTGAGATGCCAATTTTGAGCACCTGGGACCCAGGTATTTTATCCTGATACAACTTGGGCTGCACATCCCGGTACTTTTTTGCCCATGTTTTATGATCGTTTTCTCTCCCCAGCAAGAAACCCGTATATGTGGTAATAAAGTGTTGAAATTGAATCAGATTTTATTGAAAATTAGGTTACTGAAGCAAAATTTTGATGTTGTATATTTCTATCAAAAGAACTTCAGGAGAGCATTATAGCACTGTGGCAGACTTAATCTTCAGACTTGCCACTGTTGCACTCTGAAGCAGCTTTAAGATGGCGTCCACTGTAGAAATCTAACGATTATATGAGAAAATATATTGGTCACATCCCTCTTATTTTTAATACTGATTGATTTTCCTAAACTTCATAGCTTGTAAGAAAACTCCAGAAATTTTTATGCCTGCCTTGCTAAATTTTTACACTAGGCCAGGAAATCATTAATAAAGTTGACCCATTATGGGCTAGATTTGACAAGTCAAATCTTTGAAAAGTCCTTAAAAAATAATACATACATACTTTTGGAATGGTATGTTTCCCAATGGTGATGTTCTTCCTAAATTGGGAAATAATTGAAACTGTTACAGCTTTTTTATGTGCACTCTTTACAATTTTACAATATCCTTTTAAAGTGTTAAGTACTATGGCCTCTAAAAATATAAATACTTGTATTTCCCAAGTACTTGGAATTGAATTCTCAAGATCAGGGTTTTTCAGTCATTTTCTGACCGGTGTGCTTCCCTTTCCCCATTTCCCATTATTCCCAGCTGTATAGTAGTGTAGTGGAATTCACTTGAGATATGGAAGAGTAGTTTAGTCTAGGAAGAGAGAGGGAAAAGTAAGTTTCCCAGGATAATAGGGGGAAAAAAAAAGGCCCCAAAGCCTTGTCAATGAGGAATGGGGAAGGAGGTTTTGCTGCCAGGTTTTACTAAGTACATTTCAATAAACCCTGCTGTTGTAGTCCTCTTTTATTAATGCTTTCCTGACATTTACCCTGTTAGTTGAGGCTCTTCATTGTTCCTGCACTGAGCTGTAGAATTCTCTTTTGTTATAGATTTGCAAACAAGACTTTCCCAGCAGACTGAAGGTGAGTTGAAGTGTTTCTATTTTTTATTTTTGTCTTTGAAATAGAATTAAATGTAGTAAGACAGTTTTCTGTATTTATTGTCATATTTTTATACCAGTAATTTGGACTGAATTTTGACACAATGGCACATAGTGGTATATTCATAGTAATCTGTCTATATTTCAGAAGACCTAACCCAAATTAATGGACTTTAAAAAAAATCAAAATAACAATTTTTTTTTTTTTGCTTTAGTTTGCTTAAAATTTTCAGCTTTGTTTTTGTTTTATGCCTGTGTGTTCTGAGTGTTGATAAGTTGCATATAGAAGTCAGGAAATAAAGTATTTTCTTGTTAACGAATAGGCAAGTATTTTAGAACGTGGAATCTGGAAGTTGTCTCAGTATAAAATTACGAATCATGCTATAAAACTCACCTTTTTTTGCTTAAAACATAGTACTCAGTGATTTATTTAAGCCAGTACCAAGCAATAAGAGGTTTATCCAAACTTAAATTACAAGCATATTTCAGAGAAACCATTCATTAAGTAGGCTATGATTTCTTGTTTTTAGTTATCACTAAATCTCTGTTGCTTGACATGAGCATTTTGCTGTTAATGTAAGTTCTGTATCTTTTGTAGGAGTATGCTTAATGTTTAGGGAAATGATTATGAGAAAGATATGTCATGTTCCATCATAGACAATAATTAAATTTTTTCACAAACAAGATGCTTCTACTCAGTGCTGTTTTGTTAAGAGATTTTAAAAAGATTTTCCCAGATTTACTGTGTTCTGCATTGATCTAGGTTGAACGTGAATATTTGTATAGTACATTTTCTTAATATTTTTTAGTATTCATAGTATATAATCATACTAAACTTGAGGAACTGGAAGAATCAAGTCTTCCTCAGTTGCGTTTAGACTTTCTAGTTTTTTCAAGGATACTTCCATATCTTCTGTAAGCTATTCAGTGATTTTCATTTTTGCATAGTTATAATACACTCTCGAATCTAACTTTTCCAGTAGAATTTGATGTTACATTAAAATTTTGTTTAAAATAAAACTTTATAAAAGAAAAAAATACTTGTATATTACAGAGAAGCTAAAGTACTTGTAATGCTACCAGAAAGTCATCATTTTATGATATATTTTATGCACAGCCCTAATTTCTTGGTGTAATAGTTCTGATACTTTAAGTGATCGTTTATTTTAATTACCGTAATTTCTAATGCACTGTTTTATCCTTAGCTTTGTTGTTATTATGTTTTGGAATGAAATTTGGTCAGATAATATGATTACGGTGAGTTCTGTAACAGCTACTGGTAATATTTTTGTAAATCACGTGAAAGCATTGGAGCAACTGTCTTGGAAAATGCTCTTTAAACTTCAAACCCCAGTATGTTTTGGTAGTAGTGGATATTACACATATATGCTGCTCTTTTCAGTATTCTTTTATTGTGCTAAAGCATCATTTTTAAAACATTTATTAATAGGATTTATTTTTCTTAATAGGATTGTTATAATAGGATTTATTTTTCTAGGACATTGTCTTTAAACACTTGGATGATTTTTATATGTCTTTTAATTCTTTTATAATTACAGTTTGTAGATTTAAAAACCTTCATGGGCAGAAAGCTGAGAGATAGGAAAGGATATAGATTTATTTGGCATTTCACAAGGATTTTGTTTTATCCCTTCTTATTCGGGTATTGAGATTTTGTCTAATCAAATTGATTTTGATAACACGTAAAGTTTAATTTCCCTGTTAAAAATAGGATTCTGAATGTCTGTTTCAAGTATTAGGTTACCTCAGTTTTCTGGCACCTAAAAGCTACTGATACATACTTCAGTAGCAGTATTAAATAAAGTAAAATACTCCAATGACATCCTAGTTACATGCTTGGGGTGGGTTTTTGGTTTCCTTTAAGTATTTATGAGGGATACTTTCATGCATTTTCCATGAAACTAATTTTTCTCTCTCTTTTTTTAGCTTCAGCTTTAGCTGCAGCTGCCTCTGTTCAGCCACTTGCAACACAATGTTTTCAACTCTCTAACATGTTTAACCCTCAAACGTAAGTAATGGACTTTATTCTTGATATTTCCTATCAAAGTGTTAATAGAGTTGTTTTGAAAAGATATTTTCCATATATTTCTCTCTCTCTTTTTTTTTTTTTTTTAAGATGTAGTTTCGCTCTTGTTGCCCAGGCAGGAGTGCAATGGCACGATCTTGGCTTACTGCAACCTCCGCCTCCCGGGTTCAAGCAGTTCTCCTGCCTCAGCCTCCCGAGTGGCTGGGATTACAGGCATGCGCCACGACACCCAGCTAATTTTGTAGTTTTAGTAGAGACAGGGTTTCACCATGTTGGTCAGACCAGTCTCAAACTCCCAACCTGATGTGATCCGCCCACCTCAGTCTCCCAAAGTGCTGGGATTACAGGCGTGAGTCACTGCGCCCGGCCTGGTATTTCCATATTTCATTTGAAACTGCATAGTTTTGATCCTTTTAAAATAATTTTTCAGACAGGCGTGGAAACTATGCCTAGCTAGTGATTAGGATACTAATAACTGTTAGCATTAGAATGCTAGTAACTATGCCCAGCTAGTGATTAGAATGCTATTTTTTAACTCTTCTCATTGGTTTTAAATATCGTGTTTATATTATAGTACATCCAATCAAAATGTAGATTTGTTTCGATTTCGATAAGTTACATTTCATATAATGACAGTTGTATGACTGTTTCATTCAAAGAGTCTTGAATTCTTTTGTTTTCCCAGTACCAAATTTATCTGTAAAATGGTGATAAACTTTTGTAGTAAGTATCGTTTAATAGATAGCATTGAAGTATTTAACTTTTTTTGTTGGAGCCATAGTCTCACTCCAGGTTGGAGTGCAGTGGCGCCACAGGCTTTATCTCAGCTCAGTGCAACCTCCATCTCCCAGGTTCAAGCAATTCTCATGCCTTCCAAGTAGCTGGGATTACAGGTGCACACCACCACGCCCAACTACTTTTGTGTTTTCAGTAGAGACAGGGTTTTCCCATGTCGGCCAGGCTGGTCTCGAACTCCTGACCTTAAGTGATCTGCTCGCTTCAGCCTCCGAAAGTGCTGGGATTACAGGCATGTGTCATGATGCCTGGCTGATTTTTTTTTTTTTTTTTTTTTTATGAGGCAGAGTCTCGCTCTGTCGCCCAGGCTGGAGTGCAGTGGCGCGATCTCGGCCCACTGCAAGCTCTGCCTCCCGGGTTCACACCATTCTCCTGCCTCAGCCTCCTGAGTAGCTGGGACTACAGGTGCCCGCCACCACGCCCGGTTAATTTTTTGTATTTTTAGTAGAGACAGGGTTTCACCGTGTTGGCCAGGATGGTCTCGATCTCCTGACCTCTTGATTCGCCCGCCTCGGCCTCCCAAAGTGCAGGGATTACAGGCGTGAGCCACCACGCCCGGCCGCCTGGCTGATTTTTATATCTTTATAGTAGAGATAGGGTTTTGCCATGTTGGCCAGGCTGGTCTTGAACTCCTGACCTCAAGTGATGTGCCAGCCTCAGCCTCCCAAAGTGCTGGAATTACAGGCATGAGCTGCTGTGCCTGGCCCATTTAACTATTTAAAAGTCACTTGCAGGTTATGCGGAGTCATAAAATTAGGTTGGGATCAATGTTTTCTCTTATTTGGCTTTGATTTTCCCCAGAGCCCTATACCTTTTAACTTTTTTTGTTTTTTGAGACGGAGTCACCTAGGCTGGAGTGCAGGGATTTGATATTGGCTCACTGCAACCTCTGCCTCCTGGGCTCAAGCGATTATCCTGCCTCAGCCTCCAGAATAGCAGGGATTACAGGCACCTGCTACCACTCCTGGCTAATTTTTGTATTTTCAGTAGAGACTGGATTTCTCCATGACGGCCAGGCTGGTCTCAAACTCCTGACCTCTGGTGATCTGCCCACCTTGGCCTCCCAAAGTGCTGGGATTACAGGCATGAGTCACCATGCCCGGCTTCATTGAAAATTTATTTTTCAATACCAGGCTGCAGTATTCTTTGGGAAAGAGACATTCTGTCAGTGTGCTTTTTTTCAAAGTATTTTTTTAATTCATAGAATATTTAATTTTTTTGATACATTTGTAAATATATACAGTTTGTTTCAATAGTATTTAAGAGTCCTTAATACTTTCTTACAGAGAAGAAGAAGTTGGATGGGATACAGAGATTAAGGATGATGTGATTGAAGAATGTAATAAACATGGAGGAGTTATTCATATTTATGTTGACAAAAATTCAGCTCAGGTATTTTCATCTTTATAAATGATGTTAGGTTGTTTGTCTCTACTTAATCTTCACACATGTGGTGCATGCTATGGTCACTGTCTTCCATTATAGTTTTTGTGTGTGTGTACCTGAAAGTAGCTTTAATATAGTGGCTAAATAAACCCTTCCAAAATAAAAGAAAATCAGTAACAGTTTGATCAGGGTATGAGAGGAGTTTCTAGTAATGCTCAAAGCTTGCTGTGAAATCTTGGCATCTTGATTCATTCTTAGGCTGCATATAAATCATAGAGAAAAGATAAAACAGGGCAAGTTTGGGAGCATAAGTCATTTTTCAATAAAATTCTGCGTATACTTACTAGCCAGTGGAACAATTATGGTAAACCATTTTGTGGTTATAGAGCACTAAGTTTCTACAGGCAACTTGAATAAACTTAACTTGGGTCTATTTTGTATACAGCAACATCTTTACCTTTTTTTCATTTTTTTCTGTGTTTTAGGGCAATGTGTATGTGAAGTGCCCATCAATTGCTGCAGCTATTGCTGCTGTCAATGCATTGCATGGCAGGTGGTTTGCTGGTGAGTTTGAATTTATTTTTTTTATTCATTGTTATTAGGACTCTAAAATGAAGACGTTAAACCCAACATGTCTGTTTCTTTCAATAGGTAAAATGATAACAGCAGCGTATGTACCTCTTCCAACTTACCACAACCTGTTTCCTGATTCTATGACAGCAACACAACTACTGGTTCCAAGTAGACGATGAAGGAAGATATAGTCCCTTATGTATATAGCTTTTTTTCTTTCTTGAGAATTCATCTTGAGTTATCTTTTATTTAGATAAAAATAAAGAGGCAAGGATCTACTGTCATTTGTATACAATTTCCTGTTACCTTGAAAAAATAAAAATGTTAACAGGAATGCAGTGTGCTCATTCTCCCTAAATAGTAAATCCCACTGTATACAAAACTGTTCTCTTGTTCTGCCTTTTAAAATGTTCATGTAGAAAATTAATGAACTATAGGAATAGCTCTAGGAGAACAAATGTGCTTTCTGTAAAAAGGCAGACCAGGGATGTAATGTTTTTACTGTTTCAGAAGCCTAACTTTTTACACAGCAGTTACATTTCACATTTCACTAATGTTGATATTTGGCTGATGGTTGAGCAGGTTTCTGAAATACACATCTAGTGTATGGAAATACAAGACAGCTAAAGGGCTGTTTGGTAGCATCTCATTTTGCATTCTGATTAATTGCCAAGAAAGGGAGATTTCAAAATTACAATATTTCTTGATGGTATCTTTTCAATTAATGTATCTGTAAAAGTTTCTTTGTAAATACTATGTGTTCTGGTGTGTCTTAAAATTCCAAACAAAATGATCCCTGCATTTCCTGAAGATGTTTAGTGAGAGTCTGGTAAGCAAAGCAGTCTGAGAAAGAAATAGGAAATGCAGAAATAGGTTTTGTCTGGTTGCATATAATCTTTGCTCTTTTTAAGCTCTGTGAGCTCTGAAATATATTTTTGGGTTACTTCAGTGTGTTTGACAAGACAGCTTGATATTTCTATCAAACAAATGACTTTCATATTGCAACAATCTTTGTAAGAACCACTCAAATAAAAGTCTCTTAAAAAGGCCACAAGAAATCTTCATTTTTCAAATGTTTTAAAGTTACAGAAATTTGAGAATAGAGTATTAGGTTCTTTTAGTTGCAATTCATTACTTGCCATTTGGGAAAATGTGCCAAGTCTGCGGAAACTTGCCCTCACGTTGCCCCCCATGAATTCCTTTATGCCATTATAGTTTAGCCCTGTGTATTTTAGAAGAATGTATCAAAACTGAGGGGTTTACAAAAAAGAAAAGCCAACAGCCGGGCCTTAAAACCTGGGCATTCTTGGTCTCCTGCATTGGGCGTATTTGTGAAGAAAAGTTTCACCATTTACAATACATACTTAACAAAATGGCTTAACTTCAAACTGGTTTCCCAAATTGATATATCTGCATATATTACTGCATTAAGGAGTTTTCAGCTTTCATACTAGGTGGAAAGTAAGCCATCACCATTTATACTCAATTCTTTTCAACTGTTTGTATCCTGGTAAATCTTATGAGTAGGCAATGCTGCTCCTAATTTACCTTCAAATACTGATTTCCTTACCTCATTTGTTCAACTTTTTTTTTTTTTGTTGGCATTGAAGCACAAGTTTTACAGACTTAAGTTTATTTAAAGAGCTTGAGTTTGGGGGAGCATCAGAATTTCATACGAGTCATTTTGTTTGACATTCCATTGTTTTGGTGATTTAATTTGAATGGAAACTCCCAAAGTTCAATTTCCTTTTGAGACGGAGTCTTCCTCTTTGGCCCAGGTTGGAGTGCAGTGATGTGATCTCGGCTCCATCTCCCAGGTTCAAGCAATTCTCCCGCCTCAGTCGCCTGAATAGCTGGGACAGGTGTGCACCATTGTGCCCAGCTAATTTTTGTATTTTTAGCAGAGAGTTTTTGCCATGTTAGCCAGGCTGGTCTCAAGCTGATCTCAAGTGATCCACCTGTCCTGGCCTCCCAAAGTGCTGGGATTACAGGCATGAGCCACCGTGCATGGCCTCATTGAAAATTTCTCAATACTAGACCGCAGTGTTCTTTGGGGCAGAGACATTCTGTCAGTGTGCTCTTTTTCCAAAGTATCCCCTGCTATCAATTTTTTCCTTGAACCAAGTCTTGACAGGAAACAAATCTGCTGTGTCATTGCTTTCTAGAGAACCAGACCAGCAAACATGGCCTTTAGTGGTTAATCTCATCTATGCCAAAATTTAGTCACTACCACAGAATGAAATTTGGTGTTTAAATAACGTTCAGAGGAAATGTGGTTGGAGTGTAGTAACTTGAATAGTGTTGTGCATGGAAAGCAGGTCATTTTGGGTGAAACTTGATGTCCAGTCAGTTCCTGAGTCAGCATCCCACTGGTTTGAAAATCTGTAGCTAATCTGGTAATGTCCTTAATTTCATCCTGCCTGTCAGTATTCCAAAGTGTTCATTTAGTTTCTTTTATCTTTATAATAACAATGACTACCATCTTTGAAAGTTCTGTTTAAGAAATGCTTAATGGGCAATGCAGGTTAGTAACTCCAAGGTCTGCGTGGCCTAGGCAGGTGAGATGGACAGTTGCCTCACTACAGAAGCTTTTCATCATCAAACTCTAGTAAGTTTTGTGGATGGCAAGCTATAGAGATGGTTGATGACTGGTTAGAAAATCATCTGGAATTTAGCCAGTTGAGAAGCTACAGAAGTGGCTGGTGTTTCTAATTTTTTTCACAGTGGAAAAATTGTTTTGCTTTTTCTGATAAAGCCACTAAGTATATCTAAAGAACAACTTCGAGCTGGACATGGTGCCTTAGGCCTGTAATCCCAACACTGGGAGACGGAGGCGGGTGGATCACAAGGTCAAGAGTTCGAGACCAGCCTGGCCAACACAATGAAACCCCATCTTTACTAAGAATACAAATTTTTTTGTTTTGAGATGGACTCTCGCTCTGTCTCTCAGGCTGGAGTGCAGTGGCTCGATCACAGCTCCCTGCAACCTCTACCCTCCTGGGTTCAAGCGATTTTCCTGCCTCAGCCTCCCGAGTAGCTGGGACTACAGACATGTGCCACCACACCCGGCTAAGTTTTTGTATTTTTAGTAGAGATGGAGTGTCACCGTGTTAGCCTGGATGGTCTCCATCTCCTGACCTTGTGATCCACCCGCCTCGGCCCCCCAAAGTGCTGGGATTACAGGTGTGAGCCACCGCACCCGGCCTAAGAATACAAAATGTAGCTGGGCATGGTGGCATGTGCCTGTTATCACAGCTACTCAGGAGGCTGAGGGAGGAGAATCGCTTGAATGCAGGAGGCAGAAGTTGCGGTGAGCTGAGATCATGGCACTGCACTCCAGCCTGGGCGACCAAGCAACCAACCAACCTCAGGATGAACAATGCTTTGGAAATAATGCAATGTGTGACCTTGAGGAAATTTTGGCTTATAAATCCGTTTTTTAAAGTAGTTTTTCTCCTTTAAAATGGTGATCGTGGTAAGAAGCACAGAGTTGTACTGAGTAATTAGTTGACTAGTATCTATGGAAAGTACTAGACACTCCCAAGTTTTCCAATTCTGGATTAAGAGAGGCAGGCCTTATGAAAGAGAGAACACTGACTACTCAAAGACTTTCTTTTATTAGTACGTGGGCTGGGATGGATGGGAAGGGATAGATGTAGTGGGCAACCATGGTTAGCATCGGATGCCCATCCCAATGGCCATGAATGTGCCAAACGTGCCGCCACTCTGCATCATGGTTTTCCCAATGCCGCCCATCAGCTCTCGACCCCGCATTCCGATCCTGAGGAGGAAACCAAGATGGGGCTATTTGGTAACAAAAATACCAGAAAGAGTATTAACTGCTCCTTTCCAATTTTTTGCTAACACTAGTCTAGCAACCCCTACATCTCATTTTCCACTTACTGGATATTACCTCTTACTACCTGGGGTTGGTAATGGGAAGGAAAAAGATCCATTTGGGTCTCCAGGGAATTCTGGTGGATGTCGTATTAACTGCCTTCAGTTTGTGGAAGGCAGCAGATGCAGTGTAAAATACATAGGCAGAGAAACCAGTTTTTTGGACTGGTGTTGCCTGCAGGTTAAATAAGACCCAATAAAGACATCTATCTTTTAGTTTCTTGTTAATGATTTTGGAGTAAGGTTGGGGTTCAAGAGCCACCTCTGCAATTTACACGTAGTGTGAAGTGTAAAATGGGCATCTCATTATTTACAGGATTTTGAAAACTACAGGATTTAGCACAGTGCTTAACATAGAGTATGTGCTCGGTAAATGGTAATTTACAATCTGGAGATAGAGCAATAACAGCTCCTAAATGTGAAAATGACTGTCAGAGTGTAAAGTTTGACTGCTTTATCTCTGTTGTATCCTGTATCCAGAATAGTAAAACCGCTGAACAAGTTTCTTTCCTCATGCGCAATTGGAAATAAAAATAAAAGCAACAGTAGTAACCAGTTACTGAGCACTTAATATGTGCCAGATTCTGTGCAAAGTGTGCTGATCGAATTTTTAGAACTCTATAAGGTAGACGCTGTCTTCACTCTACACTTAAGGAAACCCAGTCTCCAACTTGCCTAAAGTCACCGAACCAGTAAGAAAAGGGCCAGAAAGCAGTTTGACTCTAAAGCTCAAATTCTTAAGCATTGACCCTTCCAACCTGACCTTTCAGATTGAAGGTGGTTTGGAATGAGTCTGGCTCGCGATGGGACAGCGAGGGAAGTCTAAAGGATTAGGAGGCTGTGTTCAGGCTCCAGGCCGAATGGGGTAGGGCCGGAAGATCTGGTTGTCCTACCCAGAGATCACCGCCCGCGCCCCTCACCTGAGACAGGAAAAGGTGCCGAAGAGCGCCCCGGCCGCCATGCCCACGGCGCAACCCATCACGAAGCCCATCTTGACGCGGTCGAAGCAGCTTGGCTGGGACTGTCCGTAGGGACCCACGGCCACCGGCATCTGCGGGGGATAGGAAAGTGTGGGCCCAGGCGCTGGCCCAAGAGTCGGGCGGGGACGGAGGCGGCAGGCGGGAAGTGGGCCCAAGGGCTCGGGGGAAGTCAGGGAAGGAAAATCCATGGGTAGCCCGA
This sequence comes from Mandrillus leucophaeus, assembly GCF_000951045.1. Classification (NCBI taxonomy): domain Eukaryota; kingdom Metazoa; phylum Chordata; class Mammalia; order Primates; family Cercopithecidae; genus Mandrillus; species Mandrillus leucophaeus. The sequence goes on from NW_012101243.1 coordinate 1,281,671, forward strand.
CTCCAACACCCTCTTCGCGTTCCGGCCCCGCGTCGCCCTGCGCCTACCTCACCCAGCTCGCGGCCTCGGTCGCTCAGCTCTACGTCTCTCCCGGAAAACGACGGGGAGGGCGCTCGAGGCCCGAAGAATCGCTTCCGGATCGCGGGGAAGCACTTCCGGGAGCCTGGGGCCCAGGACCGCAGCCGCTTCGGAAGGTGGGCTCTGCCAGCGGGACCATGCTGCTCCGAGCCGCTTGGAGGCGGGCGGCAGTGGCGGTGACAGCGGCTCCAGGGCCGAAGCCCGCGGCGCCCACTCGGGGGCTGCGCCTGCGCGGTACGCTCGGGTCCCGCTCTCCGGGAGGTGCGGACCTGTCCCCTCCGCGCGGCGACGCAACTGAATATTCCGGAGCCTTCCTGTCCACCCTGCTGCCCAGACTCTCTGACCCTTTCTCTCAAACGACACATCCCTCAGACTTTCTTAGGCGGGTCCCCGAACGGTTGACTCCGGCGCACCACCCCTCGCACCCTGCGCGACAGGCCCCCAGAGCCGTGGAGGCGCGTCCTTCAGACCGCTCCTGGCCAAGTTACAGATGCTGCTCTGGGCTCCCGTGCAGACCGTTAGCTTCGGTCAGAAGGGGCTGCACCTACTCTGGCTCCACGTTCCTTCTATATGGCTTGGCCCTTTACAGTCTTCCTCCCTAGGAGGCTATTTGAATATCACCTCAACAGCCCCTCCAGGAACCCTCTCTCCCTCTCCTTTACCTCCTTTTACAGCGTGTCAGGTATCTTCTGCTGTTTTCTTTCCATTGAGATTCGACCCCAGCATCCCTTACACTTATCTCACCCCCAGCCAGATTTTTCCTTCTGCCCTTTGGATGCCATGCGTTCATAGTTGCCTTCGGTCTTACTTGGCCACTGCATTCCATTTTTTGTCAGTTGGAGATCATGCTCCTCAGTCTGCTGTTCCCGCAGATACAACCGTTGCCCCGGAGGCGGGGCCAGTGCTGCGACCTCTCTATATGGATGTACAAGCTACAACTCCTCTGGTAAGGATGGAGCTTTTCCCAAGGCTGTTTATTAGAAAGTAAATGATGGGCGTGACCACGCAAAGCAATGGCTGAATCCGTGGAGAAGTGAGAGCCATGAAGGTGTGCTGGAAAAAGCACTGAGCCAGGAGTCAGGAGGCTTAAATTTGAGGCCACTGGCAGTGGCTTTACTACTCACCAGCGATTGACCTTGGTCAAATCACTTCAGCGCAGGCTCTATCGTAGTAGTTGAAAGCATGGGCTCTGGAATGAGCAGAACCACCACTTAGTAACTGTGTGAACTTGGACAAGTTTTAAATGGGTTAAAAGACTAATGCAAGTTTTCACCAGTGTGTGACAAGGGGTATTTGCCTAGGCCCTGTCCTGTCCCAGCCCCTTGTAGATCACATTGCCTGGCGGGAATGGAAACACCAGCAGAAACAGATGTCGGAACAAGGCAGTGTTTGTAGACTACCTGAGGGGAGGCAGAACGATCTGAGTTGGGATGGGTTGTGAGTGGGAGTGTATTAGGTTGATAGTTGGTGGGTAGTTTTGTGGGAACAAAAGAATGTTTGAGGCCTCCTCTAGGCAGTGCCTGAGGGGTTCAGAGTGTCTTGAGGCAGGGTGGGCAGGTCTGAGGGGTGGAGTGGGACCTGAATTGACTATGGTCTCAAGGAAAATGATCTGTTCTGTTGTGCTCAGGACCCCCGGGTGCTTGATGCCATGCTCCCTTACCTAATCAACTACTATGGGAACCCACACTCCCGGACACATGCATATGGCTGGGAGAGTGAGGCAGCCATGGAACGTGCTCGCCAGGTTAGTACACAGGAGTCTAGGAAGTTCTAAGGTCAGACGGGGCAGTGGCCTGTGGGAGGCATTTCCTTCTTGGTAGGTGTGCATGGATGTAGAAGTGGTTTTGGATTCTTTCTGGAAGAGATTCAGAGAGCAGCCTTGGCGTTTGACTGCAGGCATTTGATTAGTTCCCATATTTCCTGGCTAAATGACTTGGGCAAGTTATCTAATTTCTCTAAGCCTTATTTTCCTCACATTTAAAATAGAGATTCTACTCTGTAGGGTTACTGGGTGGGTTAAATAAGACCATGTTGGTAAAGTGTTTATTAACACAACACCGATAAGTAAGAAGTACTATAAGTAGTAAGAGCTTAATAGTTCTTTTTTTTTTTTTTTTTTAAGAGGTGGAGTTTTCACATGTGTTGCCCAGGTTGTAGTGCAGTGGTGCACAATCTTGGCTCACTGCAACCTCTGCCTCCCAGGTTCAAGTGATTCTCCTGCCTCAGCCTCCCAAGTAATAGGTATTACAGGCACACGCCACCACGCCTAGCTAATATTTTTGTATTTTTATTTATTTATTTATTTATTATTATTATTTTTTGAGATAGAGTTTTGCTCTTGTTGCCCAGGCTGCAGTGCAGTGGCACAATCTTGGCTCACTGCAACCTCCGCCTCCCAGGTTCAAGCAGTTCTCCTACCTCAGCCTCCCAACTAGCTGGGATTACAGGCGTGCGCCACTACACCTGGGGAATTTTGTATTTTTAGTAGAGATGGGGTTTCTCCCTGTTGGTCAGGCTGATCTTGAACTCCTGACCTCAGGTGATCCACCCATCTCGGCCTCCCAGAGTGCTGGGATTACAAGCGTGAGCCACCGTGCCTGGCCTAATATTTTTGTGTTCTTAGTAGAAACGGAGTTTCACCATGTTGACCAGGTTGGTCTCGAACTCCTGACCTCAGGTGATCTTTCCACCTTGGCTTCCCAAAGTGCTGGGGTTACAGGGGTGACCCACCACACCTGGCCAATAGTTAATTAAAAAAAAAAAATTATTAGTTTGCATTGGGCTGGAAAAGAGCCTGGGATCTGGGATATAACTAGAATTTGATTCTAGTAGGTGCAGAGCTTCATCCAGGGCAATTTGGTGAATGCAGTGGAGCTCTTCTTGCTCCAGGGCTGTCCCACCTGTGTCTGCAGCTCTATTTCTGCCTGGGGAACTGATGTTATATATCTCTGTTTCTTGACTTGCAGCAAGTAGCATCTCTGATTGGAGCGGATCCTCGTGAGATCATTTTTACTAGTGGTGCTACTGAATCCAACAACATAGCAATTAAGGTAAGAGAAGGGAACCAGAGGGCATATGTGGGCTTTCCTGACCTGGGAGATAGTGTCCGTCCACATCATTTGGACTCGTATATGTATTTCACAGCCACCCATCCCCACCCTATTGTGAAGAGACGGTTTACACTCTTTCTGATTTGTTGCTTCCTTTAACTCTTTGCAGTCTACTCTTAAGTCTTTCCTCCTGTTGGTCTGAGTTGAGTGAGGTAATTGGATAGCAAAGGAGGTGGCCCTCAGGCCATTAACCATTTGTCTGGCAGTTACTTCAGAGAGTGGATAATGGTGATTGAACCTTTTCTCCATTCTTTTTTTTTTTTGAGAGAGAGTCTCACTCTTGCCAGGCTGGAGTGCAGTGGCACAATCTCGGCTCACTGCAACCTCCGCCTCCCAGGTTCAAGTGATTCTCCTGCCTCAGCCTCCCGAGTAGCTGGCACTACAGGCGCCCGCCACCATGCCCAACTAATTTTTGTATTTTTAGTAGAGACGGGATTTCGCCATGTTGGCCAGGATGGTCTCAATCTCTTGACCTCATGATCCGCCTGTCTTGGCCTCCCAAAGTGCTGGGATTACAGGTGTGAGCCACCATGCCCAGCCTTTCTCCATTCTTTTTATCTAGTAACAACAAGTTACATGTGTGATTTCAAGGCTGCCCTCCTCTCAGCCTTCCTTTTTCTTTCTAATCAGATCTATTTGCAAGAAGTTCCTCCTGTTTCTTTAGATATCTCCATTTTGAAGTGCTTGTCTTTGTGGTGCCCTCCGCAGGCATTCACATGGTCTCCCATTCTGGGATCAGTCATTTTGTCCTTGGTACATAAAAGATCTTTGGTGCTAATGCAAGGAAAATGATACTTTTAGTAGTCATGTTGGTGTTTCATAGAACATAATCACATTTCACTGGGCCTGGTTGCCAGGATTACTTGAGTAAATGCCAAGGCTCTGATAAATTGTGGCCTGCTGTAGTTTGAACTCTGGCTCCACTCAGTCTCATCTTTGTCTTTGAACTGTGCTTCCAGCATTGGTTTCTTTGACCTTGGCCTGAATGTAGGAGGCCTGGGACGGGCTTCAGGGTCATCAGCACTCTGCCTGATCACGTTAGCAGGAAGACGTCTTTCCTTGGGACTGCAGAGACCACAGAGTCAGGGTGAAGGTTCCTCCAAAGATGGAGATGGTTTCTGATGGAGAGCATTTTCAAAACTTTGAAAATATTTTCTTTGGAAGTCTCCACAGATTCCAAACCTATAGGTCAAGGATCGCTAAGAGTACCTGTGATGGTGTTTCCTTTAATCTCCATAATTGATAGAGTAAAATAATCTGTAAGTTATTAAAGAAATCTACATCATGGATAACTGAGATAAAATAAGGTGTGTGGGTGGTGAAATGTCATCTAAATGAAATTTTTTAAACAACTGTAACATTTTGAACTACCATCACCATCCCACAACCTTTTTTTTTTTTTTTTTTGAGACAGAGTCTTGCTCTGTCGCCCAGGCTGGAGTGCAGGGGCATGATCTCAGCTCACTGCAAGCTCTGCCTCTTGGGTTCACGCCATTCTCCTGCCTTAGCCTCCTGAGTAGCTGGGACTACAGGCGCCTGCCACCACGCCCGGCTAATTTTTTGTATTTTTAGTAGAGATGGGGTTTCACCATGTTAACCAGGATGGTCTCGATCTCCTGACCTCATGATCCTCTTGCCTTGGCCTCCCAAAGTGCCCCGCAACCATTTTTACATTACTGATGTAAATACTTTTTGGGATAAAATAGAGTATAAATCAGTTATACATGTTTCTCATTAATGTTCTTTGTCCTCATGCACAGACCATTTTTACAAAGTTATAATTTTGGCCTATATGTTTTAATATTCTGCTTTTATTTTATTTATTTATTTTTTAACAAGCCAGAGTCTCGGCCGGGCCCAGTGGCTCACACCTATGATCCGAGCACTTTGGGAGGCTGAGATGGGCAGATCACCTGAGGTCAGGAGTTCGAGACAGGCCGACCAACATGGTAAAACCCCATCTCTACTAAAAATGCAAAAACTAGCCAGGCGTGATGGCGCACGCCTGTAATTCCAGCTACTTGTGAGGCTGAGGCAGGAAAATCCCTTGAACCCAGAAGGCGGAGGTTGCGGTGGGCTGAGATGGCGCCATTGTACTGTAGCCTGGGCAACAAGAGCGAAACTCTGTCTCAAAAAAAAAAAGAGAAAAAAGACACGGTCTTACTCTGTCACCTAGGCTGGGGTGCAGTGGCACAATCGCAACTCACTGGAGCCTTGAACTCCTGGACTCAAGCGATCCTCTCATCTTAGCCTCACAAGTAGCTAGGCTTACAGGCGTGTAGTTGCGTGCCTGGCTAATTTTGTTATTTTAATTTTTGTAGAGATGGAGGTCTCACTATGTTGCCCAGGCTGGTCTTGAACTCCTGGACTCATGTGATCCTCCTGCCTTTGCCTCCCAAAGTTCTGAGATTACTTCCTTGAGCCACTGCACCTGGCTTTGTGTTCTGCTGTTAAAGGTAATGTTCTTTTATAAGCTCTGGGGGGAGATGCACATTTTCTTTTAAGTTTTTAGTTTTTGAAAAATGATTCTGTCACATGTGGTGTGTTTTTTTAAAACCAATGGAAAAATTTTAAATGAAGTGTAGGCATTCGGTCACACCTGTAATCCTAGCACTTTGGGAGGCCGAGGCAGGCAGGTTGTCTGAGCTCTGGAGTTCGAGACCACCCTGGGCAACATGGGAAAATCCCATCTCTACTAAAAAATACAAAAAATTAGCCAGGCATGGTGGCCATAATCCCAGCTACTTGGGAGGCTGAGACACGAGAATTGCTTGAACTCGAGAGGCAGAAGGTGCAGTGAGCTGAGATCACGCCACCGCACTCCAGCCTGGGTGACAGAATGAGACCGTCTCAAAAAAATAAATAAATAAAAATAAAATAAAATAAAATGAAGTGTAAATCTTCCTCTCCTTCCCCGAGGACCCCGCTCCCTGATCCTGTTCTACAAAGTTGATACTATTAATTCTTTTTTTTTTCTTTTTCTTTTTTTTTTGTTTTTTTTTTTTAGAGGGAGTCTCGCGCTGTCGCCCAGGCTGGAATGCAGTGGCCGGATCTCAGCTCACTGCAAGCTCCGCCTCCCGGGTTTGCGCCATTCTCCTGCCCCAGCCTCCCGAGTAGCTGGGACTACAGGTGCCCGCCACCTCGCCCGGCTAGTTTTTTGTATTTTTTAGTAGAGACGGGGTTTCACCGTGTTAGCCAGGATGCTCTCGATCTCCTGACCTCGTGATCCGCCCGTCTCGGCCTCCCAAAGTGCTGGGATTACAGGCTTGAGCCACCGCGCCCGGCCTGTATTTATTTTTTGAGAAAGAGTTTTACTCTTGTTGCCCAGGCTGAAGTACAATGGCGCAACCTCGGCTCACTGCAGCCTCCGACTTCTGGGTACAAGCGATTCTCCTGCCTCAGACTCCAGAGTATCTGGGATTACAGGCATTTACTACCACACCTGGCTAATTTTTGTATTTTTTTTTAAGTAGAGACAGGGTTTCTCCATGTTGATCAGGCTGGTTTCGAACTCCCAACCTCAGGTAATCTGCCCTTCTCAGCCTCCCAAAGTGCTGGGATTTACAGATGTGAGCCACTGCACCCGGCCATTTTTGTATTTTTAGTAGAGACGGGGTTCCACCACGTTCATCAGGCTGGTCTCAAACTCCTGATCTCGTGATTGATTGCCTGCTTCAGCCTCCCAAAGTTGTGAGATTATAGGCATGAGCCACTGCACCTGGCGTCCTTTTTTTTTTTTTTTTTCTTTTTGAGACGGAGTCTCACTCCGTTGCCCAGGCTGGAGTGCAATAGCACTCTTCACTCACTGCAACCTCCGCCTCCTGGTTTCAAGTGATTCCCCTCCCTCAGCCTCCTGAGGAGTTGGGATTATAGGTGCGTGCCACTGGGCCTGGCTTATTTTTTTATTTTTAGTGGAGATGGGGTTTCTACATGTTGGCCAGGCTGGTCTCAAACTGGTGATCTCCTGACCTTAGGTGATCCGCCCGTCTCGGCCTCCCGAAGTGCTGGGATTACAGGCGTGAGGCACTGCACCTGGCCACTGTTTTTTTTTCTTAAATGAGATAAATGGTTTTTTAAATTTCTTGTAATAGTTGAAATTCCAGAAATTTTTTAATGTACCTTTATTGTTTCTTCTGATATTAACAGTAATACCTACTCATGACTTTGTTTACTGTTATATCACTGGCACCTAGAAAATTACTTGGGATACTGGAGGTGCTAAATATTGGTTGAATGAATGAATCATAAATTCCAATAATATAGAGAACTCTAAACACATTTTCACTGCTAATTTGCTGTATATTTCTCCAGATTTTTAAATACCTACATTAATCTGTATACTATTATCATTTTAATAGATTTTATTTTTTATAGCAGTTTTAGGTTCACAGCAAAATTGAAAGGAAGGTACAGAAATTTCCTATATATGCCCACCCCCAGGTATGCACAGCCTTCTGCCATTATTAGCATCTTCCATCAAGTGGTACATTTGTTCCAATTGACGACCTGGTATGGATACATCATTATCACCTAAAGTCCATAGCTTATATTAGGAATCACTGGTGTTGTACATTCTGTGGGTTTGGACAAATGTGATTTATTCTAGTGAATTACTGAACTTGAGCGGGCTTCGGGAAGCCCTGAATTTGTATTTGACTGGGCAGAAGTATGGGTAGCTTGAGACCCCTGGGACTTATGTCTGTTATCTGAACTAGGGGCAGTCTTATGTGATTGAGCCCTTAATCCATGGGGTTTTCACTAAGTCTGCAGAGTTAGCCTCAGAATTGAATTATAGGATACTCAGTTGGTATGAAAGAACTGGTGTTGGAGCATACTGTTCTTGCCCATTTTTCCTTTACAAATGATGTTGAAGTCATTGCTGTCTCTCTCAGTATGTTCTCCTTCCATCTATCACCACCAATTTCTAGGGGGTGGCCCGATTCTACAGGTCACGGAAAAAGCACTTGATCACCACCCAGACAGAACACAAATGTGTCTTGGACTCCTGCCGTTCACTGGAAGCTGAGGGCTTTCAGGTCACCTACCTCCCAGTGCAGAAGAGTGGGATCATTGACCTAAAGGTAGGAGTGGCTATTGGCAGGAGGAGCAAAAATGGAGGAACTTGGCTTCAGCTTGTAAATTTCTCTTTTGGGCCCTAGCTGGAGCTTGAAGGAATAGATCTAACAGGATGAAGTTTAGAGAAATGGGCCTGGCAGAGAATGAGATCATGTTCCCCTTGAGTGTGTACTGTCCTCCTTTTCTCTGGAGGACTTGTTTCTTTTTCTTTTTTTTCTTTTTCTTTTTTTTTTTGAGATGGAGTCTCGCTCTTTTGCCCAGGCTAGAGTGCAGCTCACTACAAGCTCCACCTCCTGGGTTCACACCATTCTCCTGTCTCAGCCTCCCAAGTAGCTGGGATTGCAGGCGCCCACCGCCATGCCCAGCTAATTTTTTGTCTTTTTAGTAGAGACGGGGTTTCACCGTGGTAGCCAGGATGGTCTCGATCTCCTGACCTCGTGATCTGCCCGCCTCAACCTCCCAAAGTGCTGGGATTACAGGCATGAGCCACAGTGCCCAGACTTCCTTTTTTTTTTCTTTTTTTTGAGGCAAAGTCTCGCCCTGTCATCCAGGCTGGATTGCAGTGGTACAATCTCGGCTTACTGTAACTTCCACCTCCTGGGTTTAAGCATTTCTCCTGCCTCAGGCTCCGAAGTAGCTGGGACTACAGGTGTGCACCACCAGGCCCAACTAATTTTTGTATTTTTAGTAGAGATGGAGTTTCTCCATGTTAACCAGGCTGGTCTTGAACTTCTGACCTCAGGTGATCCACCTGCCTCAGCCTCCCAAAGTGCTGGGATTACAGGCGTGAGCCATTGCGCCCAGCCTTGATTAGCTTTTTTCACTAATCATAAGTCTTTGGGAATTCATTCCTTGCTGCATGTGCCAGTAGTTTGTTCCTTTTGATTGATAAGTAGTAGTCCATGTTATGGATGTACCAAAATCATCTGTTGAAGGACATCTGGGTAGTTTCTGGGTTTTTGCTATTATGAATAAAGTTACTGTGAACATTTGTGTAAGATGTTTTGTGAATTTAATTTTCATTTCTCTGGGATAAATGCCCATGCGTACAGTTACTGGGTTGTATGGTAATTTCATGTTTAGTTTGATGAGCAACAGAAACTGTCAAATTCTTTTCCAAAGTGGTTGTGACATTTACATTCCCACTAACAATGTATGAACCATTCAGAGTCTGTGCATCCTCACCAACATTTTGTGTTGTCACTGTTTTTAGTTAACTATTCAGATAGGTATGTAGTGTAAGACTCCTTTTCATGACTAAGCTTGCCTATATTCTGATTTAGGAGGACTTTGTTTGCACTATCTAGTCACCTTACTCCTGCATATCCCTAGGAACTAGAGGCTGCTATCCAGCCAGATACTAGCCTGGTCTCAGTCATGACTGTGAACAATGAGATTGGAGTGAAGCAGCCCATTGCAGAAATAGGTGAGTATCATGGCTTATCCCTGATCCCTGCCAACTATGGCGGTCTGTATGACGTAGTAGACTGAGAGCTGTAATACTCTGTGGAGTGTAGTTAGGAAATCAAGTGAAAGAGAGCCTAGGTGCTTTGTTCAAGGACATTGTAAGTATCACAGGCAGTATTTGAATCTAGGTCTATTACCATTTTTTTTTTTTTTTTTTTTTTCATTGAGACAGAGTGTCACTCTGTTGCCTAGGCTGGAGTGCAGTGGTGTGATCTCAGCTCCCTGCAACCTCCACTCCCTGGGTTCAAATGATCCTCCCGCCTCAGTCTCTCAAGTAGTGGGACTACAGGTGTGCACCACTATGCCTGGCTAATTTTTGTATTTTTAGTAGAGATGGGGTTTTGCCATGTTGGCCAGACTGGTCTCGAACTCCTAACCTCAGGTGATCTGCCCTCCTTGGTGTCCTAAAGTGCTGGGATTACAGGCATGAGCCACTGCGCCCCGCCAGGTCTAGTACCTTTTATGGTTTTTAATTTTATTGCAGTTGCTGCCAAAACCAACCACAAAACAAAAAAGCGTTCTACCCTTTTTCATTTTAGAACATCTTTTTATTATCCCCACGTAGAGCTCACCCTGTAATTTCTTTAGGCACGTTAGCACAAAGATCTCTTAATCTTTTTTTTTTTTTTTTTTTTTTTAATCAAAAGGGATCTAGAAACTAATCTGACATTTTGAAAGACTGGTGTTAATGAGGTGGTAAGAATCGTATGCATGAGAGTATCAGGAGTGTTTTGATCTGGTGCTTTGCCCTTCATCTTTTTTATTCTAAAGAAGGGAAGCTACTGAGAGACAGAGGGAGGAAGGAAGAAGGGGGAGGAGAGAAGGAAAAGAAGAGGGAGAAGGGGTGGAAGGACGGAGGGGAGGAGTTTAATATTGACAGAGGTCATTTACTGTTGTTGGAGATAATTCACAGTGCATTGTGGAACAGTGACAGATGACTTTCCAACATTGTGCTGTGGGTCTTCCCCTCTGTTTCCTCAGGGCAGATTTGCAGTTCCAGAAAGGTGTATTTCCATACTGATGCAGCCCAGGCTGTTGGAAAAATCCCACTTGATGTCAATGACATGAAAATTGATCTCATGAGCATCAGTGGTCACAAAATCTACGGTCCCAAAGGTACCAGCCCCTCTAGAGTTCTTTCTGTACCTTCCAGCAAGACCTTTGATAGGTGTTTGTCAGAGTCATTTGGGACTACTATTGCTCTCAGAGGAAGTTGTACATTCAGAGTCCCTTGTAGAATGCAAATGTCATTTAGCAATAGGCAGAAACACTTGCCTGTTTGTAGACCTTAGCAGTTACTATACATCAGGCCATTCTTTCTTGCTGACTTTAACAAATCCTTAGCAAGCATGTAGATCTTAATTTGGTTGAGGAAAAAGGGGTTTTGTCAAATCAAATTTATCTAGATAAGCCCAGCTATCTTGTTTTCCCCACTATGATGTGCAGAGCAACTATTTGAGTCCTTCATTCCCAGTGTCTTGCTATAGCTCAGGGGAAGATTGCATGGGATTTGACATCTCTTTGTGTTTATTATGATTATGATTTTTTTTTTTTTTTTTTTTTGAGACGGAGTCTTGTTCAGTTGACCAGGCTGGAGTGCAGTGGTATGATCTGGGCTCACTGCAAGCTCCCTCCTGGGTTCACGCCATTCTCCTGCCTCAGCCTCCCGAGTAGCTGGGACTACAGGCGCCCACCACTACGCCTAGCTACTGTTTTTGTATTTTTAGTAGAGACAGGGTTTCACCGCATTAGCCAGGATGGTCTCGATCTCCTGACCTCGTGATCTGCCCGTCTCGGCCTCCCAAAGTGCTGGGACTATAGGCATGAGCCACCACACCCAGCTATCTTTGTGTTTATTCTTAGAACACTTCATAGTCTGTTATCCTGTTAAGTCTCTCAAGGATACTTATTTGTTCCCTATGGTCCTGTTGGAATGTGTTCAAGCTTGAGTTATGCCTCTTTCCCTTAACCCTCGGGAATAGACTGTTGTCCTCTGTTTTGTGAAGGTAACCGTAAAATATCAATATAAAATATAACTCCTTTCTCAAGTGAGGGCCTTTTTTGAGTTGATGTCTTTGCTGGTATCCCTTTTGTACCTGCAGGGTGTGTTATCTGGGTGTATACTTTGTGGAAGTAGGTATAATAGCTTCTGGAAGTATGGAAGATGGCTTCTGAGGGTTCCCAGAGGTTGTAAAGAGTGTTTTTTGTGAGCTATTATTTCAAAAAGCTCAATAAGAATTCTATCTTTTAATAAAATGTTGCTTTTATTGGCTTTTATTGTAGATAAGTCTTTTTGATAAAAACCAATGAACTCAGGCTGGATACCCTATTCTTCATCATGTGCCTATTTCACATTATATGCCTGTGTTAAAACATCTCGTGGGCTGGGCACGGTGGCTCACGCCTGTAATCCCAGCACTTTGGGAAGCCAAGGCAGGTGGATCACGAGGTCAGGAGTTCAAGACCAGCCTGATCAACATGGTGAAATCTCATCTCTACTAAAAATAAAAAAATTAGCCGGGTGTGGTGGCGTGTGCCTTTAATCCCAGCTACTCAGGAGACTGAGGCAGGAGAATCGCTTGAACCCAGGAGCCGGAGGTTGCAGTGAGCCGAGATCGCGCCACTGCCTGGGTGACAGGCAAGACTCCCTCTCAAAAACAAAAAAAAATCTCATGTACTCCATAATATATATATCTCCTATGTACTCACAAAAATTAAAAAAAAA
>NW_012101243.1:1298821-1300049 GCF_000951045.1 Mandrillus leucophaeus
CTGGGATTACAGGCATGACCCACTGCACCCAGTTTATTTAAAATCTGGTGTCCTTCATAATAAATTTGGAAACCACTGCCTTAATTTTTATAGTACCTCCATTCTCAGCATAAACAGTTTTTCTGTGTGGGAGAAGAACTGTCAAGTGCCAATTCTATTCAGAAGCCCTGATTACTTGGTGAATAACTCCGCACGCTCATGCTCATATTTTGGCACAAAATTTCTGTAATTAGGCTTGTTTAGTCACAGGTTATACACATTTTTAAGTTTTTTGTTTTTTGAGTCAAGGTCACTCTGTTGCCCAACCTGGAGTGCAGTGAATGTCATAATCATAGCTCACAGCAGCTTTGACCTCCTAGGCTCACGTGATCCTCCTGCCTTAGCCTCCAGGGTAGCTGGGACTATAAGTGCATGCCACCATGCCCAGCTAAATTTTAATTTTTTTTTTTTTTTTGTAGACACGGTGTCTCACTATGTTTCTCAGGCTTGTCCCAAACTTCTGGTCTCAAGTGATTGTCCTTCCTTGGCCTCCCAGAGTGCTGAGATTATAGTCATGAGCCACCATGCCTCACCAATTTTTTTTTAATTTTGATTTTATTTTGAAAAAGTAATATTCATGTGGTTCAAAATTCAAAAACTATAAAAAGTGTATTACTAAAAATACAAAAATTAGCTGGGCGCAGTGGCTCATGCCTGTAATTGCGGCACTTTGGAAGGCCAAGGCGGGCGGATCACGAGGTCAGGAATTTGAGACCAGCTTGGCCCACATGGTGAAACCCCATCTCTACTAAAAATACCAGATTAGCCGTGTGTGGTGGCAGGTGCCTGTAATCCCAGCTAATCAGGAGGCTGAGGCAGGAGAATCACTTGAACCCGGGAGGTGGAGGTTGTAGTGAGCCAAGATCACGCCATTGCACTGCAGCCTGGACAACAGAGCAAGACTCTGTCTCAAAAAAAAAAAAAAAAAGGCACAGACAAAAGTCTACCTCTCACCTCTGTCCTCCAGCTATGCAGTTCCCTTCTGGGGAGATAATTTCTTTCTTTTTTTTTTCTGATTTTCTCTGGTTATGGGAAGGCAATTTCTTGGGTTTTTCTACAATTACCTATGTGTTTACAAACAAGTATATGCTTCTCCACCCATCTTTTTTATCCAGATGATAGCATACTGTACTCACTGTTTTGATCTTGCGTTTTTCACCTAATAATACGTCCTTTTTTTTTTTTTTTT
>NW_012101243.1:1303731-1306056 GCF_000951045.1 Mandrillus leucophaeus
GACGGGGTTTCACCGTATTAGCCAGGATGGTCTTGATTTCCTGACCTCGTGATCCGCCCGCCTCGGCCTCCCAAAGTGCTGGGATTACAGGCTTGAGCCACTGCGCCCGGCCTCTCTTACATTTTTCATCTCCTGTTACAATTTTTTTTCTTTTTCCACCCCGAAGTTTTTCTCAATCTAGTTCTCCTTATCTCTTCTCATAACCTTGTGAAAGTTTGTAGAGCAGTGGTTCTCAGACTTCATTGAGTATCACCTGGGAAGTTTGGGAAATATGATATCTGAGTCCCACATTCAGATATTCTGATTCACTAGGTCTGGGGGAGGAATAGAAAACATCTCAGGTGATTTTAATGTGGGTGATCTGTAGACCATGTTCTTTTTTTTTTTTGAGACAGAGTCTTACTCTGTTGCCCAGGCTGGAGTGCAGTGGCATGATCTCAGCTCACTGAAATCTCTGCCTTCCAGGTTCAAGCAATTCTCCTGCCTCAGCATCCTGAGTAGCTGGGACTACAGACATGTGCCACCAGACACAGCTAATTTTTATGTTTTTAGTAGAGACGGGGTTTCACCATGTTGGCCAGGCTGGTCTCAAACTCCCGACCTCATGTGATCTACCCGCCTCGGCCTCCCAAAGTGTTGGAATTACAGGCATGATCCACCATGCCTGGCCGATCTGTATACCATGTTCTGAGAAACTCTGCCCTAAAGGAAGGACCATGTTCTTCTCTCCATATCTTTTGTGTTGTAGATCTTTAGTGATTATTTGCGGAATGAATTTATCCCAGTGCCAGAGCTCTGATGGGGAGCCATTCTCCTGTGCCTTTTTTCAGGTTTGGAATTGGCCGCTTCACTACAGAGGAGGAAGTGGACTACACAGTGGAGAAATGCATTCAGCATGTGAAGCGTCTTCGAGAAATGAGGTATACATACTGTATCAGAGACCCTCTGGAAGAAACTATTGCTGTCTCCCCTCTTATCCTTAGGCTATGTGTTTACACTGTCAATACCAAAGTTCAAGAGTACTTGGATTTTAGGATTTAGAGATTCCACAAAGCAAGAAAGTGGATCTTCTTGGCTACTTGCCTTCACAATGAGAAAGCGTTTTTAAAAACTAAAGAACTAGGCTGGGCGCGGTGGCTCACGCCTGTAATCCCAACACTTTGGGAGGCTGGCCAAGGTGGGCAGATCACCTGAGGTCAGAAGTTCGAGACGAGCCTGACCAACATGGAGAAACCCCGTCTCTACTAAAATACAGAAAAATTAGCCGAGTATGGTGGCGCATCCCTATAATCCTAGCTACTTGGGGGGCTGAGGCGGGAGAATCGCTTCAGCCTGGGAGGGGGAGGTTGCGGTGAGCCAAGATTACGCCATTGCACTCCAGCCTGAGCAACAAGAGCCAAACTCTATCTCAAAAAAAAAATAATAATAATAAAATAAAGAACTAGATGAATACAGGTAATGCAGCTAGTATTTTTTTTTTTTTTCGAGACAAGTTCTTGCTCTGTCATCCAGGCTGGAGTGCAGTGGTACAATCACACCTCACTGCAACTTGCACCTCCCAAGTTCAAGTGATCTTCCCACCTCAGCCTCCCAAGTAGCTGGTACTACAGGCATGTGCCACCATGCCTGGCTAGTTTTTGTATTTTTTGTAGGGACGGAGTTTTGCTGTGTTGCCCAGGCTAGTCTCAAACTCCCGGGCTCAAGCAGTCCTCCTGCCTTGGCTTCCCAAAGTACTGGGATTATAGGCACAAGCCACTGCACCTGGCCCAGGTAGTATTCTTCATTATGATTATTATTATCTTTAGAGAAAGTGTCTCATTCTGTCATCCTGGCTGGAGTGCAGTGGCACAGTTGTAGCTCACTGTAACTTTGGACACTTGGGCTCAAGTTATCCTCCTGCCTCAGACTCCCAAGTAGCTAGGACTACGGTTGTGTGCCCCCACACCTAGCTAATTTTAAAAATACATTTTTTGTGGCCGGGCACAGTGGCTCACGCCTGTAATGCCAGCACTTTGGGAGGCCGAGAAGGGCGGATTGTGAGGTCAGGAGATCGAGACCATCCTGGCTAACATGGTGAAACCCCGTCTCTACTAAAAATACAAAAAACTTAGCCAGGTGTGGTGGCAGGCGCCTGTAGTCCCAGCTACTTGGAAGACTGAGGCAGGAGAATGGCATGAACCCAGGAGGCGGAGCATGCAGTGAGCTGAGATCGTGCCACTGCACTCCAGCCTGGGCGACAGAGTGAGACTCCGTCTCAAAAAAAAAAGAGCTAGCTCGTTAAAATCATAACAATCTCACAAAGTCAGTACTAGCGGCCCTATTTTG
>NW_012101243.1:1310681-1311897 GCF_000951045.1 Mandrillus leucophaeus
GGTGACAGGCAAGACTCCCTCTCAAAAACAAAAAAAAATCTCATGTACTCCATAATATATATATCTCCTATGTACTCACAAAAATTAAAAAAAAATCTCATGTACTCCATAATATATATATCTCCTATGTACTCACAAAAATTAAAAAAAAAAACACCAATGAACTCATTGATCAGAAGCTCTGATCAACACTTACATGTGTACAGGTATCCCTCATTATCTGACCTCCTGCTTTCCAAGCCCAGAATCTAAATAGATTTAGATAATGTGGTATTCTTCACTGTCCAGACATGGTATTTGAGCACTTGCTGTTTAAATTCGGGAACTGTATAGACTCAGATAGTATAAGATTCTTGAATTTTTTAAAATGGAGAAATGAAATAATTCTTAATAAATACAGTTTAGTACATTATTTTATTCATTTGTTTTATAGGGACAAGGTCTCACTCTGTCGCTCAGGCTGGAGTGCAGTGGTGCTATCCTACCTTGCCGCAGCTTCAATCTCCTGGGCTCAAGCAACCCTCCTACCCCAGCCTCACCAGTAACTAGCACTACAGGTGTGCACCAACACCCTAGCTAATTTTTTTTCTTTTTCTTTTTTTTTTTTTTTGAGACAAAGTCTTACTCTGACGCCCAGGCTGAAGTGCAGTGGTGTGGTCTTGGCTCACTGCAACCTCTGCCTCCCGGGTTGAAGGGATTCTTCTCCCTCAGCTTCCTGAGTAGCTGGGATTACAGGCCCACCGTGCCCAGCCACACCTGGCTAATTTTTTTTTTTTTTTTTGAGACGAAGTCTTGCTCTTGTCCCCCAGGCTGGAGTGCTATGGCGAGATCTCAGCTCACTGCAACCTCTGCCTCCCGGGTTCAAGCGATTCTCCTGCCTCAGCCTCCTGAGTAGCTGGGATTACAGGCGCCTGCCACCACACCTGTCTCTTATACACATCTAGATGTGTATAAGAGACAGCTGTCACCCAGGCTGGAGTGCAGTGGTGTAATCTTGGCTCACTGCAACCTCTGGCTCCCAAGTTCAAGCAATTCTCCTGCCTCAGCCTCCTGAGTAGCTGGGATTACAGGCACGTGCCACTACACCCAGCTAATTTTTGTATTTTTAGTAATTACGGGGTTTCACCATGTTGGTCAGGCTGGTCTCAAACTCCTGTCTTCATGATCTGCCCGCCTCAACTGCCCAAAGTGCTGGGATTACAGGCATGACCCACTG
>NW_012101243.1:1311947-1313038 GCF_000951045.1 Mandrillus leucophaeus
GGCAGAGACGGGCGGATCACGAGGTCAGGAGATCCAGACCATCCTGGCTAACACGGTGAAACCCCGTCTCTACTAAAAAAATACAAAAAACTAGCCGGGCGAGGTGGTGGACGCCTGGAGTCCCAGCTACTCGGGAGGCTGAGGCAGGAGAATGGTGTAAACCCGGGAGGCGGAGCTTGCAGTGAGCTGAGATCCGGCCACTGCACTCCAGCCTGGGCGAGAGCGCCAGACTCTGTTTCAAAAAAAAAAAAAAGCGAGAATATGTTAAGAGTACATTTATACATATTTTAAGAATATATTTTGATGATACATTTGAATTTGTATACCAGGTTATAAATGTATTTCTTATTGTGGATAATGGTCAAAAAAGTTTAATTGCTCTTCATACTTGCCAGTAGCAGGGGGATAGGAAAGTTTGAAAGTCACTGGGCTAAAGTTTGGTAAATGTAGATGGACAGTGGAAGGAGGAGATGAAATTATAGAATTTTTCTTATTTAAAAATATCTTTTTTACTTAGAATAATTTTAGATTTACTGAAAAGTTGCAAAGATAGTAGAGTTGTAGATCTATTACCAGTTTTCCTCTAATTAAAAAGTCATATAAAACTATGTTAATTTGACTGGGTGTGGTGGGTCACACCTATAATCCCAGTACTTTGGGAGGCCAAAGTGGATGGATTGCTTGAGCTCAGGAATTCAAGACTAGCCTGGGCAACATGGCAAAACCCCATCTCTACAAAAAAATTAAAAAATTATCCAGGCTTGGTGGTGCCTACCTGTAGTTCAAGCTATTTGGGAGGCTGAGGTGGGACGATTGCTTCAGCCTGTGAGATCAAGGCTGCAGTGAGCCTTGATCGCACCACTGTATTCAAGCCTGAGTGACAGAGTGAGACCCTGTCTCAAAAACAACAGGCCGGGTGCTGTGGCTCGAACTCCTGGGCTCAAGGGATCCTCCTGTCTCTAACTCCCAAGTAGCTAGGACTACAGACTTAAGCCACCACATCCAGCTTTTAATTAGCAGGGGCATGAAGTTCAGGGGCGGGGCTAGGACCAAAGCAGCTTGAGAATAGCTTTTTTTTTTTTTTTTTTTGA
>NW_012101243.1:1314208-1317242 GCF_000951045.1 Mandrillus leucophaeus
TATGTATATGTACCTGTGTGTGTGTGTATATATATATATAAATAAATTAGCTGGGCGTGGTGGCATGCACCTGTAATCCCAGCGACCCAGGACGCTGAGGGAGGAGAATCACTGGAACCCAGGAGGCAGAGGCTGCAGTGAGCCAAGATCGTGCCACTGCACTCCAGCTTGGGCAACAGAGCAAGACTGTCTCAATCAATCAATCAATCAGTCAATCAATAAACGTGTTTATAAAGGTAATGAGATTCTTGGCCAGTCAGCTGGCACCAGAGCTTCCGCTAGTAGCCACAGAACTCATCTTCCTCCTGGGAACCTTGACACCTCTAGATTTTTTCAGAGCCTGGCTCTGTCTTAGTTAACCTTGACTTTCAGAATTCTGTTGGTCCAGTTGGTAGAGAGAGGAGTTTCAGGTATATACCCTGCTTCCCTGTATGAGCTTTCCAGGCCTTTCTGTGCTCTGGATTTTTCTTTGTAGGGTCTAGCGGTATTGCTTAAGTGTCTACATTGCTCAACTGCAGGATCCTTCCTTTGGCCTCGCTTTCTGGTATTCTGTGGTACACTGAAAAGGCATTTCTACTGACTACACGGCCAGCAAAGACTTTTATTTCCTATCTGTGTGACTTCAGCATCTGCGCCGTATTCCTTCTGACCCTTTACAAACTGAATGCAGCCTGGTCCCATTAGCTCTCAGAGTCTTATTTTGTGAGCCTATAATAATAAGTGGCCTTCCCTAAAGAGGAAGGACAGAAGGAGATGGCTAACTTTAAGGGCCATGGAAACTCTCATGAATAGAAAGGCATTCTGGGAATGTTTAGTGTAAAGGAGAGGGACATGTCAAGAATATAATGAAATTTGATAAAATTACCTGGTGAAATCTAAATCATAAAATCCCATATTCATAGCACACTGAAGTAATAACTGGTCTGGAAACATTATCCAAGATATCCAAGCTTCTGCTTGGGGATTGATCAGAGCTTGGCAGAGATTTCTTAGCAGCAGCTTTTGTGTGAGATGGGTTGCTCAGGTCTAAGATCCAAGGAATTCTTTTGGATATTGGAAGCACAGGCCAACTCTGGGGAGATGAAGCTGGCAAGAACTGGGTAGGGGCACAGCATACCAAGATGATTTAGGGTTAAGCTCCACCCCTAACTGGGAACTAGAACAAAACCAAGAAACGAGTGCTGAAAAGTGGGTAATATGTGGTGGGCTGAAACTAGCTGCTTATACATGTCATTTGAAGCGAGGCTGAAACTAGATGCTTATACAAGTCTCAAGGGTCTTGGTTCCTCCAAGGGAAACCATGGCCATAAGCCTCTTACAAGTGGGATGAGAGCTTCAGGAATATGACCATGTTTGGTGTCCATTGGCTCAGGGCCCCACTGCAACTGAGCCTGAGGAACCTAGTTATTCTTGTTTGTTGGCAGTTGGGGAGAGCTCTCAGGAGAGCTGACAAGGACTTACAAGGAGCTGGGAAAGACTTGTTAACCACCTGTGTTAGGGTCTACCAGGGCAAGAGGCAGAGGACAGACAGGGACGGAAGGAAGCAAGCCATTGCTCAGGGCCTTGGTGCCAATGTTGTCCACTTCCTATCTAAGCCCTCACTCATTTAATGCCTCTTCTCTTTGGCAGCCCTCTCTGGGAGATGGTTCAGGATGGCATTGACCTCAAGAGCATCAAGTGGACCCAACACTAGAAGAATAGGGCCCTGACTTTGTGCTGGTCTGGTCCCTCCTGCCTCACCAACCCATACACAACCAGACACCTTGTTATGCCTAGTGGATGCTCCAGATTGGTATAGACCAGTTGACTTCAGCATCAGTCCACCTCTATGACAGAAACACAAGGAAACTGTCTTTCCCTAGCTTCAGCTTCTTGGGTGTGGCGCACTCCCCATTTCTTCTCAGGTCTTACAGTGTGTGGACATTTTCATCCTGAAGCCATAGAGACATTTGTTATCATATTGCTGCTTGACACATCTGTGCTGTTGGTGAGGAGAGCAAGAGGAACCAGAAGTCTCTGGTCAGGGACCATGATGCTCTACATGGACATTTGAGTCTTCGTCTTCTGCTGCTGCTCGGCTGGACCAGCTTCTTTAACAGCAAGCATAATCCACTTCAATTTAATATTTTCTGTAGCTCCAAAGGGTATCTCTTCATATTGACTGCAGTCAGACGGAACGGACAGTTTCTTAGAGGGCTTGTCTCCTTTCTACCCTTGTCCTCTTTCCTTTCCTTTGACCTAATGGAGCTGGAAATATGTCTATGAGTCCACCAGTTATTCTAATAGTTTGTTTCCTTGAAAATTGTTAATTTCAAGACTGGAAAAATAAACTCACCTTCTATTTACTCTGTGGCTTTATGAGAGGTTGAGGGAGAAGTGGAATTGTGGAGAAGACCGCCACTCCATCTGATTTGCATAAATGACTCAGTGGGCTTTTGTATCTCTTCATTTAACAGTTTTTTGAATGCCTGCCAGGAGCCAGATTTGTTCTGGGTATTAGGAATACGCTGGTTAACAGGACCAAAAAAGACCCTGCCCTCACTGAGTTTTAAATTTTAGTGGAGAGATGGAAAATAAGAAGTAAACAAATAATGTTATAGATTGTGATAAGTGCTATGGAAGAATTAAGTGGTAAGAGGACATAACAGAGAAAACCTACCATGCTGGGTATTTGAGGAAAGCTTTTCTGAAGAGGTAGTGCTTAAAAATATGAAGAGCTCACTAATCTAGGAATGCGAGGTGAGAGGGCCTGAAGTGTGATAAAGCACAAAGTATTATACTTCAGAAACCAAGAGAAGACCATTGTAACTAGAGCTTTTCATTTGTGGGTCTGAACCCATAGGTTGATAGTTACCAGTACTTAAAGGAGAGAATATGGGGCCGGGCGTGGTGGCTCAAGCCTGTAATCCCAGCACTTTGGGAGGCTGAGGCGGGCGGATCACGAGGTCAGGAGTTCGAGACCATCCTGGCTAACATGGTGAAACCCCGTCTCTACTAAAAATACAAAAAAATTAGCTGGGCACGGTGGTGCATG
>NW_012101243.1:1319423-1319947 GCF_000951045.1 Mandrillus leucophaeus
AGAGATGGGGGTCTCCCTATGTTTTCCAGGCTGGTCTTGAACTCCTGGGATCAAGCCATCCTCCTGCCTTGGCGTCCCAAAGTGCTGGGATTACAGGCATAAGCCACTGTGCCCAGTCCCTCATTATTTTTACGGATAGTATTTCTTTTCTTTTTTTTTTTTGAGACCAAGTCTCACACTGTCAGCCAGGCTGGAGTTCAGTCGTGCGATCTCGTCTCACTGCAATCTCTGCCTCCTGGGTTCAAGCGATTCTCCTGCCTCAGCCTGGGAATATAGGCACACGCCCTGCTAATATTTTGTATTTTTAGTAGAGACGGGGTTTCACTATGTTGGCCAGGCTGGTCTCAAACTCCTGACTTAGTGATCTGTGTGCCTCGGTCTCCCAACGTGCTGGGATTACAGGTGTGAGCCACCACACCCAGCCTCTACTGATTGTATTAATAGTTGTCATTGCAGCACTATCAATACATAATTAATGGTTTATAGACTAAGTATAGGAAAACTCTCTTTTTTTTTTTTTTTTT
>NW_012101243.1:1325567-1343864 GCF_000951045.1 Mandrillus leucophaeus
GAGATGGAGTCTGGCTCTCCTGATGTTCTCGATCTCCTGACCTCATGATACGCCCACCTCAGCTTCCCAAAGTGCTGGGATTACAGGCGTGAGCCACCACCACGCCCAGCCAGAGAATAGCTTTTTCTATAATAAAATAATGCTATAGTGAAGCTGTGGAGGGATCACGATGGATTGAATTTTTTTTTTTTTTTTGAAACGGAATCTCACTCTCTTGCCTAGGCTGAAGAGTGCAATGGCATTATCTTGGCTCACTGCAACCTCCACCTCCTGGATTCAGGCGATTCTCCTGCCTCAGCCACCCAGGTAGCTGGGACCACAGGCTCTAGCCACCACACCCAGCTAATGTTTGTATTTTTAGTAGAGACGACGTTTTGCCATGTTGGCCATGCTGGTCTTGAACTCCTGACCTCAGGTAATCCGCCCGCCTCGGCTTCCCAAAATGCTGGGTTTACAGGCGTGAACCACCGCGCCCTGCCCTAGATTAAAACTCTTTTTTTTGTTTTTGTTTTTTTCTGAGATTAAGTATCACTTTTGTCATCCAGGGTGGAGTGCAATGGCGCCATCTGGGCTCACTGCAACCTCCGCCTCCGGGGTTCAAGCGATTCTCCTGCCTCAGCCTCCCGAGTAGCTGGGACCACAGGTGCCCGCCACCACGCCTGGCTAATTTTTATATTTTCAGTAGAGACCGGGTTTTGCCTTTTTGGCCAGACTGGTCTCGAACTCCTGACCTCGTGATCTGCCCTTCTCGGACTCCCAAAGTGCTGAGATTACAGATGTGAGCCACCGCGCCCGTCCTGTCTAAATTCTTTTTTTTTTTTCGAGAAGGGGTCTTGCTGTGTTGCCCAGGCCGGAGTGCAGTGGCGCAATCTCGGCTCACTGCAAGCTCCGCCTGCCGGGTTCACGCCATTCTCCTGCCTCAGCCTCCGGAGTAGCTGGCACTACAGGCGCCCGCCACCTCGCTCGGCTAGTTTTTTGGGTTTTTTTTTTTGGTATTTTTTAGTAGAGACGGGATTTCACCGTGTTAGCCGGGATGGTCTCGATCTCCTGACCTCGTGATCCGCCCGCCTCGGCCTCCCAAACTGCTGGGATTACAGGCGTGAGCCACGCACCGGGCCCCCGGCCTGCATAAACTCTTAAAAGGGGCGAAAAAATCAGGTTTTGGCTGTTTTGTCAGGATATAATAACTAGCCACCACGTTGTGCTCCATTTAATCCTCAAAAAACTTAGACGTAAGCACAATTTGCTCCTTCCGCGGGAACTGGAAGACGTGAAACAATTTGCACAAAGTCTTGCAGTGAAGGGCCAAGCCGGACATTCATACCCAGCCCACCAGGCAGGGCCACTAGCCCAGGGTCGGTCCCGTGCGCAAACAGTCGCAAGCAGGGACTGAACATCCCCCTCTTAGCACAAAACCCGGTAACTTCCGGGAGCTTGCCCGAGACCTTCAGCGCGCTTGCGCGGTCCCTTGACGTCAACCACGCTGTTCCGCCCCCTTCTGGAACGCGGAGCCGCTGAGCGGGTCGACGGCCATTTTGTGAAGCGGCGAAGGAGGTGGTGGCTGCGTTGGGCTCCGGGAAGCCGTTCGGGCTGGGGCTGTCGGCCGCGGGGCGGAGGCACTCGCGCGGGGGGTAATTCGGGGTCTGGGTTCTGGTGCCGCGCAGCTTTCCCCGGTAAGACTCCCGCAGCCCTTGAACGGGCGGGGCTGTGCGGGGCTCGTGGTGCCCCTTGGTGGCCCGGGGCGGGGCCTTCGGAGGCCTTCGAGCCCGCGGCAACTAGCACCCCACACAAAGGGTCGGGGCAGGACTGCAGGGGGAGTGGGGTGCCACTTACGCCTCTGAGATCTGAGAGGATGCAAGGAGGACGCAAGAGAGAATGAGCCTGCGTACTGAAGTGGGGACGAGGCCGTAGCGAGGACGCCCCCGTGGTCTGAGAGGGGGCAGGTCAGAGCTGGCTGGCTCAGCGGCCTGCGAGCTAACGGGGACTGCAGTGAAAACACGTCTACAACCCGAATACGGAGGATTTCTTGTCTCCCCCAGTGAAGCAGAGGTTATAACTACATCTGTGTTCCTGGAGGTGGGGAGATAATCGTAGTGAGGACACTCCCTCGACCTGAAATGGAAAGGAGGCCTTTGTGGCCTACCAGCAAAAGGGGACCCAGGTCACACCTGTGGGAGGAAGCTATAGTCTGTACACTCCTGTGAGTTCAGAAAGGAAGTCTCACAACCGGCCGCCTTCGTGGCCTGAAGGTGGAGGGGGTTGCAGTGAAATGCCTCCGAGGTCCATTGCTGGGGAGGGGTTTTACTCGAGGGTGTAGCAGTGTTGAGAAGCCGGCGTCTGAAGCTAGGAAGTGAGGGGGTAGGGTGAGTACTCCTCCCGAGGCTCTGAGAACTGTAGTAAGATGCCAGGCTTTGGTCCCCCCAGTAGGGAAGGGGCTGCTGAGAGCAGCACTTTTAGGGCTCCCTCGGGAGAAGATCCTCTGGCATTTCAGGAGGACGAGATCCAGTGGGCTGCGGAGGGTGGGTGCTTTTGATGGAGTGTTAATTGAGTTTCTCTGAAGCTTGGCTGCATTAGTTTGCAGCCACGTGAATTCGGTGGTAGGAGGGACTGTGAGGATCTACAGGTTAGTGAGGAGGATGGACGCCAGTGCAGGAGGTTTAGCCGCTAGGTTGTAAACGTGTGGGCTTTTTGTGTGCCTCCAACGTGTGCTTTATAGTGACAAATCTGGGGGGCTCCTGTGAGGGTTACTCAGTATTAAGTGCTAACCATTCTTTACTCATCTGCGTGGTGTCATGCTGAGAATTGCAGACTTTTAAGAGATTTCTGGGCCCTAAAACCCTCCTTGGCTCCAGGATTCTCAGAGATAACCTAATATAAATTGAGGAAGTTGGTAGGGACCGTTTAATATTCAAGAATAGAGTCAGTGTAACCCACTGGAAAAAAGTGATGGCAATTGAAAGTTTGTTGAAGGGAGAGGCTAGGCTTGTGACTGCAGTATTTCTTTTAGAGCTTCTTGCTTGAATGGTTTGAAATGGTGTAATTTTTGCAAAATGCAGTCTTAGCAACAAGAATTGTCTGGGACCTTGTTAACTAGTGATTTTGTTAATGCATCTTAGAGCATCTGCAGTTGAGAAAAATCCCTCAAGTCTGGACACATAGGGAAATCTTGTTTTTTAAATTATAGAACTACAATAAAAGACTGGTTGTACTCGTTTTTGAAATTTGGTAGTTTTGAAAAGAATGGAGGATTTCTGGATTTAGTTGAAAGTGTGTGCAGACATTTTCCAAGAATATAAAAAGTTGGGAAGAACTGTTACAGGTGGTTCAAATAACGTTATGGTAATTTATGAAGAAAGTGAAATGTTTGGCGTGTTTATACAAAACATAATGAAGATGTGCTTAGTATATATTATTGGACAGATTTTTAATGAAACAGGGAATGCGTTTTTATATCACATATGCTCGATTAAATGTTGATTACTTTACGGATTGTAATGTATAATTTTTATTTTCCTTATGTTCGAATTTGTTAGATGAAAACTGTGAAGCTTTAGAAATAATTGTGTAGTTACTTGCAACGTATTGTTACATGCTAATACCAGTACTCTTTGGGATTCTTTCACCTTCTTTGACACGTCAAATGTTTTGATGACTGAGTATTGAGAGCTTGGGAGTTGTTAGTACAATTTTTAGATGTGAAACTTGATTTTGTGGGCCAATGTGTTCCAGATGCTGGAATTCAGTGACAGTGTTGATAGTTTTTACTCCATTTTGCAGAGAGCCACTCTGTCATTGTTGGAATGTATGTTTTCTTCTGTAGATGTTGTAGGAAGAACCAAGTGTCAGTAGTTGATTGCACAAAAGATGCTTTTAGATGTCCCTCCCTAAAATGCAGAGACTTCTATATCTTTTATATCTTTTGTCTGGCCCACAAGTGCTTAATAGTAAATGTTCATGGAGTAAAGGAATATTGTTAAATGTTTTCAACTAAACAGAAAAGATAATTTTGTCTAAACTACAGTTTTATCAGATTTTACTACCACACCCATATACTTTTTGGTTTGCACAACATTTAATTAAGTTTGAAGCCAGCTTTTAAGACTCAAAAACAGTGAAAGTGAGTGTGGTTGTTTAGAAGTATAATTTTGCTCTGAAGTGAAAATGAAGGTAGTGAACATTTTTGTTGGCATTTGGGGGGATTGAAAAATAACTTAATATTTTTGACAGGAAGAATATCTTATTTAGAAATGTCTTCTGATTTGATGCCTTTGAGTACGGAATGGAGGTTAATGGAAAAATTGAGCAATGCATTATAAAAAGTATACATCTCCATCAGTGTCAGAATAATTTTTTCATTAAGAATGATCCCAGACTTTGAAATATGGTCCATTTGGGAATGGGGAACAAAATCAAGTGGCTGAAACTGTGGTTGTTTCATAATGTTTACTATAATGTGATTATTACTGTTTTTAGCATTGTGCCCTTTGTGATTGGTTCTCTGTTGCTTATCTCTGAGGTGAACATTTGAGGGTTTGTTTCTTTTGGATCCGAAGAACCTAGCTGTGCTGTACCCTGGTTCTTGTTGATTAGAGTGATGAATGAACAAAGTTAAAGTTCACTTTTGGATGTTTACTACCAGATGAAGAGTGAAAATAGTCGTTTTAGTTTGTGCCTTGACTTCTTGATGAAGAGATTTGTTGTCAGACATTTTTTCCTGAAATTCCAAGTGATTAGAATGGCTATTAAATACGAAAGTCTGTCTTGTCATAATATGTTAAATTTTTGTAGCAGATACTTGTGATTTGTGCATGCATCTGGTATTTTGTCAAGTTGAAGCAAGCCTTTATGTTAGGACTAATTCCTATTACGAATGGAAAACATACTAAAGCCAGCTGCTTGTTTTAGATCTTCTGAAGTATGTCAGTGGCTTTAATGACAAATCAGACCCATTTTCTCCTTTCCTATCATTACGCTATATGTATAGATATAATATGTATTTTAGATGTTTTACTGTGTAGTTATTATTTTAGTCTTATCCTTCTAAAGTTCAGCAAAGCTTTAGGTGAATGGGGTGGATTTTTGAAATCCTGCATTCAGTCGCTAGCTGACATTTAGAATACAGGAATAGCAGTTTCCTGGAAAACAGTGACACTTATATTAAATTCTTGTGGTCTTTACAAAGTGAGGTGTCAAAACAGAAGTATTTCAGTTCTATTTCCATTTACCTTTCCCTTTTGAAGAGGTATAATACCAAGGGTTGTGAAGTTCTGACTTGTAGCATCAACTTTCTGCATTATTTTTCCTTGGTATGGGGTGGAATGGGTATTCCCCTTTGCTGAAATAGAAGAGAATCATAAATTTCTATCTAGATTGATTTTGTGCTTTAAGTTGTACACATAAAACTTGAACTAGGCATTTGCCAAATTCAACTGGGCCTTTCAGCCTTAACTTGTGGAATGAGAATGAGAAATTTCTTCCTTTTAAAGGTAATTTCTGGTAACCTTTTAGGAATTTTTGAGAGTAGACCTGGGGAGTTCCCTTTGAACTTAACTGGCTGACCCCACCTTTGTCTTTCCCAAGATGGACATACGGTATGTTTTGAGTTTGGAAGGGAAGAGGCTGAGAGGAACCTTCCTACCTTATATTCAGGCATATACCCTGGCCCCATACCTGACCTTTTGAATTGGAATCTCCAGTAGGGATCAGATGTTTATTACAAGTTCTAGAAACTAGAAAGTTACCCTGTTGTGTGGCTGCTGGAGTCAAACCTGTACATAAATATTTGCAGTACTTCATGCTCTTGCTCATTCTCTGTTTCACATTTCTCTTTGTCACCTGTTAAACTACTAGATACGGCTTTTAAACGAAGAATTTTTAAACTCCTTAGACTTGGTTAGGCTAGGCCAGGCGCGGTGGCTCACACCTGTAATCTCATCACTTTGGGAGGCTGAGGCGTGCGGATCACATAAGGTCAGATCGAGACCAGCCTGGGTAACATAGTGAAACCCCTGTCTCTACTAAAAATACAAAAATAAGCCACGGGTGGTGGCACATGCCTGTAGTCCCAGCTACTCCAGAGGCTGAGGCGTGAGAATAGCTTGAACCCAGGGAGGCGGAGGCTGCAATGAACCTAGATCGCACCACTGTGCTCTAGCCTGGGTCACAGAGTGACACCCTATCTCAAAAAAAAAAAAAAGAAAAAGACTTAATTAGGCTAGATTTCTACAACATGTGAAAGATTAATACAATGCTCTAGGTTTTTCAGTGTGTTGATTACATATTTGCATAGCTTTTTGTGGCAAAACAATCTCACTGTTCTTCAGCAACTTGAGTAGTTGACTAGAAGATGAATAGTTTGTCCTTTAGAAAATCACATAGAATTTTTGAAAAATATGTTTTCCTTTTTGGTGATGAATATTAAGGTCACTAGTTGTATTTTGGTCTTGGAAGATACTAATTTAAGATGAGCATCATTTGGATAAGTAGTCATTGGTAATCTTAGTACTGAACAGTGACGAATTTCTTCTCCGAATTAAAACATGACCTTTGAAAGAAATAAAAAGTAAAAAATTACCTTTGAATATAGTTGTCTAGGCATTTGGTCATATATGCTTGTGACTTGTTAATAACTTCACCAGTTTTGAAGAAATGACAGTGAAAGATGAGTGACCTGTTTTTATTTTGGGATATACTCTTATCATGTCAGGCATTTTTAGGGTGTTTTAAAATTTTATTTTATTTATTTAATTTTTTTTAATTTTACAAATTTTTGGGAACTGTTGTGGTGTCAGAGGAAAAAACACTTTCCCTTAATATTTTGTTAATATTTTGAGCTCCTGTGGAATTAGTCCTTATAGCAAGAACTCATACTTCATTTGGTTTGTGATGTTGGATGCTATTTTGTGCAAAATAAAATATATTGAAAGAATAATTGCAGTAATTTCCATGAGTACCCTTGAATTGCTATTTTAAGTTGTCCAAGAATTGTTACTGTGCGAACTTGTGCCTTTTCATCACAAATTTGGTGAGAACCTGGGGAAATAGACTTGTACGGAGTTTTCTGGATTGGTTTAATTATAAAGTGATCAAAGCAATTAGCAGCTGTGAAGCTGAGCTTTATGACTGTTTTAATTTTCAATGGATTCGTTACTGGGCTAAGTTATGATACTCTTGATGTATGTAAATATATAAATATTTTGAGATACTCCAATTTGAAAGCAATACCAACTATAAAAAGCATGTGCAGGATTTTGTTATGGTGTCTTTCCTTTTTTTTTGATATGCATTCTAATGAAGTACTCTGGTGGTTTCAGACTCGCCTTCGTAATGTACAGTGTGGCCTGTGCGTGTTGTTTTGTGTTTCCTGCATTGATTTTTGCCTCCGTTTATTCTCTATTGCAGTCTAAAAGTTGGTTTTAATTGGTTGCCCACAGGATTGACTTGGCCTCTACTTCTTGTTAAGAAAATACATCTCTTGTTTTATCAGGTAAGAGATTTTGAATAGAGAGTTCGTTTTTATACAAAATAAAATGAGATAGCTTATTAAGAAATATGAAAATATGTGTAGCAACTATATTGGGTGTGTGTGTTTTTGTTTGCTTGTTTTTTGTTTTGAGACGGAGTCTTGCTCTGTCGCCCAGGCTGGACTCTGTTGCCCAGGCTGGAGTGCATGGTGCTATCTCGGCTCACTGCAATCTCCACCTCCTGGGTTCAAGCACTTCTCAGCCTCAGTCTCCCAAGTAGCTGGGATTACAGGTGCCTACCACCACGCCCAGCTAATTTTTTTGTATTTTTAGTAGAGATGGGGTTTTACCATCTTGGCCAGGCTGGTCTTGAACTCCTGACCTTGTGATCCACCTGCCTCGGCTTCCCAGAGTTTTGGGATTACAGGTGTGAGCCACCGCCCTGGCCGGTGTGGTTTTTTACAAGTTTATCTGAGGGATGGGGGTGGGGTAGATGGGTGCTTCGAACAGTTGTTCTTTTGGGGGTCAATTTCATTTATATGGATGTTTTTCTCTTGCTATTTTCCTGATAGGCAGTAAGTAGCTGTTTTATTCCTTAGCATTTTAGACTACAAATACAGATACTTGTTATTGGTATGTTTATTTATATTTCCTAAAAGTTTAAGTGTAGATATTGAGTCACATGTTTTAGAGTACAAATTTTAGACTTTAAATGAAACCTTAGCAAGTGGAATCTAACCCTCCTGTTTAAGTAACTAAGATAGGCCCAAGTTAGGTTGAAATGACTTAGCTGTCAAACAGTTACTTAGTAACAGAATAACAGATACTTTTTTGTTGTTGTTGTTGTTGTTTTATTTTTATTTTTTGAGGCAGAGTTTCCTTCTTGTTGCCCAGGCTGGAGTGCAATGGCGTGATCTCTGCCTCGCGGGTTCAGTTGATTCTCCTGCCTCAGCCTCCCTAGTAGCTGGGATTACAGGCACCTGCCACCACACCCAGCTAATTTTCTTGTATTTTTAGTGGAGACGGGGTTTCACTGTGTTGGCCAGGCTAGTCTTGAACTCCTGACCTCAGGTGATCCACCCGCCTCAGCCTCCCAAAGTGCTGGGATTACAGGCGTGAGCCACCGCACCTGGCTGCAGATATTATTTCATATTTTTTGGAAGCTAGAAACAATTTTCCTCATCAGATGACTTTATAAATAAATCTTGTATTCCACTTTGGTTTAATATTCCACCCTTTCCAGCTGGTAATCTGAGGCAGATTTTCAATAGCATATTCTTGTGTACCTTGTACAAAGTTTCAGTAAATCCCTACTCTTAACAAAAAATGGCTTGAAGACTTAACTGTGTTTGTCACTTTAGCCCTGTGTTTAATTTTTGTGTTCTTGGGACTATATCAAGTTCCTGTTTTATTGTCCCAGTGCAAACTAATATCTCTGTCTCTCTCATATTGTTTTGAGTACCTTGATTGCCCATGATGTTTCCCCTATACAAAGTGATTAAGCGGTTTTTGAAGTTGAACAGTAAATACTATCGCATTTTGCATATAGCCACATAATTCTAGATTGAGCAAGGAATATGAATTTGATTTAATGACTTGGACACTGCTTGATGAACCTCCTTATAGGCTGCTAAATAGTAAATAAGAAAAGAGACTGTTGGTGTGATGTTTTTTAGCGTTAATTTTTCTTGTTGACTCTTGAAGTTTGTAAATGAAAAGCTTTCCCACCCTTCCCAAATTTCTGGTGCTTTATGATGGCCTCACAAAAAGCATTTTCTGTTTGCTAGTCCATTTTTCTGGATTAAATTTGAAGGTGTCTTTTATTTTTGTGTTATGTGTCTGTGAGAAAACTGTCAAAGCCAAACAGTTTCTTGTTTGTATATGGCAATTGTCATACTGAGATATACAGATTTTGTTGCATTGAATTAGTATTTATATAATATTTGACATTGAAGTTACAGAATTCTTAGAGCTTATAGCAGAAAATCTTGCCACTTCTAATGTTCTTGAGAAGTGATAAAACTGTATCTCTTCATTAATTTATAACCTTTCTGAGGGTCATAGAGCTGATTTTATAGGCTTATATTTAAAAGTTGACTTTTCAGGAGGGGCGCAATGGCTCGCGCCTGTAATCCCCACACTTTGGGAAGCTGAGGAGGGTGGATCACCTGAGGTCAGTAGTTCAAGACCAGCCTGACCGACATGGTGAAACCCCATCTCTCCTAAATACAAACAATTAGCCAGGCGTGGTGGCACATGCCTGTAATCCCAGCGACTTGGGAGGCTGAGGCAGGAGAATTACTTGAACCTGGGAGGTGGAGGTTGTCGTGAGCCGAGATGGCACCATTGCACTCCAGTCTGGGCTATAAGAGTGAAACTCCATCTCAAAATAAATAAATAAAAGTTGACTTTTCAGATGGGTTGGAAAACACCCTATGTTATTGACCACCTTAATTTCAAAGTAATGTTTCCCAGTCTCAATAATTGGGTTTGTGTCATTTTCCAAAGGGCTGCCCTTGGATTTGCTCTTAGAAGCCTTTAGAACTGAAATTTGAGGGGAACATTTCTTTTTTGATTATGTCAAAACAGGCATGATCTAAGGAGATCACAGAGATCCTACAGGAGTGGCGTAGATCCAAGACTGTAACAACCACTGAGTAATTCACACTCTGGTTCTAAAACAAAAACAAAAAATATTTTTATTGTCAGCCCTCTCCTAGGGGAAAATAATACTTTAAAAAATTTTATTAAATAGAGGATTTGGTTATGAGTCATTGGACCTGAGTTTTAATTAAAATAGTCACAGTGAATGGAACTATAACCAGGTTCTACTTTTGGGGGTAATGAATAAAGGTAACTCAGATTTTGTCTATCCTATTCAGTAGTTCTTTTGGCTTCTTAGTATGTCTTAACCTTGTTTATAATAAATAATTCCATATGTAGTTTTTTGTAATCTATAAGGCAGATCGAAAAGTTTTAGGATGAATAAAATAATGGAACCAGTTCTCATTTAAGATTTGAATCTACTTTTAAGTATTATTTACAGTTCATTAGTATTCTAGTTTTTTGCTTCTGTTGGATTTTGAGACTGAGCTCTATAAAATCACACTCTTGATAATTCTATGAAATTGTCAAGAATATAGGGAAGATGCGAAGTCAGTTTTTAATACTAACTTTGATATATTCTTTACATGCTTTTTCCCTATAGATTGTTAAACTTTGTTTCCTGATTTGACTTACACATTTCTTTTAAATCTTACTGAATGATTAGTGGTCTGAATGATGTATATGTATTTTACTGTCCTACAGTTGTTTTTTCTTGAACTTTTTGAGTCTTGGGACTGAACTGTTTCCAAAATTAATACCTTCTGGAAGTTGAAATTGTCTACGTTTTACATTGTAAATGGCACGAAATGTTCAGTTTTTAGAATATCTAAATTAAAGACATTGCCTGTGATAGCTTCAGGGACTATTTGAGGGCCTAATATGGTAGCTGGTCATTCTTGTAGCTAAAAACTTGGTGTGATAAACAGGAGTCTGACCTGGCCGTTGCCTTTTCTCATCTGCAGGTGTGTGTGGTTTCAGCGCAGCATGGCTGTGGTCATCCGTTTGCAAGGTCTCCCAATTGTGGCGGGGACCATGGACATTCGCCACTTCTTCTCTGGATTGACCATTCCTGATGGGGGCGTGCATATTGTAGGGGGTGAACTGGGTGAGGCTTTCATCGTTTTTGCCACTGATGAAGATGCAAGGCTTGGTATGATGCGCACAGGTGGTACAATTAAAGGGTCAAAAGTAACACTATTGTTGAGTAGTAAAACGGAAATGCAGAATATGATTGAACTGAGTCGTAGGCGTTTTGAAACTGCCAACTTAGATATACCACCAGCAAATGCCAGTAGATCAGGACCACCACCTAGCTCAGGAATGAGTGGCAGGGTAAACTTGCCCACAACAGTATCCAACTTTAATAATCCTTCACCCAGTGTAGTTACTGCCACCACTTCTGTTCATGAAAGCAACAAAAACATACAGACATTTTCCACAGCCAGCATAGGAACAGCTCCTCCAAATATGGGAGCTTCCTTTGGGAGCCCAACGTTTAGCTCAACCGTTCCAAGCACAGCCTCTCCAATGAACACAGTCCCGCCGCCACCAATTCCTCCAATTCCAGCAATGCCATCTCTGCCACCAATGCCATCCATTCCCCCAATTCCAGTTCCTCCTCCAGTACCTACATTACCTCCTGTGCCTCCTGTGCCCCCGATTCCCCCAGTTCCTTCTGTGCCACCCATGACCCCACTGCCACCCATGTCGGGCATGCCGCCCTTGAATCCGCCACCTGTGGCACCTCTACCTGCTGGAATGAATGGCTCTGGAGCACCTATGAATTTGAACAATAACCTGAATCCTATGTTTCTTGGTCCATTGAATCCTGTTAACCCTATCCAGATGAACTCTCAGAGCAGTGTGAAGCCACTCCCCATCAACCCTGATGATCTATATGTCAGTGTGCATGGAATGCCCTTTTCTGCAATGGAAAATGATGTCAGAGATTTTTTCCATGGGCTCCGTGTTGATGCAGTACATTTGTTGAAAGATCATGTAGGTCGAAATAATGGGAATGGATTGGTTAAGTTTCTCTCCCCTCAAGATACATTTGAAGCTTTGAAACGAAACAGAATGCTGATGATTCAACGCTATGTGGAAGTAAGCCCTGCCACAGAAAGACAGTGGGTAGCTGCTGGAGGCCATATCACTTTTAAGCAAAATATGGGACCTTCTGGACAAAGTCATCCCCCTCCTCAGACACTTCCCAGGTCAAAATCGCCCAGTGGGCAGAAAAGATCAAGGTCAAGATCACCACATGAGGCTGGTTTTTGTGTTTACTTGAAAGGGCTACCATTTGAAGCAGAAAACAAACATGTCATTGATTTTTTTAAAAAGCTGGATATTGTGGAAGATAGTATTTATATAGCTTATGGACCCAATGGGAAAGCAACTGGTGAAGGCTTTGTAGAGTTCAGAAATGAGGCCGACTATAAGGCTGCTCTGTGTCGTCATAAACAGTACATGGGCAATCGCTTTATTCAAGTTCATCCAATTACTAAGAAAGGTATGCTAGAAAAGATAGATATGATTCGAAAAAGACTGCAGAACTTCAGCTATGACCAGAGGGAAATGATGCTAAATCCAGAGGGGGATGTCAACTCTGCCAAAGTCTGTGCCCACATAACAAATATTCCATTCAGCATTACGAAGATGGATGTTCTTCAGTTCCTAGAAGGAATCCCAGTGGATGAAAATGCTGTACATGTTCTTGTTGATAACAATGGGCAAGGTCTAGGACAGGCATTGGTTCAGTTTAAAAATGAAGATGATGCACGTAAGTCTGAACGCTTACACCGTAAAAAACTTAATGGGAGAGAAGCTTTTGTTCATGTAGTTACCCTAGAAGATATGAGAGAGATTGAGAAAAATCCCCCTGCCCAAGGAAAAAAGGGATTAAAGATGCCTGTGCCAGGTAATCCTGCAGTTCCAGGAATGCCCAATGCGGGACTGCCAGGTGTGGGACTGCCCAGTGCAGGACTTCCCGGTGCGGGCCTGCCCAGCACAGGACTGCCTGGTTCAGCAATAACCAGTGCAGGACTGCCTGGTGCGGGAATGCCCAGTGCAGGAATACCTAGTGCAGGAGGTGAAGAGCATGCCTTTCTGACCGTAGGATCAAAGGAAGCCAACAATGGGCCTCCATTTAACTTTCCTGGTAATTTTGGTGGATCAAATGCCTTTGGGCCACCAATCCCTCCTCCAGGATTAGGAGGAGGGGCCTTTGGTGATGCTAGGCCTGGTATGCCTTCAGTTGGAAACAGTGGTTTGCCTGGTCTAGGACTGGATGTTCCGGGTTTTGGAGGTGGACCAAACAATTTAAGTGGGCCATCGGGATTTGGAGGGGGCCCTCAGAATTTTGGAAATGGCCCTGGTAGCTTAGGCGGTCCTCCTGGTTTTGGAAGTGGTCCTCCTGGTCTTGGAAGTGCCCCTGGGCATTTGGGTGGGCCACCAGCTTTTGGCCCTGGCCCTGGTCCTGGCCCTGGCCCTGGCCCAATCCATATTGGTGGTCCCCCTGGCTTTGCATCTAGTTCTGGAAAACCAGGACCGACAGTAATTAAAGTGCAGAACATGCCCTTTACTGTGTCTATTGATGAGATTTTAGATTTCTTTTATGGCTATCAAGTAATCCCAGGCTCAGTGTGTTTAAAATACAATGAAAAAGGTATGCCCACAGGTGAAGCCATGGTGGCCTTTGAGTCTCGGGATGAAGCCACAGCTGCTGTCATTGACTTAAATGACAGGCCTATAGGTTCAAGAAAAGTAAAACTTGTATTAGGGTAGCCATTCACATCATTCTTTATAGGGTAGATCTTCATATTGCTGTGATTAATGCATCCAGATTGTTTTCCTAGTATTTCCAGGTTAGAACCTGTGGATTGTTTCAATTGCATATAGCTTGGTTTCCATAACATAGAGCATTGGTTGACTGTTTACAGAAGACTCACCAGGATAAACATTGCTGTATGTTACAGTAAAGCTATCTGGAGAGAACACATAAATGATTTTGGCATACCATTAGAGAAACCATTTGTAAAACTCAAATGACCACATAAAGCTTATCAAGGAGTCTAGATTGGTTTTGTTTTATACCATATGGGATGAAGAAAATAGAAATGTCAGTAAAACTCATTGAGGGTGCTCTTGCCAGCTGCTGAAAATAGGAGTTGGCTACTCTCAGAATTTGGTTTAAAGCTGGACAGATTTGCTTTGTTATAGGGTAAAGCTTTGTCTAAAGTCCTCATTTTCTTTTAAAATTGAATAAAATTTCTGTATACAGATTCATTGTATGTACCTTTATTGCTTCTTAAGGGTCCTTGCTGTATAGACAGTCCTGCTTCAGAAGTTGCTGCTTTGTTTGTCTAATTGACTCATTTGTAAATGAGCAGAACTGTTTTGTTGGGTTTTTTCCCTAAATATAAAAGTCCACACTTGGTTTGTGCTATAACCTCGAACTTTGATTTCTAATGTCACACTTAAAACTGTGTGGAATAAGACTTTTGCTACAAAAATAAACTATGGAGTCCTTTACCTACCAGAGCCTTTTTGGTTTGACCGCCACGATTTAGGTTAGTCAGTTTAAAAATTGTTCATGTTGTTTGGATGGTATCAAAAACCAGAAACCACTTTTAATAATGTGTTTAAGATACTTGATTTGAAGTCCTGTTCATGATGGACTAACTGTAGTATCAGTTTCCTCCTGTCCCAATTTATGTGAAATTTTGGCCTTTAAACAAAGAGGGGCCCATTCATAAGAAAGTGTTATATCTAGGTTTTTAAAACTGAAGTTGAAATTATCTTTGATAGCAGTAGTATTATAGAATAAAGGATCCATATGCTGGTTCATAGATTGATATGTGTTAATCCTGTTATTTGGAGGCTTTTTGGCATAGTTGTTCGATCAGGAGCCTGTTGACTAAAAGTCTTCATACAAGAGTACAAGTGCAGCCGCCAGAGGGGAGAAAATTGAGATTCTTGACCCTTTCATAATCTTTTCTTTGGTATTCAGGACACTAAGGCAGGAGGACCACATGAGTTCTGGTTGGTAAGTGTCCTTGTCATGAAAACACCTGCCTTACAAGGCTCTAATTATGATTACTTTCCCTAGTCAGTGCTCTGAAGATGTGTCACATTACATTATAAACAATACGGAAGGGGAGATAGGTGAGATGATAAGAAAAACAAATTTTCTCACTGTCATAAAAGGCTCTAATTATGGTTACTTGTCATGAGAACACTTGCCTTACAAGGCTCTAATTATGGTTACTTTCCCTAGTCAGTGCTCTGAAAATGTATCACATTATATTATAAACAATACAGAAGGGGAGGTAGATGAGAGATCATGAAAAACAAATTTTGTCTTTTACATGGCCCCTTTGTCTTCGGTTGAAACATCCCCAACATTTCCTACAAATCAGTGTACTTAAAAAGGGGTCAGTCTTTTAAAATAAGTATTTCCTATTAAAATAATATACAGTGCCTTTTTGGTGTTGTGAGTCAGTGGAACACTGAAATATAGCGGTTGTGTAATTTAGATTTAAGAGTGGCAACAGTTTAATTTGATAAGATTTGAAAAGGCTTTTTATCACTACAATCTTAGAGGATTGTCAGTACAGGATTTTTGTTTAAGGGAAGGATTGTTTAGACTCAAAGAAGAGTTGACTGTGTTGTGGGTCTTTTGACAATTCATGAATACAAATTCGCTTTGACAGATCACTAGATACTGCCTCCTCAATTTAAAAAGCAATATAACGTTTGTATATGCTGTTTAAGTTAATGTTAAGTAATCATTTCTCATTCCAAAGACAATGCAAAAAACTTCAGCACTGCTTGAGAGTTGTATTTCAACCACAGATATTTTCCCCATTGGAAAACTATTTTCATTTTAGAAAAATGGGTTGTTTGAAGATGAAAGTCTTTTATCTTATTTCACAGTTTATTTTGGTTATATGTTCGTACATTCTTATTAAATATTTCATACACTTTATTGCAACTACTTTGTTATTTCTACATCTTAGATAAATGCTGAAAAGGAAAACTTGATTCCATTGTTCATCTAATTAAATAAATTAAGAAAAGAGCGGTTTGTGTAGAAATTGGAGAGAACTATGTTTTATATGAATCACAACAGTGCTCGTTGTGGAATGTAATTAAATGCTTTGCCCTCTGGAACTTGATTTTTGTGTATCTGAGACTTATTAACAGTGCTAACTGCTAAGGATACTGTTTATCTTGTTCTGGGCATTGGAGTTTCAGTTTTTAAAAAATTCTTGAAAATGTATTCTGTGAAACTACTCATACCTCTCTTCCTGCGAATTTTCTCCTAAGAACTAGGTTTGGGGTAGAAATGAATTGACATTATTTTCTCATTTGCTTTGTATGGTATGAAGGATTTGTAAAGCTTTGCTCAAAGTTGTGTGCATTTGTAAACACTATCTTGATATTTTCAATTTTATGTGTAAATTTTATTGTCTGCTTTTGGTGACTCTGACATTAATGGAAGAGAATATTTTCCATTAGATTTAATTTTTTTTCCTCTCCCTTCTGATTTTTTTTTATTGGTGTTCATTTTTCTTTTGATTTAAAGGATTAGAGAAATCTACAAATGTATGTCATAAATAAGCAAATTTGTAAACTTTTCTGAACTTTAGTGAAACATTTAGTTTACAAGCATAATTTGGAGGTGTGTTTTGTGTTTACACTGTAGTTTGGATGTACAATTATTATTAGTGGCTTTTTAAAAAATGAAACAGTGTTAAGTGAAATGTAGTTCCTAGCTTTGTACTCCAAGTTGTCAAAGCATCAACAATGAAAATTCGATTAGGAAACTTTATTTAAAATTTCAGATAGTAATATTCTATGTAGTTAAGGCCAGTCTTAACCCACTGGATGAAAATCTAGGACTGTATGGAAGTAAGCAAACATACACATTTTTAGGTGGAAATAGTCAACCTTGCATAAAAATAAGGATGCATGAAAGCCTTAAACTCCAGCTCCCTTTTACTGGAGTCTGTGGTTGTGTACAGGTATGGGCCAAGTGTGTAAAAATAAAATCTCATCAATTTTAAGAACACTCGGGAAATGAGTAAAGAAAATGTAAGATTGCTGCTAGTCATATCTCTTGGAAAGAATTTCTGGAAGTGGTCACTTTAAAAATTATTTTCCATCCTTGCAAAATTGCCACATTTAAATTGTTTTACTGGCAGTTCTATAGTAGTCCAGACTTTAGAAACCAAACACAATAAAATGGCTTGTTGCCAATATGGCCACATCATTGCCAGCAAGTATTGCCTTGGCATCATTCAGCAGAGGTTTTTGTTTATAAAGATGAAGTCTTGAATACTGTTCAATAAACTTGTCAAAAAATAAAACAGGCTGATGCTTTTAATGCTTTAACTGCACAAAAATACTGAGCTATAATATTATTTTGTAAGGGTTTTTTTTTTTTTTTTTAAACCTGAAAATATTTTGTGCCTTTGGAAAGGTAGATTTGGTAATCTTGGAGAGGTAAAATTGTTGCTTATCCTTGCCTGCTAATGCTGAAGTGTCAAGAGAAGATACTTGGAACAACAGGGAGGAAACTTGATTCTAGTTTAAGTCCATAGTATCCACCTTTTCAGAATTTTATGTGTGTGATGTGTTGGCAAACAAAGCTCTTAAAAGTTGAAAACTTTTTATCTTGAAGGAGTTTAGCTTGTATTAGAATTTGGATACCCAGCGTGTTTTAGAGGGGGCTAGACATCCATAATTCCAGGTAGTAGCCGAGCCATTATTAAATAATCAGGGTTTGACTAAACAATGAACAAATCTCTGAGTGAAATCAGCTGCCTACAGATATCCAGAATGGCTTTTACCATCTGAAAGGGGTGGACTGTGTGATAATATGTCTCCTTTTCTTGTTCAGGAGAGATAGTTATGTAATTCATTGTTACCTGCTTTCCAGTGTTTTACAGCAAGAAATAGTTTATCAATTATGTGCATCATCACCAATCTCCCAAAAGTAGAGCTTTTATGGGATATGGTAGAATCTAAACGGCTTTCCTTTTTTTTTTTTTTTTTTTTTTATTAAAATTTGCTTTATTTGAGTCTCTTTAGGTTAAAATGGCTGATTTTGACTTGTAAAATGTTCTGGCAGAGTGGTAGTAGCACAATTCTCTGATGTCATAGTGACTTTTCGGGGAAAACCCATCTCTATTCAACAACATAAGTAAGTTCATCTCCTGCTCAG
>NW_012101243.1:1343914-1361880 GCF_000951045.1 Mandrillus leucophaeus
GAGAGATAGTTATGTAATTCATTGTTACCTGCTTTCCAGTGTTTTACAGCAAGAAATAGTTTATCAATTATGTGCATCATCACCAATCTCCCACCAGTAGAGCTGTTATGGGATATAGTAGCATCTAAACGGCTTTATTTTTTTTTTTTTTTTTTTTTTTATTAAAAATAGCTTTATTTCAGTCTCTTTAGTATAAAATTGGTCATTTTGACTTGTAAAATGTTCTGGAAGAGTGGTAGTAGCACAATTCTCTGATGTCATAGTGACTTTTCGGGGAAAACCCATCTCTATTCAACAACATAAGTAAGTTCATCTCCTGCTCAGGTAAATGGTAATTTTTTTATTTTATTTTTTTTTGAGATGGAGTCTCAATCTGTCGCCCAGGCTGGTGTGCAGTGGCGCGATCTCGGCTCACTGCAACCTCCACCTCCCTGGTTCAAGCGATTCTCCTGCCTCAGCCTCTCAGTAGCTGAGACTACAGGTGCATGCCAGCATGCCCAGCAAATTTTTTTTTCTATATTTCTAGTAGAGATGGGGTTTCACCTTGTTGGCCCGGATGGTCCCGATCTGATCTCGTGATCTGCCCACCTGGGCCTCACAAAGTGCTGAGATTACAGGCGTGAGCCACCGTGCCCAGCTGGTAAATGGTAATTCTTTGCCATGCTGTTCTTGAGTTTATTCTTGTTGCTTTGGCTGCTTTGTTGTTAGAGTCTCAAAAGCATCCTAGAGTATGACTCCTTTTCTGGATCGACATAACTAGCAGTGAGCAACCATGGTGGTATGCTCTTCTACATACTGCTCTATCACTGGAGTCCAGAAGGAGAAAAAAGCTACCTGATATAAACATTTCAGATCCAGGGACAGAAGGGCAGCACTCTAAAAGTCTAGGGCCAGGAAAGAGTGCTGGGAAAAGTCAACCACATCCCTTGAATTCTGTCAATAGCCCCACGGACCTCTTTCCAGTGAAAATGTTTAAGGTGTGCTTCCTTCAGCAGCACATACTAAAACCTGGAATGAAACAGAGATGATTAGCATGGCCCCTGCGCAAGGATGACATGCAATTTGTGAAGCGCTCTGTATTTTTTTTTAATTAAAAGAAAATGTTGAAGGTTAGGGCGTAGAGACTTGGCAAATATCATAGAGAAGTGGTAAATGGCACAGCTGAACATTGGAATTGGCTCCCCATTTGTTCCAGGCATCTGAATTTTGATCTTAGTAACTACTAGTTTCAAGTCATTTTTCTTAATTGATGATTTGCCATTTCATAATAGGAGAAGATGACTATTTGGTTATGGAGCAATGACCAGCAAGAGAACATAATTCAGTATGAACAGTCAAAGGTGTTGAGTGAATTTAACTCTTTTTAGGAATGAGCTGTACTGTATTCAAATGGGCTACTTGATGGTTCATTCCCTCCATTCTGCTGCTGTTTATTTCCTCCCTTTGCTTATATAGTAAATCTGCTCGTAACCAGGACTGAAAACTCTTAGACTGAAGCCCCTTCACTGCTGTCTCTAGCCCCAGCCTCCTAATGGGTGGGAATAGTTCACTCATAGCTTTTGATTAGTGGATAAGACTTGTCAGGCTGGACGTGGTGGGTCACACCTGTAATCCCAGCACTTTGGGAGGCTGAGGTGGGAGGATTGCTTGAGCCCAGGAATTGAGGCTAGCCCAAGTAACATAGCGAGACCCTGTCTCTAAAAAAAAAAGCCTTGTCACTTAGAGTTTGTGCTTCATATCAAATGATAACCACATTGTGCTACCACAAGTCACACAGTGGAAATGATTTAAGGAGTTTAGTTTCTTTTTGTTGTTGTTTTTTGTTTTGTTTTGTTTTGTTTTGTTTTGAGATGGTCTTACTCTGCCGCCCAGGCTGGAGTGCAGTGGTACAATCAGCTCCCTGCAACCTTAACTTCCTGGTTTCAAGCAATCCTGCTTCAGCCTCCTAAGTAGCTAATTTTTTTTTTTTTTTTTAATTTTTTTTGTAGAGACAAGTAAATGTGGGGGGAGGGGTGGTAGTGGAGTGGAGGGGTAGTTTCACTGTGTGGCTTAGGCTGGTCTTGAGCTCCAGGGCTCAAGCGATGGATGCTTCCGCCTTGGCCTCTTAAAGTGCTGGGATTACAGGTGTGAGCCACTATGCCTGGCCTCAGTTTCTTAAAAGGTTTTAAATCACACCAACTGGTGCCAGTGCTGTTGCCTCTGATTGCCTTGATTTTTCTTTGATCCCACTTGGAAGTTGTTAATGCTGTACTCCACTATACTCCACACATTAGATTGCAGTGGGGGCTGGAGAGTAGCACAGCCTTTATACATAACTCCCTTCTATGGTTTGGCCTGTGGGACCAGTAGGGTCCCTGTTCTGTAACTGTGACTGAAGTGATGGACGTTAATGCAACTACT
This sequence comes from Mandrillus leucophaeus, assembly GCF_000951045.1. Lineage (NCBI taxonomy): Eukaryota > Metazoa > Chordata > Mammalia > Primates > Cercopithecidae > Mandrillus > Mandrillus leucophaeus. The sequence goes on from NW_012101243.1 coordinate 1,346,315, forward strand.
GATTACTGATGTAGATATGCTGCTTTACTTCTATGACCATTGAATTGACAGATTGGAGTTGGAAACACCTGTCACCTTCAAGCTTTTAAGACAACTTCACATGAATGTACAACTTAGCCATAGCTGTATCTCATACTAACAGATTTTTGCAGTGTTGTGCACCCAGCACTTACACTTTGGTGGAAAAGCAAAATAAGATTCCTGTTCTTCAACAGTTGAGGGTTTTAAGTCACAACTAAGTGCTCGGTTGTGCTTAAACTAGGTACATTCCTATACCACGGGAATCAGGTAGAGGCTTTTCTGGCCGTTTGCTAAGTCATGGTTAGACAGGAACAAGTGTAAACTAGTCTTTGTTGTAGCTTAGTTTCCTGTTGAAATATTCTTTTGCTTTCTCGCCTTCTCTAACATGTAAATTCTGAAGACCCATCATAAACTCTTCCCCAATGTCCCAAAGGAATTTATTCCAGTGAGGGGTAAGGGGCTTGCATTATGAAAAATAGGTTTCTTTTCCAAGAGCTCTGGTCTGCTTTTATTCATTTGCTCATCTCCTTTTGTGCTGTAGGAGATATACACTTCTTCTGTGCACACGTAGATGCACAGGTATTTGGTGATGCCTCAGTCCTGGAGATCATCAGGAAGGCGATATAATACTGTTGTCGCAGGCACCCCACCGGTGATAGGCATTAAAAGAATGTAGATTTCAGCCGGGAGGGATGGGGGCAGAATTGACTACCCTATAGATGTCCTTTGAAAATTTTGATACAGGTCACATTTTTTAGAGGTGAGTTCTACTTTGTTTGCACTATGCATGCTTGCTACTTAAAATTTATTCCTTTGATCAAGTCCTGTAAATGTGGAGTCCAGGATTTCCTACCTTCCTGCCCCAGCAGTCAGACAAGTAGGGAGAATTACATTCCATCTTTGTGCAAGGCTAATGTTAGCATAGATCATGAGGGGAGACCATATGAGTCTCACTGCTCTTTTAGTGGCAGGGTAGATTTCAGATTGGGGTGAATTACAAAATGTGAACTGTTGCTAAAATGGTTGGATATAGAAATAACATTCTCAGAATTGATTCGTGGTTCCATCAGTTATGTGACTTAGGACATTATTTCCCTCTGGCCTCAATGTTTCTTTTACAATATGGGATTAAATTAGATAAGCTTGTGTCTGGTTTTAAGCTTCTGTGATTGTATGAACCTAGCCATTCGATTTCTGGAAATCTGTACTGAGTTTGGACCTTAAACTAAAGTGACCAGGAATGGAGCTCCAGATTTTGATCTGGGTACTGCTCTCCTGGTTTCCCTAGTGTGGTAGTGATTCCACACTGTGGCTTGAGAAATTCAAAGGGGAAGAGTCATCATATCTCCTTTGGGGGCTGTCCCTGTCCTGCTAGTTATATCCTGGAGCAGGTGGACCAGAGGCATTCCTCCTGGATCCACTCCTCCTTGGTCCCATGAACCGAGAAGGAGTTAATGATACTGCAGAAGGACCCAAAGGTGCACTTCCCTGTTTGTGAGCACCGAAAGGGACAGTTGACACTGGGTACTTACTCTGTGCCGGCCAGGGGATACTTTCCATGACTGTCCTCGTGTAATCCTCACAACCTTGTAAAGTTAACATTATTATCCCTACTTTATAGGTGGGGTAATCCAGACAAAGAAAAATAATAGGGGAAAACAAAGATGTTTTAATCATGGATGCCTGTATGACTCCACAGGCATCCCCATCCCCTCCCTGACTTTTAGGGAAAGTGGGAGGCCACTGGCAGCAGTCTTTTGTCATGGATTCTGAGCTGCTAGGAAAGGAGCTCTGCCCTGATCCAGTGCCTTTTCAGTTTGCCAACTCCTACTATAGTGTGGAGGGCCCTTGCCTATTGGGGAGGCGTCTTGGCCTCCACAGTCAGGCTTATGATTGCAGAGGCAGACCTGAACTTACTTTGTTGTTTTTTTGTTTGTATTTTGTTTTCGTGACAGTCTCACTCTGTTGCTTAGGCGGCAATGCAGTGGCGTGATTTCAGCTCCGCCTCCCAGGTTCAAGCAATTCTCCTGCCTCAGCCTGCCAAGTAACTGGGATTACAGGTGTGCACCACCGCACCTGGCTAATTTTTGTATTTTTAGTAGAGACAGGGTTTCACAATGTTGGCCGGGCTGATCTTGAACTCCTGACCTCAGGTGATCCTGCCTCCCAAAGTGCTGGGATTACAGGTGTGAGCCACTGCACCCAGCCTGAACTTATTTTGAAGTACTCACATGAAGACTTTGTGTTAGTGTGTTCAGAGTCTCTGGGCAGAGAAAAACACCCACTCCACTACAGTCCTATCCTACTCTTGAGAGCCTGTTTGCAGGTTCTAGCAGGGGAGCACAGCTACTCGTATATCCTTGACCGAGGACCAGTCCTCCTGTCTCAGGGATGGTTGTCCTCTTTGATGGAGCATGCAGCTTCAGGAGGGATGCATGTGAAGCAGTGAGAGAGGCAGGGGACACCCACCTAGCCAGGCAGCTCAGCCACATCAACTGGGGTGATTAATGGGGTGACAGGTGGCGCAGCCAGATTGCCCTCACCTCCCCCATCCTGCTTTTGAAGACTATGTATTCCTCCTCAGTTTGCTTTGTTCTCCATATCCAGTTTTGTCCTCAAGTTATTTTTTAAGAGTTAATTGTACAGTGGTTAGATTTGTTCAACTTTGGATAAGCCTTTGGGGATGTTGGAGTCAGATTAGTGGCTTCCCGTTTTTTGTTTTTGACCATCACCCAGTACAGCAAAGTGGGAAGCCTTGTGGCCATTTTCTTTTTCATATTTTCCCACCTTTTAGTTTTTGTGTGCACATCTTAAGCTTTGTAGTGTTGCCAAATACTGTCAGCCTGACTCCTTAGTACTACATGGATCTAAACCAAATTTATTGTTGAAAATTTCAGGTTATAAGCACCATTCAGTAGCCCTTAGTCATATGTATGAATAAGGAACGTGTAGTTTTATAGAAAGGATTTTCATATTTTGGTTCAGTTTGTGACCTATGAGGAATATCCTTAGAGCTGCTGATGTAAATTTGGAGAATCCCCAAGTTAGAGAAGTAGGGATAAGAAAATTTGTCTATCTTCTCCGTGTCCTTTGATGAGGCCAGAAAGGAAAAGAAGAGTGGTGGTGGTCGGTGTAGTTTGTCTTTTCAATCTTACGGGAAAACATGTTCAATGGGTGGTCCTTTGTAAGCCTATGGAGGATTTTCTGATTGGCTTTCAAGACTTGATCCTGCATCTGTGAGCTGATTGATCCAGCATGCCAAGGTAGGCAACAGGAGTGTGAGCATGACACTGGTTTATTAAAGGAGTGACCCTGCCACCCAGACCTTCAGCCCTCTATACCATGTTCTTGCAGCCTCTGTGCAACTTCTGGTCATTACCTGGGGTGGATAAGGAATTGGGAATTGCAGGCTGGTGCCTTTCCTGGTTAGGGCTTTGGAAGTGGAAGAGGGAAGTGTTAGGGACTGATGAATGAATTTCAGCTCATTTGGCACTGAATTACATCCCACTGGACCCAGGAAAAAACTTCTAGGTTATGAATAGGAAAATTAGAACCTCCCAAGGCAGGGGAAGGGCAGCCGTAGAAAATGAAGTGCAAGTTACTCCCTTGTAGCAGAGAATGGGATTCCCTATCGACAGTAGTATGCTGGTAAACTGGCTGGCAGGGGAAAGGAAGCTGTTACTTTTTCTGTTGCCCAATTTCTGTAGTTTTAAACTTACCAAAGCCACCTACTTACACACTTTCCTAACATATAACAGGTGGCTCTTGCAAGCCATACAAGCTTGCGCCAGCACATTGCCACAAACTTCCCTCAAATATTTGAATTCCCATTATGTGCTCAGGTATGTGCTGTGTGGCAGGAGAAGCTGCAACAGTATTTATTCTGAAGAGTTTCATCATTTAGTTGACAGGCAAGAAGCTGGAGAAACATCGACAGAATACAGTCGTGTGGCATGAATTGAATATAGTAGCCCAGAGTGAGAAGTTGAGTATGGAAAGATCATGAAAAGGGAAGCATATGTATGCTAGGCTTGAAGGATAATGAAAATAGCTAACACGTGGTCACAGCAGTTCCAGACTCTGTACTAAGCACCATGCATACATTATTTATATTAATCTAAAGAAATAGATACTATCCCCCACTTTACACCTGAGGAACCTGAAGTTTAGTGAGATTAAGTATTTTGCCCAAGTTATATAGATACGACATCAATTTAGTGGTGGTGTATGTCATTATTGTGGCTAGGAAGGAGTAAGGCCAGTATTTGGAGCCTGGTCATTTCACTGCAGAACCCACACTCTTGCCCACTGCATCAGATTGCAATTGAATATAGAAAGGGGGCTTTTCAAAGAGAAAAAAGTCTTAACAACAGGCCAAGGTTAGAGATTAGGTAGGAATCAGAATATTTGAGTTCCAGTCTTCATTTCACTTAACCATATACGTGGCCTTAGCCAAACCACATCTTCCCTCTATGCCTTGGATCGAGGGACTTGAATTAGATGGTCACTCAGTTCCTTTTTATTTCTCACATACTGTGAATTTTAAGTTATAAAAATGGGAATGAGTATGCCTTTCTTAAGGGACAGAGAATGTGCCCTGCTAGGGCACATCGAGGTTGGCAGAAGGAGTAAACAGAAGAAAACAAACTATAAAGGGTGACTCCCAAGTGGTAGAAAGCAGAGGCAGAAAAATGTTGGAGCTGTGGACTCGGCTGTTCCATTCTCAGCACCCAACTAGCCCCAAATGGAAGGGTGGCGGGGTGGGGACATAATAGAGATGATAAACTGGTGTTTTGTGTTCGATGTTCCTAGAAAGCCTACTTCTCTCTTGGTGTCTCAGCAGCAGGTCAGAGCTAGATTTGGGTCATTTCTGAGGATCCTTGAGTTACTACTCTTTTCCTAGCATTCATAAATTTAACAGATATCAATAGACACATGCTATTTTCCAGACATTGGCACAGAAGCAAGGCTAATCTGGTCCCTCTGCTTGTTGAAGTTACAGTCCAAGAGGAGAAATACATAATAAGCAAGTTATACATTTTGATAGGATTATAAAGAATTGGGATTTTGTTGGATTAGAGTCAGAGAATGTCTGACTTCAACATAACAGATAGGGGACTGAGAGTGGAAATGGTAAAACCAGTTAAGACTATTACAGACATCCAGCCAAGATGTGCTTGGTGATGAAAGAGTGCACAAATATCACAAAAATAAATGATAAAATTTTAAACTTTTTTTTTATTGACTCGAATGTGATATTTAATATGGTTCTGGAAGATTTTGGTCCTAAAAAGGAGGTTGAAAGTCCCATGGGGCTAATTATAATGGCAGTATATGAAAAATAAATGAATCTGGTTTAAAGTAGGTAGTTGTTCAAGAGATATAGGACAGAAGAGTGACACAAACAGTTTTAATCACAGATTTCTAAGCAGATGTAGGCTTAGAGGTAGATTTCAAAGGAGATGAAACATGTTTTGGAAGAGATTAATAATCCCATGGTTTATAGATCATTTAAAGGAAATATTGCTCAAAGGATAGAAAACTACAGGTGGAAAAGATTTGTTTCTAAAGAGTTGTGATTTCCAATGAGAAAGAAAAGGAGACAAATCTGTGAAGAACAAAAATGCTTGCACAGGAAGCTCTGACTTCAGAATGGAAGCCAGGCCACCTTAGGGGGCATCACATCAGTGAGAGTCCAGTCCCTTATGCTACTGAGGCACACATGAGCCCACAATGGTATGTTGGGGTTTGATTCTGGGTTCAAAAAACTGAAAAAGGATGTAGTCCAGGAAAAGTGCTATAATGATAATGATTAGGAAGGAATAGTACACCAGGAATTGAGTCCTACACAGGAAGATAATCGTAGCCCACTCACTACATGTGTTTGGCCCAGACCAAGGGCATCTCTTTTGGGTACATTTGAGAAGTCATGGAGTGAGAAGACAGCAGCTCCAGTTGTTGCTTGTAATCTTACCACCCCAAATAATCACTGCTAATGCTTTTGTCATTCACAACAACCTCTTACCGGGAGGACCTGTAGTTCTCCAATTAAAAATTTCCCTAGCTGGGTGCGGTGGCTCATCCCAGCACTTTGGGAACCCAAGGCAGGTGGATCACCTCAGGTCAGGAGTTCAATACCAGCCTGGCCAACATGGTGAAACCCTGTCTCTACAAAAATATGAAAATTAGCCGGGTATGATGGCAGGTGCCCGTAATCCCAGCTACTCTGGAGGCTGTGGTGGGAGAATCGCTGGAACCTGGGAGGCAGAGGTTACAGTGAGCCGAGATGGCACCATTGCACTCCAGCCTGGGCAACAGAGCGAGACTGTGTCTCAAAAATAATAATAATAATTTCCCCCACATTTTATTATGAAAATTTTCAACATGTAGCAAAGTTGAAAAAAAATTACACCCATATATCCACCGTTTCAGATCCTACAATTTAAAATCTTGTTTTATCACATTTCTTCAACAACTCCTTTTATTTTTTGGTGCATTTCAAAAAAGTTGCACGCATCAGTACACTTCGAAACATTTCAGCATGCCTTAACTTTAGTGCAACATTTGTTTATGGGTTGTTGGGTTTTTGTGGGGGTTTTTTGGGTAAAATTTTACAATCAGATGCGTACACTCAGTGTTCCTTTAGATGGAAGTGGCAAATGCACACACTCCTGTGACCCACATTCTTAGAATGCTAAGAACGTTTCCCTTCCCACTGAGAGCTCTCTGCCTCTGCTCAGTTAATACCTGCCCTTCCCCTGGGGGAGAAGGGAGGACAACCAGTATTCTGAATATTTACATCACAGATTTGTTTTGCCTGTTCTGAAACTTCATAAATGGAATCTGTTTACTTTATTCTTCATTTTTATTCATGTTACAGATATTAATAGTTTTTTTGTTGCTGAATATTTTCTATAAACATCACAATTTGTTCTCATATTGATGAATACCTGGGCTGTTTCAAGTTTTTGGCTATTGTGAATAAAGCTGCTGTGAACATTCGTATACAAATCTTTGTGGACATAATGTTTCCATTTCTTTTGGCTAAAAACCTAGGAGTGGAATTGCTCTTGGGCTAGGTGTATGTTAGGTTTTTTGATAAGCTGCCAGACTGTTTTCCAAAGTGGTACATTTAATGTTTTCACTAACAATATATGAGAGTTTCATATCCTTGCCAGCATTTGGTGGTGGTGGTCTTTTTTATTATACTTTTAGCCATTGTGGTGGGTATGTAACAGTATCTCATTGTGGTTTTATTTTTCATTACCCTGATAACTAACGCTGTGGATCACTTTGCTTATTTCTGATTCACATATTTTCCTTTATGAAGTGCCTGATCAAATCTTTTGTCCATTTTAATTGAATTGTAGGAGTCCTGCATTTAAATTTTAAAGTTGAACTGTATAAGATCAGGATAGGGGAGATTTACTGTTACACATTAGTTCAAGGCCTGAAGTGTGACTTGAGCAAAAGCACATTCACCATTTGTTCAGCAAATGGTTGTTAGTACCCTATATACTAAGCACTAATACTAGTGATACAGAGATAATATCCAGCCCCAGTTCAAGGAGCCCACAGTTTACAGGGTAGACAGACAAAAGTAAAAATTATGGTGTGGCTTCAATGTTAAGTCAGTCACTGAATACTTACTATCTACTGTAGGATACGAAGATACTGTTGTGGGTCCTGGAGCTAGCCAGAGTTACTAATCTTGTATAGCTTATTTTCTGGAGTGTATAAGGAGGGAGACAGAGTGCAAAAGTCCTGAGGTGGTAAATAAGGTTGGTGTTGGCCGGGCGCGGTGGCTCAAGCCTGTAATCCCAGCACTTTGGGAGGCCGAGACGGGTGGATCATGAGGTCAGGAGATCGAGACCATCCTGGCTAACACGGTGAAACCCCGTCTCTATTAAGAAATACAAAAAACTAGCCGGGCGAGGTGGCCGGCGCCTATAGTCCCAGCTACTCGGGAGGCTGAGGCCGGAGAATGGCGTGAACCCGGGAGGCGGAGCTTGCAGTGAGCTGAGATCTGGCCCCTGCACTCCAGCCTGGGCGACAGAGCAAGACTCCGTCTCAAAAAAATAAATAAATAAATAAATAAGGTTGGTGTTAGGTGTATGTGGATCAGAAAGGCCAACCTGGCTGGAGGATAGTTGGGTGGCTAGATGATTAGTTAGGCAAGGGTCAGGTCTTGCAGGGCCTTGTTGAAGACCATGGTAAGAACTTTAGGTTTTATCTTAAGTGTTTTGGAAAGGCATTCCAGAGTTTTCAGTGGAGAAATGACATGATCAGGTTTCTGTTTGACGAATAAACCCAGAAATGTCTGTGTGATTGCAGAAACACTGATGAGGAAACCATTGCAGTCATCCAGAGTAGAGATAAAAAAATCCTTCTTGGGGAAAATGGGCAAGGGTTCATAAAGGAATAATGTCATATTAGAACCATGGATGACAGGACATTTGCTAGGCAGGAAAGTCAGGCATGTGTGTTAGATGAACCAGAAATAACTTTGGATGACTAGTTGGGTGGGCGAGTGAGCGGCAGGACGTAGAGCTGATGGCAAACAGGGAAGGGCTTTAAAGGTTGATCTAGGGATGCAGGGTTATCAAATTGCGCGACTACCAAGTTCTATGTAGGTATGTCCTTTGGAGTTGTGCAGCAAGGTAGCCTTGGTAGGGAGTTTGACTCTGAACCTAAAGGCAGCTATACAGGGCTTTTACTTAGTATAGAGACTGAAAGCTGGCATCTGGGATGACCGGGTGGGGCAGTGCTAGGACAGAAACCAAGCAGGACGCAAGAGACTCTAATAAGGCCTGAAGTTAGGTAGGGGCTGTTGAACTGGAAATGGAGGGTTTGGGCTTGGAATGAACAGTAAAGAGGATTTGAGGTGTGGATTGGGGGGAGAAGCTAATGAGGCCTTTTTATTTATTTTGCTTGTTTTGTTTTGTTTTTGTTTTTATATGAGGCCTTTTAAAAAATACAAAACAATGTAAAATATTGAAACAATACAGAAGTATGGAGTTCACAAAATTCTCATCCTCCACTCCTTTGAGCTACCTAAAACATTTGGTGTATCTTCCATTTTTCTCTGTGTGTATTTATTTTATGTTTGTATTCAAATCTATTATAAAGATACACCTACAATTGAAGTTTAAAATGGAGGTTTACAATTGAAGTAAAAAATGGTCATACACTTCTTGTTGTTATTATTATTATTTGAGATGGAGTCTTGTGTACAGTGCCGTGATCTCAGCTCACTGCAACCTCCAACTCCCAGGTTCAAGTGATTCTCCTGGCTCAGCCTCCCGAGTATCTGGGACTACAGGTGTGCACCACCACACCCAGCTGATTTTTGTATTTTTGGTAGAGACTGGGTTTCACCATGTTGGCCATGCTAGTATTGAACTGACCTCAAGTGATCCGCCCACCTCGGCCTCCCATAGTGCTGGGATTACAGCAGTGAGTCACTGTGCCCAGCCTATTTTTTACTTTTTCATATGATACCAATATAATATAGTTCTGTCCTGTTTTGTAGCCACTATGCAGCACTCCGTTGTTCAGATGTATCATATTTAGTCGACAGACCTTTAGGCTGGCTTAGGTTTTTCACTATTCCCAGCATTAGTGAAATGAGCATTCTTTTTTTTTGTCTCTGTACTGTGTAAACACTGCCTTGGAGAGCATGTGAGGTGACATGCGTGGAATTCAGGTTGTGACTTGGGGGAAGCTGTGATCCTGATCCCTTGAGGGAACATGTATTCTGCTCTGGGTCTGTCCTTGGGGAACCTCCAAGGGAGTGATCAGAATGGTCAGGAGTCTGCAGGCCACATTCTAGGGGCAACAGTCAAAAGAACTGGGGCTGTTTCTCCAGATTTCAGCTGGGACTGTTCACAGCTTCCATGTATCAGATGAGTTCTCATAGGGAGATAGGGTAAGGCCTTCCCATGGAGCTGGGGAAGAACACCTACCAGGTAGAAGAAAGAATTCCACAGAGTTAGGTCAGTTTGGGTAGGATTTGTATGGACCTCGACTTTCTGATGATTGGATTGTAAGACTGGGTTTTCTGTCACTGGGAGCGTTCATGCAGGGGCCAGGGTGCTGTGGAGGGGCAGTATGTGAAGCAAGTTGAACTCTTCACATTCCAACTTTGATAACAGCATTCCAGATGGAGACTATGAGAGACCAAGATGGGGTACTGTGGGCTGTGAGGGAGGAGCGATTGACTGAGGATTCGTATAGGGGAGGGCTGAGGCTGGAGGCATCTCAGGGTATAGCTCTGGGAAACCTGGAATGCTGGGTGAAGCTCAGTGAAAGATTTAACCTCATGTGCACTGCTGGTGGAGTGGTCTTCAGGTGTATGGGCCAAGGGGGACACAGGGATAACAAGAGGTCTGAGGGTGATTGTTATGGTGACTGCAGGAGGATGGAATACCCGGGTGTTGTCATGGTGCTCCATGCAAGAAAATATTTCCAGCAGAGGGAGGGGGTGAATCAGAGAAGCATGGTGCTGCCTGGTTAGAGGGGCAAGACATGAGTTAGTTTGGAACTGGCTGGGTAGGGAACTGGGACTGGAGATGAACTTTCAGATTTCATTCTGCAAATATATATTGTCTAGGTGCTTGGGATAGAGCAATGAACAGAACAGCTAAATATTCCTTTCTCACAGAGTTTATATTTTAGTAGGGGAAACAGTAAATAAATGTATATAATGTTAGACATTGAGAAAAAGCAGAAAAGGGGTATGCAATGTCAGGGGCAGTGTGGTTGAAATTTTAGAGGGGCTAAAAGGGAGAGCCTATATATGTATATATATAAAACAGGGAAGATTATTTTGAGTAAAGACTTGTGGGGAAAGGGAGCAGTGAGCCATGTGGATATAATGCAGAGAAAGAATACATTCCAGGTACTGCAAAGTGTTTGGGGTAGAAACAAACTTGGCTGGCTGGGTGCGGTGGCACACACTATCATGCCAGGACTTTGTGAGGCTGAGGTGGGTGGATTGCTTGATCCGAGGAGTTCGAGAGCAGCCTGGACAACATAGTGAGACCCTGTCTCAACAAAGAAAAAAAAAATTAGCTGGGTATGGTGGTGCACACCTGTAGTCCCAGCTACTTGGGAGGCTGAGGTGGGAGGGATCACTTGAACCCAAGAGGCAGAGGTTGTGGTGAGCTGAGATCTCACCACTGCGCTCCAGCCTGGGTGACAGAATGAGACTCTGTCTCACAAAAGAAGGAGCAAACAAACTTGGCTTATTTGAGGAGTGACAAGCAAGGTGGCTGAAGTGGAGTGAGCAAGAGAGATGATATTAGGAGATCAGGTTAAAGAAATCTAGACTTTCCAGGACATTATAGGCCATGGTATAGTTTGGATTTTTTCTTTTCTTTCTTTGTTGCCCAGGCTGGAGTACAGTGGCGCGATCTTGGCTTACTACAACCTCCACCTCCCAGGTTCAAGCGATTCTCCTACCTCAGCCTCCCAAAGTGCTAGAATTACAGGCTCCCATCACCACACCAGCTAATTTTTTTATTTTTAGTAGAGATGGGGTTTCACCATGTTGGTCAGGCTGGTCTTGAACTCCTGACCTCAAGTGATCCAGCCACCTTGGCCTCCCAAAGTGCTGGGATTACAGGCGTGAACCACCACATCTGGCCAAGTTTGGATTTTTTCTAAGTGCAGTGGTAAATGGGAAGTATTAGAGGATTCAGGCAGAGGTGTGATAAGACCTCACTTTTTTTTTTCTTTTTTTTTTTTCTTGAGATGGAGTCTTGTTCTTGTTGCCCAGGCTGGAGTACAGTGGCATGATCTTGGCTCACTGCAACCTCCACCTCCTGGGTTCAAGCAATTCTCCTGCCTCGCCAAGATTACAGGCACGCGCCACCATGCCCGGCTAATTTTTGTATTTTTTTTAGTAGAGACGGGCTTTCACCATGTTGGCTGGGCTGGTCTCAAACTCCTGACCTCAAGTGATCTACCCACCTTGGCCTCCCAAAGTGCCAGGATTACAGGCATGAGCCACCGTGTCCAGCCTCACTTATGTTTTAATAGGATCAGCCTGACTGCTGTATTTAGAATAGCCTGCTGGGGTGGAGATGGGGGAATGGAGGTGGAGACGGCATAGAATAAGGGAGACCAGTTGAAGGGGCTAATGCTGTAAGCCAGGTGAGAAACAGTGATGGCTTAGATTGGGCAGCAGCAGTGGAAATAGTGAGGAGTTGGACATTAGCACTCATTAGAGGTGAGGAGAATTAGTAGGGGGATCATAACTCCACCCCAAGAGTTAGGTCCCAAGGGTTAGTGAGAAATCACTGGAAGAAGATACTTTGTGGATCATAGTTATATTTGGGGTTATATTAGGATCAGAACTTGGATTAGGGTCTGACCTGGAACCAGTAAGGGGGTCAGAAAGATTTATTGATCTTTGCAAAGACCAAGATTGGAGTCTGGGTTTGGACAGCCCTATTGGGATTAAGACAAATTTTAGGGTGAGGATAGTTTGGGGTTACAGTTGTAGATGGAGGCTAGTACCCCTTTTCAATATCTTCAGACCAGGGTTGGTTGTAACCGCCATCTTCTGTGCCAGTGAGCTCACTTGGGGGTGGAGGAGTTTGGAGGCTATAAGGCCTTTTCTTCCTTGGGTGTCATGGGGGTAGACGTATGCTCAGCCCTGCCTGGGTCCCAAACTGGGACCTGCAGTCAGGGAACGGGAGAGAAGGCTCCCTGGTGCTTGACCCAGCTTCTTTTCCCTCAGATGGCCCACTGCGTGACCTTGGTTCAGCTGTCCATTTCCTGTGACCATCTCATTGACAAGGACGTCGGCTCCAAGTCTGACCCACTCTGCGTCCTTTTACAGGATGTGGGAGGGGGTAGCTGGGCTGAGGTGAGGCAGATTATGGAGGTTAAAGTTGTGGAGGGAGTCTAATATTGTGTTTTGGGGTGGAGGCTGTGACTGTGATGCTTACTGGCCTCTGCCCACAGCTTGGCCGGACTGAACGAGTGCGGAACTGCTCAAGCCCTGAGTTCTCCAAGACCCTACAGCTTGAGTACCACTTTGAGACAGTTCAGAAGCTACGCTTTGGAATCTATGACATAGACAACAAGACACCAGAGCTGGGGGATGATGACTTCCTAGGGGGTGCTGAGTGTTCCCTAGGACAGGTATGTAGGGCTGGGGATTAGGATCCTTCAGACACAGGTCGTGAGACAACCTAGCCTGCCTGGAGGTAGGCGGCAAGCAGGACCTAACCCTGCCTGTTATCCTGAAACTCCCTTCCCTGCTTTGCCCCAGATTGTGTCCAGCCAGGTACTGACTCTCCCCTTGATGCTGAAGCCTGGAAAACCCGCTGGGCAGGGGACCATCACGGTAAGGAACCCAACAAGGGTTGGGGAGGGACTTAACATCAGTGAATTCATGAGGTGATGTAGTCTTCCCCTACCTAGGTCTCAGCTCAGGAGTTGAAGGACAATCGTGTAGTGACCATGGAGGTAGAGGCCAGAAACCTAGATAAGAAGGTGTGTCTGGAAGTAGGCACTGGTAATCCAAGAGTTAAGGGGCCAAGGATGGTATATGGGGGATGGGGGTGTGGACAGAGGGATGGCATAGTGGTGGTTTGTTCCTGAGTTTTGTAACTGGGGTCTCGCATTGGCAGGACTTCCTGGGAAAATCGGATCCATTTCTGGAGTTCTTCCGCCAGCGTGATGGGAAATGGCACCTGGTGTACAGATCTGAGGTATGAGACCCCTGGGATTGGGTGGGTTGGGGTAGGAGAGAATCTCCTGGGGCCTGTGACTAGCAAGGTTTGGAACTCAGGGAGAAAGAAACTGCAGGTGGGTAGAGAAGTGTGGCAGCTCCTCACAGGCCATGCCAGAACTCACTGGAGGCCTTGGCCTCCACCTTCAGGTCATCAAGAACAACCTGAATCCTACATGGAAGCGTTTCTCAGTCCCTGTTCAGCATTTCTGTGGTGGGGACCCCAGCACACCCATCGAGGTGAGGAGCTTGTCTCCTGCGTGGACTGCGCTGGGGAAGAGAACCTGGGGAGGGACTTACTCTCATCTGCCACCTGACTCGTTTATGTCCACACACACCTTCCCCTCAGGTGCGATGCTCCGATTATGACAGTGACGGGTCACATGATCTCATCGGTACCTTCCACACCAGCTTGGCCCAGCTGCAAGCAGTCCCGGTGAGTGCTGGTCTTGCCATGGGTGTGGAAATGGGCCTAGATAACTGAAGCTCGGGGTTAGAGAGGGAGGAGAAGGCAGCTCGAGTCCTTGGCTGATGCTCTGAGAATTTCCTACCCTAATTTTTCTGTCCTCACCAGGCTGAGTTTGAATGCATCCACCCTGAGAAGCAGCAGAAAAAGAAAAGCTACAAGAACTCTGGAACTATTTGTGTCAAGATTTGCCGGGTGAGACAAAAGCCCATATAACCAAGGCTTTGATTCCTGAGCTCCATGACATCAACTGCTGTCATCCCAGGCATGACCCTGGTTTCATTTGCAGGTAGAAACAGAGTATTCCTTTCTGGACTATGTGATGGGAGGCTGTCAGATCAACTTCACTGTAAGTTGCCTTACCAAGGGCAAGAGAATAGGTCTGGGGCTCAAGGTGGTCTTTAGCTCCCTTCCTCACTTCCTCCCAGGTGGGCGTGGACTTCACTGGCTCCAATGGAGACCCCTCCTCACCTGACTCCCTACACTACCTGAGTCCAACAGGGGTCAATGAGTACCTGATGGCACTGTGGAGTGTGGGCAGCGTGGTTCAGGACTACGACTCGTGAGTACCTGCTTCTCTTGGCTATACCCGCTCCCTGCAGATGTTTCAGCCTCTGGGTTCACAGTCCCCTCACTGCCTCTTGCCCAATACACTGTCCTCCCACAGAGACAAGCTGTTCCCTGCATTTGGATTTGGGGCCCAGGTTCCCCCTGACTGGCAGGTGAGCTCCCTCTCTTTCTGCCACTCCTGTTTTCAGTTTCAGGGTCCTGATTTTGGGGGATATGGTAAATTTACTTACTACCTGGCACTCAGCTTTAAGAGGAGATGCAGGGATGAATTCCTGCAGGCATGTAGACAGCAAGTGCTCAGGACTCCATAGCTCCTGTAGGAATCTTGGCACACGCCATAGTGTCCTTTTTCATTCTCAGCACAGAGGTCATGGGGAAAGAACCTCGTTTTCATTCTTGTCTCCAGGTCTCGCATGAATTTGCCTTGAATTTCAACCCTGGTAACCCCTACTGTGCAGGTAAGTTTCCCCATCCACCCTGAGGCAGGTCAGTCCACACACATAGGGGCAAGCCTGCATGAGTAAAAGGGAGAGTGAGGGCAGATACCTGCCTTCATTGTCCAGAAGGTGGATTTTATTTAATTTTTATTTTTTGAGAAGGAGTCTTGCTCTGTCACCCAGGCTGGAGTGCAGTGGTGCAATCTTGGCTTACTTGCCTACTGGCTTCAAGCAATTCTTCTGCCTCAGCCTCCCAAGTAGCTGGGACTACAGGCGCATGCCACCATGCCTGGCTAATTTTTGTATGTTTAATAGAGACGGGGTTTCA
>NW_012101243.1:1362310-1368156 GCF_000951045.1 Mandrillus leucophaeus
AAAAAAAAAAAAAAGAAAAAATCATGCCACATGACTTGGGGCAGATTGTTTAATTTCTGTGTGCTTTGGTTTCATAAGAAGACTAAATATTATATGAAATTGACTACTCAAGGAGAGGCTCCAAGTAAAGCAGTAAGCCTGGTGCTTATTAAGTGTTCTCTGAAAAATGGTATCTGTTACATTATCATTATTATCTTTGCCTAGAACCTAACGGGTACTTATTTGAGCATCAGTGGAAGCCTTGTTTACCTCCTTGCAGGGTATGTTTGGCGAGTCCACCAAGCCCTTTTGTTTCAGGCCAAACGTTTTCACTCCCCAGCACCCCAAGGTGGGCATAAGCTGAAGTGGAAAATGTGACCTGACCTGATCTGATCTGGGTTTCAAAATTTTAATTTTGTATTTCAACTAAGTTCAGACTTAGAGAAAAGTTGCAAGAATAGTCATAGGAGCTCAGTTCCTTGGAACTCAGGGGTCAGGGCCTGAGTTCACAGGGGCTCTTCACCTTTATCCCAGTTACCGTAACATAACAATTTACCACATTTACTTTCTCTTTTCTCATACATGTATACAGTGTGTGTGTGTGTGTGTGTATATATATATGTGAGTGTGTGTGTATGTACATGTATACATATATACATACATTCACATTTCAAGGGAAATAAATGTATGTATTTATGTATATATACGCATGTATACATATGTTGGAGAATGCTGTAATAAATAGCCCTGCCTCAGGTTTGCCTCTATGGTCCTACCAACTTTGTACCCATCATTATCCACCTGGCTCTTTACCTCTGAGTACTTCAGTATCTCCTAAAATCAAAGACTCTTTCTTACATATCACAGACCAATCCTCAAAATCAGGAAATTAACATCTATACTATTATCCAACCTATAGCATTTATTCAGATTTTGCCAATTGTCCTAATATCTTTTACAGCAAAAGAAAATCTCAGATCACACATTGCATTCAGTTAGTATATATTTTTTATATGGACGACTTCTTGCCTTTCATGATATTAACATTTCATGATATAAACAATATAGGCCAGATATTTTCTAGAATGTCCCTCAGTTTGAGTTTACCCAGTAAATCCTCAGGATTAGATTCAGGTTGTACATTTTTGGCAGGAATACCACCAAAGTGATGCTGTGTATTCTCAGTGCATCTTATTCAGAGGCACATGATGTTGATTTGTCCTGTTACCAGTCATGTTAACTTTGGTCACTTAGTTAAGGTCAGATCTACCAGGTTTCTCCATTATACAAGTACTATTTTCCCCTTTCTAATTAGTATATTTCGAAAAAAGACTATATAAATATCCATCACATACACATCAACATTCCCCTCTAGTTTTTTATTTTTTAAGTGATGGGGGTCTCACTATGTTGCCCAAGCTGGCCTTGAACCCCTGGGCTCAAGCAGTCCTCCCACCTCAGCCTCGTGAGTAGCTGGGACTACAGGCATATGCCACTGTGCCTGGCTATACTTTCTAGTTTTAACATCCATTGATGATCCTTGCCTGAATCAGTCATTTCTGTGATTGTCAAATGATTGTGTAATTCTTCCTTCTACATTTATTAGGAGCTTTCCTTTCTCCCACAGTAATTAATCCATAGTACGGATCCTTATTGTATCAAATGGATCATTATTAAATAGGTTATAATCTGATGCTCACACTCTCCTGGATTTGTCCAGGAGAATCCATCTCATCTGGGTGTTAATTCAAGCTGTGATTTAGGGCAAGTCCCCTCCTGTCTTTGAACCTTAGTTTCCTCATGTGTAGGAGAGAGTCAAGTACCCTGGTTTACAAGGGTGAATGAATGAAATGCACCCAGGTTCCCAGATCTCCTGGGCTGGGATGGGGTGATTTCAGGACTGGTGTAGTCCTGAGAGGTCCAGAACTTTACGGTATTTCTTGCTCTCCTCTGCAGGCATCCAGGGCATTGTGGATGCCTACCGCCAAGCCCTGCCCCAAGTTCGCCTCTATGGCCCCACCAACTTTGCACCCATCATCAACCACGTGGCCAGGTTTGCAGCCCAGGCTGCACATCAGGGAACTGCCTTGGTGAGAGTCGTGGGCGGCAGTGGCAGTGGTGGCAGTCAAGGGCTTCCTTGAGGGTTATGGAACAAAGGACTTTTTTTTTTTTTTTTGAGATAGACTCTTGCTCTGTCACCCAGGCTGGAGTGCAGTGATGCGATCTCAGCTCGCTGCAACCTCCACCTCCTGGGTTCAAGTGATTCTCCTGCCTCAGCCTTCCTAGTAGCTTGGATTACAGGCATGTGCCACCATGCCCAGCTAATTTTTATATTTTTAATAGAGACGGGGTTTCACCATGTTGGCTGGGGTGGTTGCAAACTCCTGATCTCAAATGATCCGCCTGTCTTGGCCTCCCAAAGTGCTGGGATTACAGGCGTGAGCCATTGCGCCTGGCCTGTATCAGTGTGGGGATATGTGGCTGGGGTGTTTGCAGGGGTTTGGGAGGAGGATCTGCTTCAGGACATGAATGGGCTTGTCCCTAGCAATACTTCGTGCTGTTGCTGCTGACTGATGGTGCTGTGACCGATGTGGAAGCCACACGTGAGGCTGTGGTGCGCGCCTCAAACCTGCCCATGTCAGTGATCATTGTGGGTGTGGGTGGTGCTGACTTTGAGGCCATGGAGCAGCTGGATGCTGATGGTGGACCCCTGCATACACGTTCTGGGCAGGCCGCCGCCCGCGACATTGTGCAGTTTGTACCCTACCGCCGGTTCCAGAATGTAAGTGGGTACAAATTTGATCTGGGAGTTTACCCTTTCACCTTTCCCTGATGTGAGTAGGATTTAGGCCCAAGGGATGCTCACCTTTTCCTCTAAGTCTGGGGTATGGTTGGGTTCTTGGGTATGAAATGCAGACTTTGGGCAGCTGTTCTGGGCCACCACTGACCTTTCCCTTTTCTTGGCAGGCCCCTCGGGAGGCATTGGCACAGACTGTACTCGCAGAAGTGCCCACACAACTGGTCTCGTACTTCAGGGCCCAGGGTTGGGCCCCACTCAAGCCACTTCCACCCTCAGCCAAGGGTCCTGCACAGGCCCCCCAGGCCTAGGTCCCCTTGGAGGCTGTGGCAAGTCCTGAATCCTGTGTCCCAGAGGTCCCTCGGGGCCACAACCCAACCCTTCACACTCTCCTCAGTGCTAGCACTTTGTATTTTTTGATACTTTTATACTCGTTTCTGCTTTTGCTGCTCTTGATCCCACCTGCTTGCTCCTGACAACCTTCATTCAATAAAGACCAGTGAAGACCAATGCTTTGCCACCACTCTGTGTGTGTAAATTTTAGGTGGGAGGCTGCTATTAGCAATGTTTATATCCCTTCTCTGCACCTCAGTTTGTTGACTTAGGGGTTGTTAAGTGAAGGATGCCTGTGGTGTAAAGCCCCACTCAAACTTGAGTATTTCTGGGCAGATACCTATTCATTCTAGAGACACTGACTCACTGTTTTTGAAAATACAGCCAGGGGCGGTGTGATGTGCCTGTAGTCCTCAGCTTGGGAGGCTGAGGTGGGAGGACTGCTTGAGCCCAGGAGTTCCAGACCAGGTCTGGGCAACATCGCAAGACCCCTTTTCACGCACAAGAAAAGGAAATACAAAGTTTGAATGTAAGCTAAACACCCAGCCTTCACCTTCCCTCCCTCAGGGCAGAGCTGGTCTGGGAACACAAAGATGGAAAGTGTCAGACTTCATAAAAAGCAGCAAAAGGAGAAGAAAGGATGAGTTTTAAGGTGGAGCAAAGGCTATGTAGACTTCCTGGAGGGGAGGGAGTAGTGATAATTTTCGTCCTAAAAGACAGGTGAAAATCCTGAACTTTTTTAAGAGCTAATTTTTTCTTAATAGAGAATACATGTATTCATTGTAGAAAAATTTCTGGCTGGGCGTGGTGGCTCATGCCTGTAATCCCAGCACTTTGGGAGGCTGAGGAGGGCAGATCATTTGAGGTCAGGAGTTCAAGACCAGCTTGGCCAACATGATGAAACCCCATCTCTACTAAAAGTACAGAAATTAGCTGGGTGTGGTGGCAGGTGCCTATAATTCCAACTACTCAGGAGGCTGAGGCAGGAGAATCGCTTGAACTCAGGAGGTGGAGGTTGCAGAGAGCCAGTATTGCACCACTGCACCCCAGCCTGAGCTACAGAGTGAGATTCTGTCTCAGAAAAGAAAAGAAAAATTTTAAGTACAGAAAAAATACCACTCAAACTACCATGTCCTGATAAAACATATTGGGCATATAACTTTTTGTCTACACATATTGTTTTAGCATTTGTTAAAATTTGTTTTTCTAATTTTAAAATGTGTGCTTGTTAGTCTGAAGTTATTTCAAATATAAATATTGTACAAATAGTGGAGCAGGTAAGGGCCCCCGTTTTTCCTAGATCTGGAAAATAGATTTTTATAAATGGGATATTTATACATACTACTTGCACCTTTTTATTTAACACATTTTGGGTGTCTTACTTATCAGAACCTATTGCTTCATTCCTTTTTTTGTTGAGACGTAGTCTCTCTGTTGCCTAGGCTGGAGTGCAATATCGCGATCTCGGCTCACTGCAACTTCTGCCTTCTGGGTTCAAGCGATTCTCCTGCCTCTGCCTCCCAAGTAGCTGGGACTACAGGCATGTACCACCACACCTGGCTAATTCTTGTATTTTTAGTAGAGATGTGGTTTTACCATGTTGGCTGGTCTTGAACTTGAGACCTCAGGTGATCTGCCCACCTTGGCCTCCCAAAGTGCTGGGATTACCGGCATAAGCCACTGCACTTGGCCATCTTTTTTTTTTTTTTTTTTTTGTAGGAGTATACCTTATTTAGCTAATCTCTTATTTATGGAGATTTGAGTCCTAGTTTATTTCAGTGCTATAATGAACATCCTTGCACATATATGTCTGTGCACTTAACCAGAATGTTTCTAAAGAATTTGTTCCTAAAAGTGGAAATGCTATATCAAAGGTTATACTTAAAATTTTAATAGATATTGCAAATTATCCTTCATAACAAAAATTATGGTCAAACTTACCCCTTTTGTTAATCTGACAGGTAAAAAAGAAACAAAAAATAATTTTTAGTTTGAATTTATTTATTTCATTTTTCACTTTTTTTTTTTTTGTGACCGAGTCTCACTCTGTTGCCCAGGCTGGAGTGCAGTGGCACAATCTCAGCTCACTGCAACCTCCACCTCCCAGGTTCAAGTGATTCTTCTGCCTCAGTCTCCTGAGTAGCTGGGATTACAGGCATGCGCTATGTTTCACTATGTTGGTCAGGCTGGTCTCAAACTCCTGACCTCGTGATCCGCCCACCTCGGCCTCCCAAAGTGCTGGAATTACAGGCGTGAGCCACCATGCCCAGCTTGAATTTATTTAAATATGAAGGATAGGTAACATCTTATATGGTTATTTGTAATTTATAGTTATTCTCAATAGCCTATTCATAGTCTGCATGTATGTGTTATAGCTTTTATTTTAAGGTTATTAGCCCTTAATCTCATACATGTTGAAAACATTTCTTCCCAGGTTGTTGTCTTTTTATTTATAGTATCCTTTGGCATATAGAACTGTTTTAATATGGAAATATTATCTTTTTATTTATGCCAGTTTAACTTTTTAAAAAGTTATCCATATATCATTTATTATTATTACTATTTAGACAGAGTCTTGCTGTGTTGCCCAGGCTGGAGTGCAGTGGTACGATCTCAGCTCACTGCAACCTCTGCCTCTCAGGTTCAAGCGATTCTCCTGCCTCAGCCTCCCTAGTAGCTGGGATTATAGGCACGCACCAGCATGTCCAACTAATTTTTGTATTTTTAGTAGAGATGG
>NW_012101243.1:1369046-1375387 GCF_000951045.1 Mandrillus leucophaeus
CTAATTTTTGTATTTTTAGTAGAGATGGGGTTTCACCATGTTGGCCAGGATGGTCTGGATCTCCTGACCTCATGATCTACCTGCCTTAGCCTCCCAAAGTGCTGGGACTACAGGCATGAGATACCGCACCAGGCTGAATTTCACCTCTTAAGGGTATAAACACTATTAATAGTCTGCATATTCTTCTAAAGCTGGGAAGGTGTTAATGCCTACATCTTTATTTTTTTGTAGGAGTGTACCAGTCTCTTATTCCTGGAGATTTGAATCCTAGTTTTTTTTCAAACAATGCGATAATGAACATCCTTGTACCTGTATCTTTGTGCACTTAACAGGAATGTTTCTGAAGAATTTGTTCCTAAAAGTGGAAGTGCTAGATCAAAGTGTATATTTAAAATTTTAATAGATATTGCAAATTGCCCTCCAAGATGGTGCATGTTTTTTTTGCTCATGCTGGTCCTCCTTTCCTACCCCTAGGTAGAACTCATTAATCCTTTGTTGCCTTCTCCTTCGTCTTTTTTCCCTGCAATTCCACTTTTGACTCTTAGAGTGAAGAATTCTTGGATCTGTAAATGCATTGTCCTGTTTCCTGGAGCCTCTTCGTTCCCCTGTCAGGCTCCTTGAGGGCAGGGCCTGGTGAACACTAAATCATCTATCCTGTGCCTCACACAGTGTTGGGAACTCAGGTCTCAGTAAGGACAACCTACATTGGGGCTACCAGGCCTGCATCAGCTCTGTGACTCAGAAGCTTCCTAGAGATTCTCAAGTCTCCTTAGCTTTTGAGTGTGTGCCTGCAGAAAGGGGGTATCTACCCCTCCACCTGTACCTAGCAGGAGTTGGGGACTTTCCCACTGGGGCTTGAGCACAAAGGTGGGTTCAGGCTGCCTGCAGTTCTGTGGTTAGAGGAATGCCTCTGGAGGAAGGTGGGCCTGGGTACTGCTCTGGTGCTGCCTTTCACTAGCTGTGTAACATTGAACAAGTTTCCTGACCTGAGCAGCTTCCCTCTCTGGTTGTGAGAATTAAGTTAGGTAATGTATGTAATGTCCACAGCACTGTTTCTTGTACATGGTAGGCACTCCATAAACAGAAGCTGCTATTACGACCTTGGTCTAGACTTCTCTAAGAAAAGAGGATGCATTGGGAAGTCAACCCCACCATACTTAGATGCAACAGCAGCCAGAGCTCTCCCAACAAGAGCCCCCCAAAGCACTGATCAGCATCCTTCAGCAGAACTCAATTCTACTCCAACAATCAGCATGTTTAATGGGGCCCCCCTGTGGCACTGTCCTCTGCCCCCTCTGAGGTTCGCACACCATGGGCACGGACTCGATACAAGCATGTGAAACGGGGGTGGCCCCAGTTGCTTAGAATCTGGATCTTCACCTTGGGAAAGGCAGCTGGGGGGTCATTCTGGGGAGACAAATGGATCATGCAAGGGCTGCCCTCCTCCTGGGTAATTCATCCCTCACTGCCCCACTCCCTTGGCACCTTCACCCTGGAGACAAACACACCTGCAGGTGGAAAGTCTGAATCTCCGATTTCTCAACATCAAAGGTGAATTTCCCCAAGAAAACTTCGGTTTCATCATCAACCTGGAGGCCCTGGTGGGTGAAGAGTGAAAGGAGGAACCATGAGGGGGACAGGTGGAGGGGGGAGAAGAAAACTTTGCTGAGGATCTTCTATATATTCAATAGCTATATGCATGTTCTTATGTATTTTTTGATGGTTGTATACTGTAATTCAGAATGTGGGCTCTAAGAAACCAGGTTTTATTTTTTATTTTTTTGAGACAGAGTCTTACTCTATCGCCCAGGCTGGAGTGCAGTGGCGCGATCTCTGCTCAGTGCAAGCTCCGCCTCCTGGGAAGAAACCAGGTTTTAAATTTTAGTCCTGCCAACAGTTAGTTGTGTTACCTTGTACAAATAACGTCCCCTCTCTGAGCATTACTTTCTTCATCTTTAAAGGGAGAGATAATAACAGTACATCATAGGTTGTTATATGGGTGCAAAGCAGGTGTGGTGGCTCATGCCTGTAATCCTAGCATTTCAGAAGGCCGAGGCGGGCGGATCACTTGAGGTCAGGAGTTTAAGACCATCCTGGCCAACATGGTGAAACCCCATCTCCACTAAAAATACAAAAATTAGCCGGGCGCGGTGGCGCACGCCTGTAATTCCAGCTACTTGGGAGGATGAGGCACAAGAATCGCTTGAACCGCAGAGGCTGAGGTTGCAGTGAGCTGAGATCGCTCCACTGCACTCCAGCAGCCTGGGTGACAAGAGCGAGACTCCGCCTCAAAAAAAACAAAAAAAAAAAAACAAAATAAGAATGCATGTAAACTGCTTGGCAGGGAGTAAGTGCTGTGCAAGCAATAACTAATATCTGGATATGGTTATGACTATAAAGAGCTCCAGCAGCTCTGAGAGGCAAACAGTAGTATCTTCATTTTATAGATGAGCAAGCGAAGACTCAGATAATGGCACCAGTTCTCAAGACTGCTTGGGGCTGTCTAGGCAAAATTCCCCACCTCCTATCCTCGTCCGCACTCACAAAGACCGCGAAATCGCGGGGGGCGCTGTTGGCTCCTCCGGTGTGCTCCACGCTGGGCGGTGGATGCTGCAGAGTGATGTCGCTCAGCTGCACTCGGCCGGGCAGTTGGATCACCACCTGGCCTTGGTCGCCTTCAAAAGCCCAGCAATTCCCGGGGAACACGTGAGGCTGCAGGTGGGCGGAGGGACCATCAGAATCGTCGGACAGAGCGACTGTTGCCACTCCCCAGCCCGGGCCTCAGCTGGACCGCATCCTTTGGCCCGCCCAGAGCTCCACCTCCAGCCCGCCCAGGGTCCAGTCCCCAGCATTGCCAGGTCTCTCCTTGAGTTAAAGGCGGTCCTCGGGCTCGTCCAGAGCCCCACCCAGGCCAAGCCAGGCCCCGCCTAGCGCCACGCCCTCGACTCAGCCAGGCTCCGCCTGCAGGGCGAGGTTTTGGTGCTTTCCCCAGCGTCCCGCCCCGGGTCACATCCCGGGATGTTTCCAGACCCACCTCCAGGATAACCGTGGGCGGCCGTGCGTAGTTCCAGAAGCTGAAGCGATTCCAGAAGTAGGCAGTGTTCCTGTCTGCGTAGTCGTGGGATGTCTTCTGCAGGTCGATGGAGGCTCCTGGAAAAGGGAGAAGTACCCTCAGAGGCTCCCAGGCCTTGCCAGGAGTCGGGGCGCGGGGACAGAGTGGGGACTGTCCGAGGCTCTGTCTTCGGCTGGTCAGGTGCATGGGAATGTCTGTGTCAGGGTCTTGGCCTCTTTCCTGTCTGCGTCTCTTGTCTTCCAGTGTCTCCGGGTCTTACCCACAGAGCTCAGCGCATAGTCGGGCTTCCGCACAAAGTCCTCATTCAGCCTCTGGAACACGAGCTTGGCCACTCTCTGCAAGGAGGGAGAGCGAGGCCTGGAGGGGCGAGGCTTGCTGGCCGCTTTTACAGGTGGGCGGGACCTCTGGGAGCTGGTTGCTTTGGGGCGGACTTCGTGGGCCCTGGGAGAAATCCCGCAGGGCTCTGGGCGGAGCTTAAGTCGCAGGACCCTGGGAGCATGGATCCATCAGGGGTCTCCCAGGTGGGCCCGGGCTCACCTCACTGTTGGCTGCCCGAACAGTGGACACCTCCTTGTGGAGTTTATCCAGCTCGGCCTGGAGCTGTTGCAGCTGCTGCCCCTGGGAGCGCACGCGCTCGTGGTACTCACTGGAGGTGGGAGGTGGGCGCCGTGGGGTTGGCTCCCTGTCCCCCTGGACACCTCCCAAAGGCCCCCACGCCTTCAAGGTTCTCAAAGAAGCAACTTTGAGCCCACCAATTTCCCACCCTAGGTGCCCCCTTTCACCTTAGAGTCAGCATCTCCTTAGGTTCCTGTTGGATGAAGGGACAAAACACAGAGCCGCTCAGCTCCCGTCGTCCTTGCTCCTACCTCAGCCTGGAAACGGCCAGGGCTTCCTTTTTGAAGACTGTCCCCTTTCCTCAACTCCTCCTTGACCTCCCAGTATCAGAACCCCCAAGAGCCCCTCAAGCACAATCCCTCATAAATCTGTTTATATCCAGCCCTTCTTAAGGATTGTAGCCTCTGGCACTACCCCCACCCCAGCAGACCAACAGTCCAGGGGACCCCCACAATCTCCAGATCCACAACCTGCCAGCCCCCTACCCCAGGACAGTCTCCCCAACTCACATTCTCCAAAGGAGAGACCAGGTACAGAAGCCCCAGCCAGATTGCTGGAGAAAGAGGGGGAGGGGTCTCAGGGGAAGGAAAAGGAAGAGAATGGGTTTCCCTGGCATAAGGGGACAGTGGAAAGAGGCTTGAGGGGGTTAAGCCTGGGGAGGACAGTGGGAGTCTGAGGGGGAACTAGAGGGCTCTGCAGGGGAATGCCAGGAGCTGCAGGAGGGAGGATGTAGGAGAAAATGTGCTGGGTTTGCCTCCAAAGCACCCAGGGCAGGGGCTCCAGGGAATTCACTGCCCCTCACCTGCCAGAAAGAGGCTCAGCAGCGACACGGCCGTGAACAGGAAGCGGATGGAACAGACCTCCCTGGGGAACCGGAGGGAGGCTGAGGCCCCGACCTGCTCAGCCCTCCAGTCCCCACCCCATGGTCCTAGACCCAGCTCCTGCCAACACGACTCAATCAGATCTGAATCGGCTCAAGCGCCAGCAAGGTCCTGGCCCTGCTCCCCACCTCCTCCAAAGAGCGGCCCCTGGGGCGCCAGCGTCCCTCCCTCTGACCTGTACATGCTGACCAGCACGTCTCCTGCCAGGGATAACAACACGCTCAGCACCTGGAAGAGCAGGCCTGAGGCCAGGACAGGGGGTCAGAGAGGGGCCCACGGCAGGGACAGGCAGGGGCTCAACGGGCGTGGTGTCCGGGTTCAGAAGGGGCTCGGGAGGGGCTGGGAGTGGGCCTGGGGTTCAGGAAGAGTAGGGTGGGCTAGGAGAATTAGATGGGGGCCAGGAGGATGAGTTGAGGCTCGGAGAGGGGCTTGATACTCAAACGGGGGCCGGGGGCTCAGAGAGAACTGGAGTTCGGAGAGGCGAACCCGAGGGTCAGAGGGGATCGCAGCTGGCCTGGCCCGTACTCAGAAAGCTCTTGAACACCCGCGAGGGAGGCATCTCCTGCCTCAGATCCAGCGTCGGCAGAAGGTCGAGCGGCTCCTCAGAGACTGCTGGAGACCCAGTGGGTTCTGCGGGAAACCAAGGGCTCCATTGGGGCCTTGCGCACCACAGACCTATTTTCCCCTCGAGACCCGGCCGCAGATTGCTGAGTCCAGAAGCCAGAAAGCTGGGAAGCCTCTCAAAGGCTTTGGTCCCACCGCAGCCCTATCCCGGCTACCGCTCCGCTCTCTGAAGCCCCGCCCCTCAGGGAAGGTCCGTCAAGACTTGGTCTCCTGGGCGGGGCGCGGTGGCTCACGCCTGTAATCCCAGCACTTTGGGAGGCCGAGGCGGGCAGATCACGAGGTCAGGAGATCGAGACCATCCTGGTTAACACCGTGAAACCCCGTCTCTACTAAAAATACGAAAAAACTAGCCGGGCGAGGTGGCGGGCGTCTGCAGTCCCAGCTACTCGGAAGGCTGAGGCAGAATGGCGTGAACCCGGGAGGCGGAGCTTGCAGTGAGCAGAGATCACGCCACTGCACTCCAGCCTGGGAGACAGAGCAAGACTCCATCTCAAAAAAAAAAAAAAAAAGAGTTGGTCTGGCCGCGCGCGGTGGCTCACGCCTGTAATCCCAGCGCTTTGGGAGGCCGAGGCGGGCGGATCACCTGAGGTTGGGAGTTCGAGGCCAGCCTGACTAACACGGAGAAATACCGTCTTTACTAAAAACACAAAAATTAGCCGGGCGTGGAGGCGCATGCCTGTAATCCCAGCTACTCGGGAGGCTGAGGCGGGAGAATCGTTTGAACCCGGGGAGGCGGAGGTTGCGGTGAGCTGAGATCGTGCCATTGCACTCCAGCCTGGGCAACAAGAGGGAAACTCCGTTTCAAAAAAAAAACGGAGTTGGTCCCACCCCCAAAAGGATGACCCGTCCCCAGCCTTAGGTCTTGGTGGAGCCCGATTGTCCTGGGAGCCACTCACGCTAACACTGAGGCCGCACCTTCTCAGTGGCGCCCAACCACAAGATTTTACCCACCCCTTCCAATAACCATTGAGGACACCGAGGCTCTGCCCGTTAAGGGATCTCATTTAGCACCTCCCCTTTACCCTACAGAACCCACCTTGTAGGAGGTGGCCAGATATCATCTTAGTCCCATTCCCGCCCGGCACCACCCTTTAGGCCCCGCCCCCTCCATCGGCTCACCCGGGGTCGACCCCGCCCGCACCCGAGGC
>NW_012101243.1:1376387-1382160 GCF_000951045.1 Mandrillus leucophaeus
TTTTTTTTTTTGAGATGGAGTCTCACTCTGTTGCCCAGGCTGGAGTGCAATGGCACGATCTTGGTCCACTGCAACCTCCGCCTCCCGGGTTCAAGCGATTCTCCTGCCTCAGCCTCCTGAGTAGCTGGGATTACAGGCATGCACCACCACTCCTGGCTAATTTTGTATTTTTAGTAGAAACGGGGTTTCTCCATGTTAGTCAAGCTGGTCTTGAACTCCCGATCTCAGGTGATCCGCCCGCCTCGCCCCTCTCGGCTCCTGGGATTACAGGCGTGAGCCACCGCGCCCAGGCTTATTTTTTATTTTATTTTATTTTATTTTATTTTATTTTTTGAGACAGAGTCCTGGTCTGTCACCCAGGCTGGAGTGCAGTAGTGCAGTCTCATCTCAGTCCAACCTCCGCCTCACAGGTTCAAGCGATTCTCCTGCCTCAGCCTCCTGAGTAGCTGGGATTACAGACACCCGCCATCATGCCCAGCTAATTTTTGTATTTTTGTAGAGACAGCGTTTTACCATGTTGGCCAGGCTGGTCTCGAACTCCTGACCTCAGGTGATCTGCCTGCCTGGGGCTCCCAAAGTGCTGGGATTACAGGAGTCAGCCACCGCGCCTGGCCGCTTTTAAAGCAAGCGATGACGTCACGGCACTTCCGAGAAAACCCCATCTAAAATTGCACTTAACGAATAACAGTTTCTATCCCCCATCTCTGTTTTGTTTTTCTCCTCAGCACGTATCACTAACATGCTATATATTTCATTTCTATCTTTCTTTTTTGAGATGAGGTCTCACTCTGTTGCCCAGGCTGGAGTGCGGTGGCAGGATCTCAGCTCACTGCAACCTCCATCTCCCGGGCTCAAGCAATCCTCCCGAGTAGCTGGGACTACAGGTGCCTGCCACCACACCCAGCTAATTTTTGTATTTTTTGTAGAGACGGGGTCTCACTATGTTGCCTAGGCTGGTCTTTAACTCCTGAGCTCAAGTGATCCACTCACTTCTGCCTCCCAAAGTGCTGGGATTATAGATGTGAGCCACTTTGCCCGGCCCATTTATTTATTTCCTTATTGCCTACCATGTCCACTAGAACATAAACTTAACGCGGGCACAGATTTTCATTCACTACTGTATCCTCCAACACCTAGATAAGCCTAGCATGTAGTAGGTGCTCAAATATTCGCAAATAATGAATGTTAAGAAGGAGCAGGGCATCACTTAGGGCACTTCTAAATGCTTAGTCCCCTTTGCTCTGCAAGCCCTTCAGTCCCCTCCTCTCATCCTAGACATCAGGTCAGAGAGCTTATTCAGGATCTGTGGGTCCCTCCCCCAGACCCATATTTCCCAGGGGTCTGTGGGTTGAGAATTCAGCACCCACCAATCATCATACCCACACTCAGTCTGCACACCTGAGCCATGGAGGAAAGAATGAGGAATCAGATGGTCACAGCCAGAAGACTAGAGGTCCCCAAACTCTTGCTATGTAACAGAATATCAGTGCAGCTTATAGAAATTCAGCTTCCCAGGCAAACCTTGTGATTCTACTGCAGATACTGCAGAATTTCTGAGTTGACCCAGGAATGCTTTTTTGTTTTGTTTTTGTTTATTTTTTAGACAGAGTCTTGCTCTGTGGCCAGGTTGGAGTACAATGGTACGACCTCAGCTCACTGCAAGCTCTGCCTCCTGGGTTCAAGCAATTCTCCTGCCTTAGCCTCCCAAATAGTTGGGATTACAGTCATGTGCCACCACGCCTGGCTTTTTTTTTTTTTTTTTTTGGTATTTTTAGTAGACACGGGGTTGCACTATGTTGGCTAGGGTGGTCTCGAACTCCTGACCTCAGGTGAGCCGCCCACCTCGGCCTCCCAAACTGCTGGGATTGCAGATATGAGCCACTGTGCCTGGCCAGAGTGTGCATTTTTAACAACTACATTTGTGATCCTAATTAAAGACCACATTTTGGGGCCAGGCTTGGTGGCTCACACTTGTAATCCCAGCACTTTGAGAGGTTGAGGTGGGCGAATCACCTGATGTGAGGAGTTTGAGACCAACCTGACCAACATGGTGAAACCCTGTCTCTACTAAAAATACAAAAAATTAGCCGGCTGTGGCAGTGGACACCTGTGGTGGCCCGTGCCTGTAGTCCCAGCTACTTGGGAGGCTGAGGCGGGAGAATCGCTTGATCCCAGAAGGCAGAGGTTGCAGTGAGCCGAGACCGTGCCACTGCACTCCAGCCTGGGCCAGAGAGTGAGACCAAAAAAAGAAAAGAAAAAAAAAAAAACAATGCATTTTGAAACACAATGCAGTGCATCGTGCACAAGTTGCACAGCTAGGTAAACAGGTCCAGGTAGGGGAATAACACACCGCATCACATTAGCAAATCCTGCCCTCCAGTGCAGTCCTCTTACTGCCATCTCATACCTTCCTTAGAATGTTAGGAACTGGGGCTGGGTGTGATGGCTATGCCTCAGGCCTGTACTCCCAGCACTTTGTGAGACCCAGGCAGTGGATCACTTGAGGTCAAGAGTTCGAGATCAGCCTGGCCAATATGGTGAAACCCCGTGTCTACTAAAAATACAAAAATTAGCTGGGCTGGTGGCATCCAGCTACTTGGGAGGCTGAGGCAGAAGAATTGCTTGAACCCGGAAGGCGGAGGTCACCGTGAGCTGGCATCACACCACTGCACTCCAGCCTGGGTGACAGAGCCAGACTTCGTCTCAAAACAAAACAAGAATATGTGGCAGTGGAACTGGAAGTGGCAGTTTTTGAGGGGTTGAGGCACAGGGACAATCTGTTAAGCTATGTTCCAGCCCAGAGGAGACATGCCCATGCCAGGCTCCAGAGGGAAGACATCAATACCTTGCTTCATTAAGTGCCACAGAACCCATGTGGAAGAAGGGAGAGGAAGGCGAAGGCACTGCAAACTACAAATTCTGGTTCATACCACCCCATCTCTCCCTCTGCCATGTTTTCTGTCTGTTAACTCCTTTGGGTCCCAGTGTCACTATCTGTTAAAAGGGGGAGGTGAGCTGGGCACAGTGGCTCATACCTGAAATCCCAGCACTTTGGGAGGCTGAGGTGGTCTCACAAGGTCAGGAGTTCAAGACCAGCCTGGCCAACATGGTGAAACCCCGTCTCTCTACTAAAAGTACAAAAATTAGCCAGGCGTGGTGGCGCTCACCTGTAATCCCAGCTACTGGGGAAGGTGAGTTAGGGAATTAGTTGAACCCAGGAAGTGAATGTTGCAGTGAGCTGAGATCGCACCACTATACTCCAGCCTGGGCAACAGAATAAGACACTGTCTTTTTTTTTTTTTTTTTTGTCACCCAGGCTGGAGTGCAGTGGCATGATGTCGGCTCACTGCAAGCTCCATCTCCTAGGTTCACGCCATTCTCCTGCCTCAGTCTCCCGAGTAGCTGGGACCACAGGCGCCCGCCACCACGCCCAGCTAATTTTTTGTATTTTTAGTAGAGAAGGGATTTCACCATCGAGACCAGATCCCCTGACCTCTTGATCTGCCTTTCTCAGCCTCCCAAAGTGTTGGGATTACAGGCGTGAGCCACTGTGCCTGGCTGACACTGTCTTAAAAAACAAAACCAAGAAACAAACACAAAAAAGATTGGGGGGAGGTGAAGCCTTCCCCCAGCATCTGAGGGTTCAGGTCTAATCTGGGCCTTTCTTAAAAACAGAACAGCCTGTCCCTCTTCTGATATGTTTTAGACCCTCAAACTCATTTGAATACATAACAATCGGCCAGATGCAGTGACTCACTTCTGTAATCCCAGCACTTTGGAGGCCTAGAAGGGCTGATCAACTGAGGTCAGGAGTTCAAGATCAGCCTGGCCAACATGGTGAAACCCCATCTCTACTAAAAATAAAAAAATTAGCCGGGCGTGGTGGTGTACGCCTGTTAATCCCAGCTACTCAGGAGGCTGAGGCAGGAGAATCACTTGAACCCGGGAGGTGGAGGATGCAGTGAGCCAAGATCACACCATTGCACTCCAGCCTGGGTGACAGAATGAGACTCTGTCTCAAAACAACAACAGTGGAGAAATAGGCAGAACAGGGCTTTCCAACCCAGTACTGAGATGGAAAAGCTGAAGCACAAGAAGAGACCATGACTGGCTCAAGCTCACACGGTAAGAACCAGCTCCTCTGACTGTCTAATCTTATCTGCTGCCTCTGCCGCCGCCCAATACATTCCTTGTATTCAGGCCAAACTGAACACATTACATGGGCCCAGAAAACATGCAGCATTTCTTCCCACTGCCTAGGTTTCTGTCTTTGCTCCCAGCTCCTGTCCTTTGAGCCACGGGTCCCCAACCCCCAGGCCATGGACTGGTACCAGTCCGTGACCTGTTAAGAACCAGGATGCACAGCAGGAGGTGAGTGGTGGGTAATGGAGCATCACCACCTGAGCTCCGCCTCCTGTCAGATCAGCAGCAGCATTAGATTCTCATAGGAGCGCGAGCCCTATTGGTAACTGTGCATGTGAGAGATTTAGGTTGTGTGCTCCTTATGAGAATCTAACACCTAATGATCTGAGGTGGAACAGTTTCATCTCCAAACCATCCTTTCCGCCCCCTGCCCCTACCCCCAACTCTGTCCATGGGAAAATTGCCTTCCATGAAACTGGTCCATGGTCACTGGTGCCAAAAAAGATTGGGGACTACTGCTCTAAGCCAATTTTCTTTTCTTTTGGGGTGGAGTCTCACTCTGTTGGCCCAGGCTGGAGTACAATGGCCCGATCTTGGCTCACTGCAACCGCCGCCTCCCGGGTTCAAGTGATTCTCCTGCCTCAGCCTCCTGAGTAGTTGAGATTACAAGTGCACGCCACCATACCTGGCTAATTTTTGTATTTTTAGCACAGACGGGGTTTCACCATGTTGGCCAGGATGTCTTGAACTCTTGGCCTCGTGATCCACCTGCCTTGGCCTCCCAAAGTGCAGGGATTACAGCAGTGAGCCACCACGCCCGGCCACTTTCTTTCCTTTTAAATTTTTTTTTTTTAAATTGAGACAGTGTTTTGCTCTGTTAATAGCCTAGGCTAGAGTGGAGTGGCATGATTACAGTTTACTGCAGCCTTGACCTCCTGGGCTCAAGAAATCCTCCTGTCTTGAGCTCCCAACAGGCATGAGCCACCGTGCTGAGCCTAAACCAATTTTTTTTTTTTGAGACAGTGTCTCGCTCTGTCGCCCAGGTTGGAGTGCAGTGGCGCGATCTTGGCTCACTGCAAGCTCCGCTTTCCAGGAGCCTAAACCCATTTTAAACATTCCTTTTTTAGGGAAGCGCCTCTGGTCTCCCTCCTCTGAGTTCCTGGGCCCTGACCCTTTTCTGCTCTGCGGGTAATTCCAGTCTTTCTAGGCTGTGTTAGCTATTGGAGTCATGAAGTTACTGGAAGACAGACACATGTGATTCTCCTTTCTCTGGCTGCACACCCTGCAGGGTGCCATAGCACAAGTCCTGCAAATAGAAGGTGCAGGACGTGGTAGATCATGTCTGTAATCCCAGCACTTGGGGAGGCCAAGGAAGGAGGATTGCTAGAGCCCAGGAGACCAGCCTGGGCAACACAGTGAGACCCCACCTCTTAATAAAACCAGGTGGTGTGATTGCATGAGCCTGTAGACCCAGCTACTAGGGAGGCTGAGTCAGGAATATCACTTAAGCCTGGGAAGTTGAGGCTGTAGTGAGCTGTAATTGTGCCACTGCACTCCAGCCTGGGTGACAGAGCAAGACCCTGTCTGAAAAAATAAATTTATATATATGCATATATATATATAAATTTAT
>NW_012101243.1:1383335-1397521 GCF_000951045.1 Mandrillus leucophaeus
TTGAATCTGGGAGGCAGAGGTTGCAGTGAACCAAGATCACGTCACTGCACTCCAGCCTGGGCGACAGAGCGAGACTTCATCTCAGGATTAAAAAAAAAAAAAAGAAAGAAAGAAAAAAGGAAGAAGAAAGTAAAAAAGAGAGAGAGAGAGAAAGAAAAGAGGAGAGGCCGGGCATAATGGCTCATGCCCGTAATCCCAGCACTTTGAGGGGCTGAGACGGGCAGATTACCTGAGGTCAGGAGTTCGAGACCAGCCTGGCCAACATGGTAAAACCCCGTCTGTACTAAAAATACAAAAAATTAGCCGGCTGTGGTGGTGGACACCTGTAATTCCAGCTACCCCGGAGTCTGAGACAGGAGAATTGCTTGAACCCAGGAGTCAGAGGTCGCAGTGAGCTGAGATGGCGCCATTGCACTCCAGCCTGGATGATAGAGCAAGACCCCATCTCAAAACAAACAAACAAAACAAAACAAAACAAAACAAAAAAAACAATTGAGGCCTCATTGGCTGGCAGGGAACAGACTGGGGTCCTGTTCACTCCCCTTGCCTCCCTCCCACCCTATCACAGCTCTCACTCCCCGAGGATGCAGGATGGAGGCTGAGGCAGTCCTGCCAGCTTGCAGCTGGTGGAGGCAGGGAGGGCTGAACTGACCTCCAGGACCTTACCCCTATCTCTCGCTCCTCTCCTCCCTCTCCACCCATGACCCCCAGGCCTGCTCCCTGTGTGTTTGACTAAAGGGCAGGGATTGTTAAACCTGCTGGGTGACTCCAGTGAGTCAGAGGTGATTCAGGTGGGCGGGCTGGTGGGCAGAAGGGCAGACGGGCAGTGGAAGTGCCAGTGCCACTGGGACCATGGCTCTGACGGTATGCGTGCAACGACTAACAGGGCTGTCCGGCACCCACGACCGACAAGTGAAGCTCACCTTTCGAGGTGAGGCTTGCAGGGGCGCTCTAAGGATATTTGAAACCGGGGGCTATGGATCCTCCATTCCCTGGGCCCTTGACCAAATGCCATCCCATCTCTACAGTCCGTATCTTTTCTCCACCCACCCTGGTATCTCCAACCTGCTGCCTCTTTCCTTCCTATTGTCTACCTTTCTTTAAGGGTGAATCCGGGAGGGACTTGACACTGGGCCAAGGGTGGGGAATACAAATTATTTTTGTGTGTGGGGGGGGAGGGACTAATAAATGACTAGTTTCAGTTCTGAGCAGGTTTTACCCAGAAAACAAGAAAAATTCGCTGTGGTCAAGAAGCAGATATTGGTGAGGTCAGTACAGTTGGTTCCTGATCTGTCTCCCATCCAAGTCCAACCTGGGGTTCAGGGGCTCATTCCTGGGTTTGGGGAAGTATAGTCTTGGGAGATGGGGTCAGTCTGAGGCCTGAGAGGTCAGACCCAGATTGGAACAAATTAGTTGCAAGACTGAGGGAATTCATTCTTGTTCACTAGTTAGCCCCAGATCAGCCCTCACTCAGATTCAAACCCATGTGCAGGGATCCCTTCCAGGTTTGGGGATATTAGTCCTAAAGTTAGCTCTAAGTCTGGAGGATTGGCTCCTGTCTGAGGGTTAGGAATAGGTTTTTTTGGTTTTGTTTGTTTGTTTGTTTGTTTTTTGAGACAGGGCCTCACTCTGTCGTGCAATGGCACAATCTCAGAGCATTGGAACCTTCATCTCCCAAGTTGAAGCGAGTCTCCTGCCTCAGCCTCCTGAGTAACTGGGATTACAGACATGTACCACCACACCTGGCTAATTTTTGTATTTTTAGTAGAGACGGGGTTTCACCATGTTGGCCAGACCGGTCTTGAACTCCTGATCTCAAGTGATCTGCCTGTCTTGGCCTCCCAAGGTGCTGGGATTACAGGCGTGAGCCACCACACTCAGCCAAGAATAGGCTTTGGATTGGAGTATGGGGTCAGCACAGCATGGGTGTCACAAGCTTCCTCCTGTCCGCAGCTGTTCCGATGGCCCCACTATGGGGCTCCACTGGCTGGGGAGTGTCTGTCTGTGCAGGTGGTCAACTGCAGCCCTGTATTCAGCCCTAGGTGAGTCGGCCTGGGGAGACAGGGATGCAGGTTGGGCTGGGGGTGACTTAGAGCCATTCCCTTGGCTCACTCTTTTGCTCTATGCCACTCCCCTAGGCCTCTAGGGACCCTGGTGATCTCCCTGCAGCAGCTACAGAATACTGGGCATTTGGTGCTACAGGAAGCCCTAGTGGATGAGAATCTTCGAGTGTCCCCGGTGAGCCCCTCCGGCCCCCAGGCTGCCACCCTCAAGTACCTCTAGATAAAGTGTTCCATTTCTCATAGGGGAAAACCTAAGACCCAGAGAGGAGTGGTAACAAGGCCTCCAGCCAGGATTCCTTTCGGCAATTAATTCTTGTGGGAGACAAAGATGAACCTGGCTGGATTTTCCTGGTGTTTCATAGTGGGGCTCATAGCCTAGTAGACATGGACTTAGCTTCCAATCTCAGAGCTGCAATTTCCCGTCTGGGAACTTGAACAAGTTCTTTAGCATTTGGAAACTGTTTTCTTTTTTTTTTTGTTTTGAGACGGAATCTTGCTCTGTCACCCAGACTGGAATGCAGCGGTACAATCTTGGCTCACTGCAACCTCCACCTCCCATGTTTAAGCGATTCTCCTGCCTCAGCCTCCAAAGTGGCTGGGACTACACGTGCCCACCACCACGCCCAGCTAATTTTTTTATTTTTAGTAGAGAATGGGTTTCACCATCTTGACCAGGTTGGTCTCGAACTCCTGACCTTGTGATCCACCCTCCTTGGCCTCCCAAAGTGCTGGGATTACAGGCATGAGCCACCGCGTCTGGCCTGGAAGCTGTTTCTCATTTATATAATGTTGAGTGTTTTGTTTAGTCCGTCATCATTTGTTGGGCTCTTATGATAAGCCAAATGCTATGCTGAGCTGAGCAATGAGGATTCCGTGGTGAGCAAAACCAGATAAAGATTCACACCCTTGGAAGGGAGGCAAACATTAAACAAATATTCACACAAGTAAATGTGAAACTGGAACTAGCAGGTGTTAGAAGCAAGCTGGTAGGGGCTGGGAGAGGGTACAACAGGGGAGTATGATCTACTTGGGGGCCAGAGAAGGTTCCCTGAGGAAACAGTACCTGAACTTAGACTTGAAGGATAATAGATGTTAACTGGGAGGACAGAATGTCCCAGGCAGAGGAAAAGGCATATGCGAAAGCCCAGCGCCTTGAAGGAGCACAGCTGGGGTGCCTGGAGTGAGAAGGAGCTGGAAAGGATGGTGGGGCCAGACCAGGCAGAGTAGTGAAGGTCACCATAAGGGATTTCCAACAAAAATGAGAGAATTTTGGAATCCTGTTGGGCCTCAAGAGGTAACTTGCAGCTGGGCACAGTGGCTCATTCCTGTAATCCCAGCACTTTGGGAAGCTAAAGCAGAAGGATCATTTGAGCTCAGGAGCTCAAGACCAACCTGGGCAACATAATAAGACCTCATCAATACTAAAAATGAAACAAACAAACAAACAAGCAAAAAAACAGAAGAAATAAAATTAAAAAAAAAAAAGAGGAAACTTGCCTACTTAGTTCTTAGTAGGTTATAAGTAGTCTACGTTATTAATGATCAGAGAGGAACCACAAGGCACCACAGATGCTGGTCAGAAGGATCTCTGCCACCTGGAGTAAAAGGCATTGGTATTGTCCTTGGGCCTCTCTTAGACCCAGGGCAGTTGGAGGGGGGCCCTAGGGGATACTGTATCTGGTTTTAGATCCAGGTGGAGCTTGACCTGAAGTACCAGCCCCCAGAGGGTGCTACTGGAGCCTGGTCAGAAGAGGACTTTGGGGCACCCATCCAGGACAGGTAATCCCCCCCAGCAACTGAAGCAAGACCTGGTGGTCTCGGCCCACACAGACCCTGGAAAGGGAGAAGTAGTGCCTAGTTCCACTCTGGATCTGCCAGTTCAGTGGCCCTTGGACGTGTGCTGACCAGGTGTTGCTCTGTAGTCAGGCATGTTCCTCTTAGTCCTTTCATTTCTCTTCCCACAGCTTGGAGTTAATTATCCCCAATGTGGGCTTCCAGGAACTGGAGTAAGTATGTGGGGATGACCTGGAGTCACCGAGGTCAGTCTTGGAGTTAGGAGCCAGTGATATGGAGGCAGCCCCAGGGTCTTGGGTCAGAACTGAATCAGTTCCAGGGTCAGAGGTCAGTCCTATAATCAGAGGTCAGTTCTGGAATTAGAAAGGTCCCCAGGGTTAAGAGTCTGTCCTGGGATCAGTGAAGTCAGCCACAAGGTCAAGAACTGGTCCTAGGATCAGTGGGATCAGTTCAAGGGTCAGGGGTCGGTCCAAAGCTCCGGAAGTCAAGGGATTGCTCAGAGATGGGTGATGGGTTCCAGGCATATCCCTTGAGGGTCTTTCCTATCAGGCCTGGGGAGGCCCAGCTGGAGCGGCGGGCAGTGGCTCTAGGCCGCAGGCTAGCTCGAAGCCTAGGCCAGCAGAACGATGAGGAGAATGAGCTGGAGCTTGAGCTGGAGCAGGACCTGGATGATGAGCCTGACGTCGAACTTTCTGGTGTTGTGTTCAGCCCCCTCAAGAGGTAACTTGTACCCATGGCACACCTGCTCCCACACCCATCCGCCCTCACAAACACACAGTCCCAGGGTGTGTGGGAA
The DNA here is from genome assembly GCF_000951045.1 of Mandrillus leucophaeus. Lineage (NCBI taxonomy): Eukaryota > Metazoa > Chordata > Mammalia > Primates > Cercopithecidae > Mandrillus > Mandrillus leucophaeus. The sequence goes on from NW_012101243.1 coordinate 1,387,989, forward strand.
GGGTGGATTCTCTGGTCACTTGCTCATAGACAGACACTGCCATGTTCATACACACAGTTACAGTGGCTCACATACATGCAGGGGATGAAAGCTTGATGAGGGCAAGGTTTGTCTCTTCACTACAGCGTCCCAGTGCTTGGGACAGTGTTAGCACATAGTAGGTACTCAATAAACCTCTGTTGCACAAATGAATGGTTTCAGGGCTCCAGGAATGAGTCAAATTCTGGGTGTAGGGTTGAGATGGAGGCAGCAAGACATGACCTGAAGGACTTGGAATCCAAAACTTCAGAGGGAGAGAAAACATCATTCCCAGCACCAAGCAAGTGTGTGCGTGGGCATGCAGGGGAGGGACCAAGAGAGAGCTAACCTTAAGCTTCTCCCCAGCCGCGCCAGGGCCCTGGCCCATGGGGATCCCTTCCAGGTGTCCAGAGCTCAAGACTTCCAGGTACTGCTCTTTTTCCAGGGCCTAACCCTTGGGAATACTACCTCTTCTGGGAGACACGTTCTTTCCCTCCACCCAGGCAGGTCTGGCTTCCTTTCCTCATCCTTCTGTACCTCTCAGGTGGGAGTCACCGTGCTAGAGGCCCAGAAACTGGTCGGAGTCAACATTAACCCCTATGTGGCTGTGCAAGTGGGGGGGCAGCGCCGCGTGACCGCCACACAGCGTGGGACCAATTGCCCCTTCTACAATGAGGTGGGCGCCACCACAGAAGAGGGCGAGCCTGAGAGAATGGGAGGGGTCCATGTGAGAACTATTCCCGGAGGGGGCGCGGCCTAGTTGGAAATGGAGCCAGATGCTCGGCCTATGGGTGGGCGTTAGAGGGGTGCCGATCTAGGAAAATGTTGCAGTGAGAGGGTTGGGGGTGGGGGAAGGAGGGTCTTCTGAGCAAGAGACCTGGGTAAGCTGCCGGTTCACATCTAACCTCACATCTAACCTTCACATTTAACCTCTCATCCCCACTTCAATTCAGTACTTCTTGTTCGAATTTCATGACACACGGCTTCGCCTCCAAGACTTGCTGCTGGAGATCACGGTGAGCGGGGTAGGGGTGACCAGTGTCCTTCAGAGAAGGGGGGATGGGAAAGCTCAGGACTAACCCCACCTTCCCCCCAGGCTTTCCATTCGCAGACCCTCCCGTTTATGGCCACCCGGATAGGCACCTTCAGGATGGACCTGGGCATCGTCTTGGACCAGCCAGGTATGGAATCGTCCCCTTATTGAGACTCTGCACGGACAAGGACCCCAGAGATTGACCCCGCGGTGGCTCCGCATGGACCCCTATACACTCACTTCGGAGAGGGCCATCTCTGGCGGAGGCTGAACTCTTGGCACTTCCGCTCCTCCCTGCTGAGCCAGAGGAGCTCCGGCCATTGTCCGTCACTCTGATGACAGCCTCACGGCCACCCTGTGCGTCCCGCCGGTCGCCCCTTACCCCTGGCTCGCCCCTTCTCCCTTAGATGGCCAATTCTACCAAAGATGGGCTCCGTTGCATGATCCGCGGGACACCCGCGCCGGGACCAAGGGCTTCGTTAAGGTCACCTTGTCCGTGAGGGCGCGCGGGGACCTGCCCCCTCCAGTGCTACCCCCGGCCCCAGAGCACTGTTCGGACATTGAGAAGTGAGCCGGGGTGAGGTGGGGAGGGGGACATGGATCCGGGGGTGGCCGTGGGGCGCAGATAAGGGGAGGGGCCGAGATCCCAGTTTCTCCCCACTGCTCGGTGACCCCTCCCCCAGGAACCTGCTCCTGCCGCGCGGAGTGCCAGCCGAGAGGCCGTGGGCGCGGCTCCGCGTGCGCCTGTACCGCGCCGAGGGGCTTTCCGCGCTGCGCCAGGGGCTGCTGGGCAGCCTGGCCCGCGCCCTGCACGACCAGCGCGTCCTGGTGGACCCCTATGTGCGGGTGTCTTTCCTGGGGCAGGAGGTAAGTCCCTCCGGGGCCCACAGCGCCGCGGCTCCCGCCCCAACTGCGCTCTGACCTCCCTCCGCCCGTCTTTAACGCCACCTTCAGGGCGAGACGTCGGTGCGCGCCCAGGCGGCGGCGCCTGAGTGGAACGAGCAGCTGAGCTTCGTGGAGCTCTTCCCACCGCTGACGCGGAGCCTCCGCCTGCAGCTGCGGGACGACGCGCCCCTGGTAGACGCGGCCCTCGCTACGCACGTGCTGGACCTGAGGCGGATCTCCCATCCGGGCCGAGCAGGTGAGTGCTTCTGGCCGCCGCAAACCCGGCCTCACTCGCCTCGGTCCCATCGCGCCGTAGGGCCCATTCCCAACAGCATGCCCAATCCTCGCGACCCCGCTGCGCCTAGGAAGGCTGGTCCGCCCGCAAAACAACGGCTTCAAGCCGCCCCCAGACTGTGAACCCCACCATAGGTTTGGCTCTGTTGGCAAAATTCTGACCACAGCCGCCTGTCCAGTAACTAGCCAGCCCAGTCCCACTCTTCTACAGCTGTGCACGCACTGACACTGCTGGTCCACTCCTTTCCCCGACCCCCAGGCCTGGCGGATCGCCTGTAGCTCCGCCCCAATCCCGACCCCGCCCCCAGGGTTCAGGCTGCGTCCCCCGAGCCCCGGCTCCTGCGGTTTCCAGCTCCTTGGGGCGCTGAGCTGGTTTGGAGGCGCCCCAGGTCGTGTTCCACAGCGGCGCATCCGCAGCTGCTGGCCAACTTCTTCCCTTTCAGAGCGGCTTAGCCCCCCTCCCCTGTCCTCACCCCCTAATATTTATTTGGAGGAGATCAGGGTGAGGTGCACAGACTTACCAGCACTCGCCCTCCCCGCGCTCCCCTCCAACACGCTGCTTTTGTTCCCCACAGCGGGGTTTAACCCTACTTTCGGCCCGGCCTGGGTGCCCCTCTATGGCTCGCCCCCCGGCGCGGGGCTCCGGGATGGTCTTCAAGGTCTCAACGAAGGCGTTGGCCAAGGCATTTGGTTCCGCGGCCGCCTTCTGCTGGCTGTGTCCATGCAGGTGTTGGAAGGGAGAGCTGAACCTGAGCCTCCCCAGGCCCAGCAGGGGTCCAGGTTGTCCCGGCTCACCCGAAAGAAGAAAAAGAAAGCCAGGCGGGATCAGACCCCAAAGGGAGTTCCGCAGCACGTGGACGCCAGCCCCGGTGCTGAGGTGCCTGAGATTCCCAATGCCATGGAGGTGGAGGTGGAGGAGCTACTGCCGCTGCCAGAGGTGGGGGCTGGGGGGTAGCAAAGGGGGCGGGGTCACCTCAGCTTTGGATGGTGGAATCCACTCTCAGGCGTTAAACATCACGACAGGGGTCTCAATCTGGGTGCCTGGGCGAAGAGTGAGGTGTGTGCCCACATGGGCTCTGGTTATATGCGCACATGTTGGGGGAAAGAGGACGCATACCCAGGGCCAATGCTGGGTCGGCGAGGACAGAGAGGGAGTAGGATACTTGCAGTGACTTCCAAGCCTTGGTCACACTTCTTTCTGTGGGCATTGCGGCCAAGCATAGTCCAGTCTGCTCCCTGGGAGGGTGGGCGCTGACTCCAGCCTGACGGCCTCCCGCAGAATGTCCTGGCGCCCTGTGAAGATTTCCTGCTTTTCTGTGTGCTCTTCGAGGCCACCATGATCGACCCTGCCGTGGCCTCCCAGCCCATCAGCTTCGAGATCTCCATTGGTGTGTGGCCTAGCCGAACCCCTAAGTGCCATGGGTTTGAGGGTGGACACTCTCATTTCAGACCTTAGGACCCTGAAAGGGGCTGTTGCCTTTCAGTAAGGGGCGGGTTCTGACTTCTATTGAGGCAGAGGTGGTTGAGCGGGGGGTTCCAGCCGTCAGCCTGGCGCGCACTGACCCTTGCTGCTCTGGGGCAGGTCGCGCAGGCCGCCTGGAGGAGCAACTGGGCCGAGGGTCCAGGGCCGGGGAGGGAACTGAGGGTGCGTCAGCAGAGGCTCAGCCTCTGCTGGGAGCCAGGCCAGAGGAGGAGAAAGAGGAGGAGGAACTGGGGACCCCTGCTCAGTGGCCTGAGCCCATGGACGGCAGCGGGTGAGTGCTCCCAGTGGCTGGAAGGGGGGTTTGGGAGGTCCCCAGGAGCCCAGAATGCCCGCGAAGCCTCCTCGCCACCTGCCAGGCCATACTTCTGCTTGCCCCTCCGTCACCGCAAGCCATGCGTGCATGTGTGGAGTCGCTGGGAGGACCACACCTGGCGCCTGCAGAGCAGCAACTGCGTGCACAAAGTGGCTGAGAGGCTGGTAAGGGCAAGGCCGGTGCCCACAGGGAGAGACCAGGCCATAGGGATGGCTGGGACACCACAGCCTTTGAAGGGAGCTCTGCAGTGGGGCTAATGGGCAGGCACTAGAGAGCCAGCACCTTGCTGGTGCAAGGCCAGGGGCGGCAAGGGCCAAAAAGCACAGCTTCTGGGCAAACTGAGGATGCCAGGAGTTGTGGGAGGACAGAAATTCAGAATTGCTGGACCCAGGAAGGGGCTGGATGAAGGAGATGGAGAGAGATACTGCCGGTGGGGTCCCACATTTGGCTGAGCCAGTAGGGGGCTAGAAAGATGGAGCCATCAACCTGATGGAGCCAAAGAAGGGCAGGCCAAGAGGTGTGGTCATGAGTGGGTGGGGCCTCGGGTTGGGTGTGGTCTACAAGAGGTCGGAGTCAGGGACTCTCAAGACTCTGACCCTCTTGCATGTTGTGCAGGACCAGGGGCTGCAGGAGGTTGAGAGACTGCACCGCAGGCCGGGGCCTGGCGCCTGTGCACAGCTCAAGCAGGCACTGGAAGAGCTGGTGGCTGGGAGCAGGTAAGCTGAGAGCCACCCCTATTGCTGCCTGTGCGTGGACCAACTCCAGGGCAAGGGAGATTCTTGGTGACTGTCTGGACCCAAGGGTGGCTTGCAGCTGCATTTGCTCTGCACCTTACAGAAGAATGAGAAGACAATTATTCCTATCCAGGGAGCTGATGAGATTATTGGGGGTTAGGCTTCCCCTGATCCTCTGGCACCTCAGCTGTTTTCAATCTCCATGAGTTCCCTTTCCCACACTTCTAGAGGCTTATCCCGTGTCTCTTTTCAAATCTCCTCGCCTCCTTTCTTCCACACTTGTTCCTGCTAATCACCTTCCCACACCCAGTCGACCTCCTTGCTGGCTTCTGCATCCATCTGTTCTCCTCCTTGCCTGCTCCAGTGACGGCAGCTGTGATCTGAATTTCATCACTGGAGGAATTAGCTCTGTAATTGTCAATTTTCTCCCCATCATCATTGATTGGTCCCTAGTTACCAGGTCATTGCTGTAACCACATAAACATGTTTGTCCGGGTGTGGTGGCTCACATCCATAATCCCAGCATTTTTGGAGGTTGAGGTGGGCAGATCATTTGAGGTCAGGAGTTCAAGACCAGCCTGGCCAACATGGTGAAACCCCATCTCTACGAGAAAAATACCAAAATTAGCCGGGCATAATGGTGGGTTCCTCTCAGCTACTTGAGAGGCTGAGGCAGGAGAATCACTTGAATCCGGGAGGTGGAGGTTGCAGTGAGCTAAGATCGTGCCACTGCACTCCAGCCTAGGCGACAGAGCAAGACTCCGTCTCAAAACAAACAAACAAAAAACCCAAAAAACCATATTCTAGTTACTTCCATCTTTGACCTTCACTACTGCCCTGAATTCCATAACCTGCTCCAGGTACTTAAGTGATTTTCAGATCCTCTTCTCAAAAGGGTACTTTATTTGATAACTATTTATGGCACGTATTATGCCAGACACTGTTTTAGGCATAGGAATGTCAGTGAAAAAGCATTCCTGCCCACAAAAATCCCTGAAGTTGGCAAGGCACAATGGCTCACTGCTGTAGTCCCAGCTACTTGGGGGAGGCTGAAGTGGGAAGATCTTGAGCCCAGGAGTTCAAGGCTGCAGTGAACCATGATTATGCCACTGCACTCTAGCCTGGGTGACAGAATGGGACCCTGACTCTAAAAAAAAAAACACTCTGAAGCTTATGTTTGGGTGTAGAGGTTGGGGATGGGTGGAGACATGTAAAATAAGCATGTAAACAGATAGAAAAATACTAAGAAGGATAAGTGTTAAGGAAGAACACAAAGCAAGGAAGCATTAGAAAGGTATTGCAATTTCAGAAAGGGTGTGGAGGGGAGGCCACTGTGAAGGTGACATGAAGACGGAGGAGCAAGCCGTGCCTGTAATGGTGTTCCAGGTGGAGGGGACAGCATGCCTGGAGTGTTTGAAGAGGAGCACAGAACCAGTGTGACTGCGGCAGTGTGACATAGTAGAAGAGGCTGGAGGAGGCTGGGGGAAGGAGGATGATGGTGGGGAGGGACAGATCCTGTGGGAGCCTCACAAGCCATTTTAATGACTTTGGCTGCGTCTCTGAGTGAGATGAGGGGGCAGTGAATGTTTTGAAAAGGAAAAAGATACACTCTAACACATAGATCCTTAAAAGGGATCAGTAGGGGAGGAAGCAGAGAGATTACTAAAGGGGCTGTTATAATCCAGGTGACAGGTGATGATGAACTGATCTAGGGGATGGTTGCAGTGGAGATAGAGTGCTGTGAATGGATTCAAGAGAAAATTTGCAATTGGGGGTGATACTTCAGGACTTGCTAAGATTTTGGCTTGTGGGCTGGGCGTGGTGGCTCACACCTGGAATTCCAGCACTTTGGAAGGCCAAGATGGGAGGATGAATTGAGCCCAGGAGTTTGAGACCAAGCTGAACAATATGAGTAGACGTTGTCCCTGTGAAAAATACAAAAGTTAGCTGGGTGTGGTGGTGCACACCTGTAGTCCCAGCTACTGAGGGGGCTGAGATGGGAGGATGGTTTGAGTCCAGGAGGCTAAGGCTGCACCAACCACATAGTTATGCAAGCCAAAATCTTTTTTTGGATAAAAGAAAAAAAATATGTTTTCAATGGAAAACAAAAGAAGGTCTGATGGAAGCAGGGATGAGGTGGGATCTGAGGGAAGGCAGATAGTAGGAGCTCAGTTTGAGACGTGTTAACTGTGAGATTCTTATTGAATTGTAAGTGGACATGTGTGGTAGGCAGTTAGCTATATGAGTTGAGTTCTGGGGAGAATTCTAAACTGAAAATGTCAATTTGGGAGCTGTCATTATGTAGATGGAGCTGGATAACAGCATTAAGGGAGCATAGAAAAAAGAAATCTGAGAACCTGGAGCGCTCCAGCATTTAGAGGTAGGGAGGAAGCAGGGACTCAGCCAAGGACCCTGATCAGGAGAGGCAGTGAGGTAGGAGGCTGTAGGTGGTTACTTTACTGTGCTCACCATGCTCAACCTTTCAGTGTCAGTAGACACAGTTGTTTCACCATGTTGGTCAGGCTGGTCTCGAACTCCTGACCTCAAGTGATTCACCACCTGTCTCAGCCTCCCTAAGTGCTGGGATTACAGGCCTGAGCCACCGCACGTGGCCAGATTCTGGATATTTTTTGAAGGTAGAGCATAAAGAATTTGCTGATGAATTGATGTGGAATGTGAGAGAAAGAGCAGTGAAGGATGACTTGAAAGTTCTGAGGTGAAACAGGGTTTTTTGTTTTGTTTTTTGTTTGTTTTTTGCTGCGGTGGGGGGGAGTTATTGGAAATTATGCATTTGGCTTGGGAATATAATGTTCAAGCTATACGTTAGCCAACCTGGTGGAGACTAAACCATACCGTCGTCATCACATTGTAAGCTTCAGTGTGTTTAGGAATCTCCTAGGGCATAAATGCAGCTTTTGATTCAGCAGGGCCTGGGGTGGGGCTGAGGTCCTGCAGTTTTAAATAGCCTGCAGGTGTTACCAATGCTGTTGGTCCATGGGCCACACCTGGGGTAGCCAGGATAGTAGATGGTTAAATATTAGCGAGCTCTGGAGCTCAAGAGCAAGGCCGGCCTTGATGAATTTGGGAGCGGTCCAAATAGAGATAGGCCATCTTTGCAGGAGAAAGGGTGCCTCTTCAGAGCACAAGACTGAGAGGACTATGAGGGAGGCTGGGGGTGGGAGGTCAGCGTCCTCTCCTTTGACTCCTGTCTGCTGTGCACATCCCTGCTCACTGCAGACAGTTTTGCCGCGGTGCCGAGCGCAGGACGATGACCCGGCCCAATGCCCTGGATCGATGCCGAGGGAAACTCCTGGTGCACAGCCTGGTACGGCCTTGGGAAGGGACTCAGGGGTGCCTAGCTGGGGCCTTCCACTCATGCTGTCTTTTTGCCCTCCCAGAACCTTTTGGCTAAACAAGGACTGCGACTTCTACGCGGCCTGAGACGGGGCAACGTGCAAAAGAAGGTGGCATTGGCCAAGAAGCTCCTGGCCAAACTGCGCTTTCTGGCTGAGGAGGTAATGCCTTGCCCACCCCACTTTCCTACTGTGTACACACTTTTCCCTGAGTTTTATGGACCATTGCAGAGGCCTTGGGCCAGTGTGACATAACATTTTTCCTTTGGAATGATGCCAGGGCTGGGACTCATTGCTGTGGGCATAGGACCAAGATCCATTTGCAGTAGCTAAGGGTGAGGACGAGAGTTCTAGAATCCAGCAGAGACCCAGGGAACATTCAGGATCTCTTTAGATGAAGATTTGAGAGTAGGCTGCCTTGAGCATGACCTCCCTTGTCTGAAGCACTAAATATGACATGTGTGAAGGGTGAAGGGAGTTGACAGGAGCAGAAACTGAGGGTTAGAAATGGAAAGTGACTGGTCCACCATGCTGCAGCTGCTTAAGACAGAAGCTCAGTCCTTCCCAAAGGCACATGACGTTTAGACCACTCGGGCCAGTAGGTTCTCAAACAGTGAGGAAGTGTAGTCTCAGACCTTACAGGATAAATTGGAGTTGGGCAAGTGAGAAACAAAAAAATAGCATGTACAAAGGCCTAGAACTGAGAAGCCTGGGCAGCTGGAAGACAGAGCGTTGGACGAAGAGATGGGATACTTTTTTGTTTTTAAGAAGGAGTCTCACTCTGTCACGCAGCCTGGAATGCAATGGCGCGGTCTTGGCTCACTGTAACCTCTGCCTCCCGAGTTCAAGCAATTCTCCTGCGTCAGCCTCCTGAGTAGCTGGGATTACAGGCACCTGCCACCATGCCCGACTAATTGATTTTATTCTTAGTAGAGATGCGGTTTCACCATGTTGGTCAGGCTGGTCTTGAACTGACCTCATAATCCGCCCACCTCGGCCTCCCAAAGTGCTGGGATTACAGGTGTGAGCCACTGAACATTTAACATCATCTTAAACGTTGGTGCAAAATTGCTTTTAAAATTATGGGTGGTGGCTCATCCTATGATTGTAGCACTTTGGGAGGCTGAGGCAGGAGGATCACTTGAGCGCAGGAGTTTGAGACCAGCTTGGGCAGCAAGGTGAGACCCTGTCTCTACAAAAATTAGCTGGCTGTGGTGGTGCACACCTAGAGTCCCAGCTACTCCGGAGGCTGAGGTGGGAGGGTTGCTTGAGCTCAGGCAGTCGAGGTTACAGTGAGCTAAGTTGGCACCCCTGCATTCCAGCCTGGGCAACAGAGTGAGACTCTGTCTCAAAGAAAAAATTGTATTGAAAGCCTTCTTTTGTCATCTGACATTTATTTATTTATTTATTTATTTTATTT
>NW_012101243.1:1397921-1399642 GCF_000951045.1 Mandrillus leucophaeus
AAAAATTAGCCGGGCATGGTGGCATGCACCTGTAATTCCAGCTGCTTGGGAGGCTGAGGCAGGAGAGTTGCTTGAACCTGGCAGGTAGAGGTTGCAGTGAACCAAGATCATGCCACTGCACCCCAGCCTGGGTGACAGAGTGAGACTCCGTCTTAAAAAAATAAAAAAATTTTATTTTGAACCCACCTCCTGGGTTCAAGCAATTCTCCTACCTCAGCTTTCTGAGTAGCTGGGATTACAGGAACATGCCACCACCCCCGGCTAATTTTTTTTTCTGTTTTTAGTAGAGATGGGGTTTTGCCATGTTGGCCAGGCTGGTCTTGAACTCCTGACCTCAACTGATCCACCTCAGCCTCCCAAAGTGCTGAGATAACAGGCATGAGCCACTGCGCCTGGCAAACAAAATTTTTTATGGCCAGACACAGTGGCTGATGCCTGTAATCCCAACACTGTGGGATCCTCCAAAGTGAGAGGATCACCTGAACCCAGGAGTTCAACACCAAGCTGGGCAAAACAGTGAGGCCTCGTCTCCTCAAAAAACAAAAAAAAATTAGCCGGGCGTGGTGGCACATGGCTGTAGTCCCAACTACTCAGGAGGCTAAGGTAGGAGGATTGCTTGAGCCTGGGAGGTTTAAGCTACAATGAACTGTGATGGTGCCACTGCAATCCAGCCTGGGTGACAGAGTGAGACCCTGTCTCAAAAATAAATACAAATTAAAAATGTTCATGGTATAAACGTGCATTCTGAAATAATGTAGTTCTGTGTTGCTGTTTTCATATTTTATGTTATTTTGCTTTTTAAATATTATGTGCATGAGATTTATCCGTATCATTGCATGTAACTGTAATTTTTCAATTTTCATTGCCATATGACATATTGTATAAGTATACTACAATGTGGCCAGGCGCAGTGGCTCATGCCTATATCCCAGCACTTTGGGAGGCTGAGGCGGGAGGATCACGAGGTCAAGAGATGGAGACCAACCTGGCCAACATGGCGAAACGCCATCTTTACTAAAAATACAAAAATTAGCCAGGCATGGTACCTGTAATCCTAGCTACTTAGGAGGCTGAGGCAGGGAGAATTGCTTGATCCTGAGAGGTGGAGGCTGCAGAGAGCTGAGATTGGGCCACTGCACTCCAACCTGGGTGATGGAGCAAAACTCTGTCTCAAAATAAAAATAGGCTGGGCGCAGTGGCTCACGCCTGTAATCCCAGCACTTTGGGAGGCTGAGGTGGGCAGATCACAAGGTCAGGAGATCGAGACCATCCTGGCTAAGAGGGTGAAACCCTATCTCTACTAAAAATACAAAACATTAGCCGGGCATGGTGGCGGGCGCCTGTAGTCCCAGCTACTCAGGAGGCTGAGGCAGGAGAATGGCGTGAACCTGGGAGGTGGAGCTTGCAGTGAGCCGAGATTGGGCCACTGCACTCCAGCCTGGGCGAGAGTGGGAGACTGTCTCAAAAAAAAAAATAAAAATAATAAATAAACAAAAATAAAATAAATATACTCTAATGTACTGATCCATTGTGCTGTTGATGGGTATGTGAGATGTTCCCAATGGGTGGTGATTAGAAACAGTGCTTCCAAGACCATTTTTGTACACGTCCTGGTGCTTTTCTATGGCAGTGGTTCTCAAACTTTTTGGTTTCAGGACAGGTCTCAGATTACACCACTGCACTCCAGCCTGGGTGACAGAGAGAGACTCTATCTTTAAAAA
>NW_012101243.1:1400017-1406624 GCF_000951045.1 Mandrillus leucophaeus
GCCAGGATGGTCTCGATCTCCTGACCTTGTGATCCGCCCGTCTCGGCCTCCCAAAGTGCTGGGATTACAGGCTTGAGCCACCGCGCCCGGCCAGCTTTCGTTCTTTAACTATTAAGTTTGATGTTAGCAGTGTTTTTCATAAATGCCCTTTATCAGGTTGAGGAAGTTCTCTTCCATTCCTAGTTTTGTGAGTGTTTTTATTGTGAAAGAGTGTTACATTTTATCAAACTTTTTTTCTGCATCTCTTAAGATAAGCATGTGTTTGTTTTTTCTTTTTTGCTCTGTTACTGTGGTGTATTACACTGATTTTCCTTAGGTTGAACTATCCTTGCATTCATGAGATAAATTCTAACTTTTAACAATGGTGTATATCCATTTTTTTTTTAATATGTCATGGGATTTGGTTCAAGACTTTTGCATCTGTGTATTTATAAGGGATATTGTTTTGTAATTTTTCTTTTTGATTAAAAAAAATACTTAAAAAGTAGAGATGGGGTCTTCCTATGTTGCCCAGGCTGGTTGCAAACTCCCGGGGCTCAAGGGATCCTCCCTGCCTCTGCCTCCCAAAGTGCTGGGATTACAGGCGTGAGTCACCACGCCCAGCATGTAATGATTTGATGTATTTTCTTGTGATTTTTAAATCTATTATATCAAGGTAAAGCTGGCTTCATAGAAGGAGTTAGGAAGTGTTCCTCACTCTTCTATTTTTTGGAAGAGTTTGAAAAGGATTGGCATTAATCTTCAAATGTTTGGTAGAATTCACCAGTGAAGGCATCCGGTCTTGGACTTTTTTTGGGAAGTTTTTGACTGCTGAGTCAAATTTTATAACTTCATTTTAGATAATCTAATTTGCTATTTTATACTTGTTCGTGGTATTATCTTATAATCCTTTTTATTTCTGTAAGGTTGCTAGTAATGTCCTCTCTTTCATCTCTGATTTTAGATATTTGTGTTTGTGTGTGTGTGTGTGTGTGTATGTGATGCAGTCTCTCTCTGTCACCAGGCTGGAGTGCAGTGGCACAATCTCAGCTCACCACACCTCTGCCTGATTATAGGTGTGAGCCACCACACCTGGCCAGCCTAGTCTTTTTAAATTTACTGTTTTGTGATCTAACATATGATCTATCCTGAAGAATGTTCCATGGGTGCTTGAGAAGAATGTGTATTCTGCTCTTATGATGGAGTATTTTGTATGTGTCTTCTAGGTATAGTTGGTTAGTGTTGTTTTAAGTTTATTTCCTTAATAATATTCTGTGTAGATGTTCCATCTGCTATTGTAAGTGGTATATACTGAAGACTCCAACTATTGTAGAACTGTTTGCCTGATATATTTAAATTTTCTATTTCCATTTGGTTCCAGTTTTCAACTGTTTGCTGAAATCACCCATCTTTTAATTCTTGTGTACTTTCCTCACTAGATCATTTAGATTTCTATCAGTTATTTTAATAATTGTTGTCTAATTATTCCAACATCTGGGTTATCTATGTGTCTGCTTCTATTGATTATTTCCTCTTGACCATGAGTTTTTTTTTGAGACTGTGTCTCTCTCTGTCGCCCAGGCTGGAGTGCAGTGGTGCGATCTCTGCTCACTGCAAGCTCCACCTCCAGGGTTTGAGCCATTCTCCTGCCTCAGCCTCCCGAGTAGCTGGGACTACAGGCACCTGGCTAATGTTTTTGTATTTTTACTACAGACAGGGTTTCACCGTGTTAGCCAGGATGGTCTCGATCTCCTGACCTAGTGATCCGCCCGCCTCAGCCTCCCAAAGTGCTGGGATTACAGGTGTGAGCCACCACGCCTGGCTTTTTGCTTTAACTCTGTCCTGTAATTTTTTTTTATCATATGCCTGGATTTTTGTATAAAAGAACATTAGTGACTAAAATAATATATGTGTCCAGGAAATGGCATTTCTTTTCTTACACTAGGCCTCACTCTGTAGAGTGAGGACCGAGTCATTATGCTTTGTATTTGAAATGGGCTGAGTTGTGAATTTGGTTTGGTTCAGTTCACTTTGGGCTTCAAATGTTTTTTGAAGGATCAGGATTGTCCTTTCATCCAGGTTTAGGATTGAGAACTGGCAAGATTCCAGAAATCTGTTTCTCTTTCACACCCAAACTGCCAGTTCTCCAACCCTGGGTAAGCTCTCCCTGCTTTACAAACCACCAACCAGGTTTTTGTGTTGCTGGGGCATTCTCTATGCTTTCTGAGTCTGCTTCCTTTCCTCTGCACCTTGTTAGTCCTGCTTTCCCTCCCCTGACCTTTGGAGGGTCCCCACCTTACATTGTAAAAGTCTAGAATGCATCAGAGGGGTCCTCTTGGCTCTCCAGCTGAGCCTGTAGCATCTGATAGCTGAAGGCCTAGTGGAAGAGGTTTCTCTCAGCCCTTCTACCTCACCCTCAGCCTTCAAAAGATGAAATCCCAGAGGGCCACTTCTGGGTTTTTAAATTCTCTTCCCTACCACCTCCTTCTTAGGGTGGTTACTTTGCACTCGTTTTTGAGACGGAGTTTTGCTCTTGTTGCCCAGGCTAGAGTGGAATGTCATGATCTCAGCTCACTGCAACCTCCACTTCCTGGGTTCAAGCAATTCTTCTGCCTCAGCCTCCCAAGCAGCTGGGATTACAGGCATGTGCCACTATGCCTGGTATTTTTTTTTTTTTCACTAGAGATGGAGTTTCACCATGTTGGTCAGGCTGGTCTCGAACTCCTGATCTCAAGAGATCCACCTGCCTCAGCCTCCCAAAGTGCTGGGATTAGAGGCATGAGCCACCATGCCTGGCCTACTCTGCACTTTCAAGAAACCTTACATGCCTCAGAAAGATCTCAGCTCTCCTTCCCTGTTCCCAGCTTTCTGCATACTGCTCCTTAGCTCTAGGTGAAGATCCATAGAAAAGAGTTGGGAGGTATAGAAAGACATACTTTGTGGCTGTGGTCCCTGGGATTCTCATCTGGCATGCTACCTCACACATAGTCATTAAAGTCTCTTAAAAGTGGGGAGTTTCTCCTTGTCCCCATTTCTGATGTTCCTTTTTACTACTGCTGTTCTGCCAGAAGTGGGAGTAGCAGCTGGAGGTCTCTCCTTGACTATGAAGAACTCGTCATTTTCTGGAGTTTAGTTGGTACAGGTTTCTTTGAATCCCCACTTCTCTGATGTGTTTTTTAAAATATGATTTTTAGTCTGGGCAACACAGAGAGACCCCCATCTCTACAAAAAATAAAACTAACGAGGCGTGGTGGCAAGCACCTGTAGTCCCAGCTACTTGGGAGGCTGAGGTGGGAGGATTGCTTGGGCCTCAGGGTTTGAGGCTGCAGTAAGCCATAATCGTGCCACTGCACTCCAGCCTGGGTGAAAGAGAAATCCTGTATCCAAAAAATTATATATATGTGTGTGTGTGTGTGTATATATGTGTGTGTATATGTATGTGTATAAATATGTGTGTATACGTAAGTGTGTGTGTATATATATGTATGTGTATATATACCCCCACGTGTGTGTGTGCATAATTTTATAATTTATTTAGATTATTTTTGTCGTTAGGGTGTAAGTCTTTTTGTTGTTGTTGAGACATAGTCTGGCTCTGTCGCCCAGGTTGGAGTGTGGTGGTACAATCTTGGCTCACTGCAACCTCTGCCTCCCAGGTTCAAGTGATTCTCCTGCCTCAGTTTCATGAGTACCTGGGATTACAGTCATGTGCCACCACATCTGGCTAATTTTTGTATTTTTAGTAGTGATGGGGTTTCACCATGTTGGTCAGGTTGGTCTCAAACTCCTGACCTTAGGTGATCCACCCGCCCCGGCCTCCCAAAGTACTCGGATTACAGATGTGAGCCACTGTGCCAGGCCAGGAGTGAGTGTTTCTACATCCAACTAATAGTGCACCCCTCCACTGATTTTTTTTTTTTTTTTTTTTTGAGAAGGAGTCTCGCTCTGTCGCCCAGGCTGGAGTGCAGTGGTGCAATCTCGGCTCACTGCAACCTCTGCCTCCTGGATTCAAGAGATTCTCCTGCCTCAGCTTCCCGAGTAGCTGGGATTACAGGTGCCTGCCGCCATGCCCAGCTAATTTTAGTATTTTAGTAGAGACAGGGTTTCACTGTGTTGGCCAGGCTTGTCTCGAACTCCTGACCTCGTGATCCACCTGCCTCGGCCTCCCAAAGTGCTGGGATTATAAGCGAGAGCCACCACGCCCGGCCCTCTACTGATTAAAAAAAAAAAAAAATTAGTGTTTTCCTCTGATGTACAATTTACATACAATGAAGTGTACAAATACATATATATTTTTAAGACAGAGTCTCACTCTGTCACTTAGGCTAGAGGGCGGTGGCAAGATCTTAGCTCACTGCAACTTCTGCCCCCAAGCTCCAGTGATTCTTCTGCCTCAGCCTCCTGAGTGGCTGGGAGTACAGGCATGGGCCACCATGCCTGCTAATTTTTGTATTTTTAGTAGAGATGTAGTTTTGCCATGTTGGCCTGGCTGGTCTTGAACTCCTAGACTCAAGCGATCTGGCCACCTTGGCCTCCCAAATTGCTGGGATTACAGGCATGAGTCACCATGTCTGACCAAGTGTACAAATCTTAGCTACACATTTGCTGAATTTTGGCAAATATATGTATCTGTGTAACCCAAATCCCTATCAAGATCTAGAATACTACTTTCACCCCGAGTTGTTCCTTTGTTCCTTCCCAGTCTCCATTCACACCCCTAGAGATAACTACTGTTTTTTTCAATATTTGTTATTATGATTTTGCCTGTTCTAGATTTTAATACAATGCAATCATGCCATATATATAGTCAATTCTTGTTATTGGTGGTCTTCATAGTCTATAAAGTTGCTGCAAATACTGAATTAGCAAATATTGAATCACTGCCCCCAGAGAAATACAGGGTTAAGTTCCCAGTGGGCGATGGTCACAATTTTTTGTCAACTGATCAGTACAAAACCTTGTTTTATGTGTGTTCATTTAAAGATACTTTAATATAATATATTGTTGGCCGGCACAGTGGCTCACGCCTGTAATCCCAGCACTTTGGGAGGCCGAGGTGGGTGGAATCACCTGAGGTCAGGAGTTCGAGACCAGGCTGGCCAGCATGGTGAAACCCCATCTCTACTAAAATATAAAAAAACAGCCAGGCGTGGTGGCCAGCACCTGCAGTTCCAGCTACTCTGGAAGCTGAGGCAGGAGAATCGCTTGAACCCAGAAGGCGGAGGTTGCAGTGAGCCTGAGATCATGCCACTGCACTTCAGCCTGGGTGACAGAAGGAGACTCTGTCTCAAAAAACAAACAAACAAACAAAAAAGCAAAACAGAAAAACGATGCTTACAGTATCAGAACTCACAAAGGCAAAGTATTGCTTTATTCCAACTCAGGGCCCTTCAAACTTTAAAAAAATGTCTCAGTGTGGTGGCTCACACCTGTAATCCCAGCACTTTGGGAGGCCGAGGCAGGCAGGTCACATGAGGTCAGGAATTGAAGACCAGCCTGGCCAACAAGGTGAAACCCCCAGTCTATTAAAAACACAAAAAGCTGGGTGTGGTGGTATACGTCTGTAATCCCAGCTATTCAGGAAGCCGAGGCCAGAGAATCGCTTGAACATGGGAAGCAGAGGTTTCAGTGAGCTAAGATTGTGCAACTGCATTCCTCCAGCCTGGGTGACAGTAATATTCCATCTAAAAAAAAAGAAAAAAAAAAAAACCATTTCCCGTTTAGAGAAAAAAAATGCAGCTCACTGCCAGCACTCATTTAATTTTACATAAACCTGCTCTTTGAGGCAGAAGCAAATATGACTGATTTTCAATATGAAAATAAAATATAAAAACCTTACTTGGAGTTATTTCTAAACAGAGCTTGTCTCTAATCCTAATGTAACAGAAGTATATATGATGTTACATTAGGATTACAGACAAGAGTATTCTCAAGTCCAACAGGAAATGGGTTTAAAAATTTATTTTGTATTTTTAATAAACCAGAACATTTTTTGCATGACTCATTGTTGAAATTCTTTTTTTTTTTTTTTCTGACAGAGTCTTGCTCTTTTGCCCAGGCTGGAGCGTAGTGGTGCGATCTCGGCTCACTCTAACGTCCGCCTCCCAGGTTGAAGTGATTCTCCTGCCTCAGCCTCCTGAGTAGCTGGGATTTATAGGCACGTACCACCATGCCCAGCTAATTTTTGTATTTTTAGTAGAGACAGGGTTTCACCATGCTGGCCAGGCTGTTCTTGAACTCCTGACCTCAGGTGATCCGCCTGCCTCAGCCTCCCAAAGCGCTGGGATTACAGGCGAGCGCCACCAAGCCCGGCTTATTTTTGTATTTTTAGTAGAAATGGGATTTCGCCATGTTGGTCAATCTGTTCTCGAACTCCTGACCTCATGATCCACTCACGTCGGGCTCCCAAAGTGCTGCGATTACAGGCGTGAGCCACCGCACCCAGCCAATTGTTGAAAATCTTAAGATGAGCTGGATGCTGCGACAGGCACCCTCTTGGGTGTTGTCCCAAGAGGACAACCCTCTCGGTGTTGTTCCTTCATGGAACCCATGCCTGAATCTGCAGTATACAAATTTCAGGTGCCTCATTCGATGAGTCACAGTGGTTTTTTTTTTTTTTTTTTTTTTT
>NW_012101243.1:1407215-1407703 GCF_000951045.1 Mandrillus leucophaeus
TTTTTTTTTTGGTAGAGAAGAGGTCTCACTTTGTTGCCCAGGCTGCTCTTGGACCCCTAAGCTCAAGTGATCCTCCCACCTTGGCCTCCCTAAGTACTGGGATTACAGGTATGAGCCACCTTGCCTAACCTGTTCAAACTTTTTGACTCTTTGCCCATACTCATGTGATTATAAAAGCACCAGGGGTATTGATTTGGGGGTTACAAATTTTAGCTAGTAATCAAATTTGCAAATACAGAGCTCACAAATAATGAGGAAGGACTGTATTCTCTTGTGAGAGGCCTCCTTTACTCAGTGTACTGTTTTGAGATGCATCTAGGTTGTTGCAGATATCTAGTTTCTTTTTATTGAGCAATTTCCCATTGTATAAATATATCAGTTTGTTTATTCACTCTCATATTGATGGACAGCTGTGCTGTTTCATGTTTTTGGCTAGTATGAATAAAGCTGCTATGAATATTCTTGTTTTTTTTCCTTTTTCTTTTTTT
>NW_012101243.1:1408350-1408949 GCF_000951045.1 Mandrillus leucophaeus
TGTTAGCCAGGATGGTCTCGATCTCCTGACCTCGTGATCTGCCTGCCTCAGCCTCTCAAAGTGCTGGGATTACAGGCGTGAGCCACCGCGCCCGGCCTCGTCCCAGTGATATTTTGTCTTTTAGCCAGTTATACTTCCTCTAGTGCTTGGCAGGGTAGCCACATTTGCCACAGGTCGACTTCTGAAGTTGGCAGGCCTTAGAGCCACAGTGGCGGCACGAAGTATCTTATTGTGATGTTTTCCAAACGATGTTTCCTTGTCATCTTGCTTCTGCAGCTTCGACCAAAGAAGGGTTAAAAATTTTTAGTAGAGGCTAGGTGCGGTGGCTCAGGCCTGTAGTCCCAGCACTTTGGGAGGCTGAGGCAGAAGGATCACCTGAGGTCAGGAGTTTGAAACCAGCCTGGACAGCATGGTGAAACCCCATCTCTACTAAAAATACAAAAGTTCGTTGGGCATGGTGGCACATGCCTGTAGTCCCAGCTACTCAGGAGGCTGAGGCAGTACGACTGCTTGAACTCGAGAGGCAGAGGTTGCAGTGAGCTGAGATTGTACCATTGCACTCCAGCCTGGGTGACAGAGCAAGATTCAGTCTCAAAAAA
>NW_012101243.1:1409409-1415918 GCF_000951045.1 Mandrillus leucophaeus
GTTTATTCACTCTCATATTGATGGACAGCTGTGCTGTTTCATGTTTTTGGCTAGTATGAATAAAGCTGCTATGAATATTCTTGTTTTTTTTCCTTTTTCTTTTTTTTTTTTTTTTGAAATGGAGTTTTGCCCTTGTTGCCTGGGCTGGAGTGCAACGGTGTGATCTCACCTTGCTACAACTTTCGCCTCCTGGGTTCAAGCAATTCTCCTACCTCAGCCTCCCAAGTAGCTGGGATTACAGGCACGTACCACCTCGCCTGCCTACTCTTCTGTATTTTTACTAGAGTTCACCATGTTGGCCAGGTTGGTCTCAAACTCCTGATCTCAGGTGATCCACGCGCCTCAGCCTCCCAAAGTGCTGAGACTACAGGCATGAGCCACTATGCCCGTCCTCAGCCACCACGCCTGGCCTCTCAATGATATCTTAAGTCCTCCTGTGTGCCAGGCTCTGTATTAGGCCCTGGGGGTCAGCCCCTGCCATATTCCTTGCCCTTTTGAGTCTTATGTTCTAGGGAGACAGACTCTACATCTGTAAATGAATATGAAAAATAATTATGATCTACAGGAATTGGTAAGAAAGAGGTTACAGAGGCTGACGGGGTGGAGGAGAACCTGCTTGGGTAAGGTGGTCAGGCAAGTCTTCTCTGCAAAGACAACATTGCAGCTGATACTCAGAGGATGGTGAGCAGTCAGCCAGCCAGCCACAGCAGAGTGGGTAGGAAGGGAGGACTCAGGGCAGGAAGACTGCTTAGGAGCCTGTCACAATTGTCTAGCCAATAGTGGATGGTCTCTCGGGTGGGCTTGGTGGCTCGCACCTATAATCTCACCACTTTGGGAGGCTGAGGTGGGAGGATTGCTTAAGTCCAGGAGTTTGAGACCAGCCTGGACAACATAGTGTGACCCTACCTCTACAAAAAAATTTAAAAATGAAAACATCTCCAGGCATGGTGGTGTGTGCCTGTAGTCCCAGCGATTTGGGAGGCTGAGGTGGGAGGATCGCTTGGGCCCAGGATGTTGAGCCTGCAGTAAGCCATGACTGTGCCACTGCACTCCAGCCTGGGCTACAGAAAAAAAAAAAAAAAAAAAAAAAAAAGCAGATGGTCTTGAAGTGGGGCAGGGAGGAAGAAAGAGAAGGGGGAAACTGCCAGGACTGGGTGATTGGATGTTGGAGGAGAAGAGTGTCACCAGCTCAGGTATTTGGCTGATGTGATGGGCACTACATGTGCACACTGTGCACATCCGGGAAGATTAGACTGAGGAGGAGGGAAAGGTGAAGAGACAAGTTTGGCACCAGCTACCATGTGCATGAGCCTTGAGGACATTATGCCTAGTGAACTGGGCCAGGCACAGGGGCACGCACTATATGATTCCACTCATATGAGGACTTGTTATAGTCAAATCCAAACACAGAAGAATGGCGGCTGCCAGGGGCTGGGATGGAGAGCAGAGAACGGAGAAGTATGGTTTAATGGGCAGAGTTTCTGTTCTGCAAGATGAAAAACGTTGTGGGGATGAATGATGAGGATGGTTCCATAATAATGTGAATATATTTCATGCCCCTGAATGGTACATTTAAAAATGTTTAGGATGATGGTCAATTTTATAAGTATTTTTCCACAATTAAAAAAAAAAAAAAAAAGCTAAGTGTGGTAGCTCATACCTGTAATCTCAGCACTTTGGGAAGCCAAGGCAGGAGGATCTCTTAAGCCCAGGAGTTTGAGACAAGCCTGGGCAACATGGCCAAACCCCATCCTACAAAAAATAAAAAAATTAGCCAGGCATGGTGGCATGTGCCTGTAGTCCCAGCTGCTTGAGAGGCTGAGGTGGGAGGGATGCTTGAGCCTGGGTGGTCAAGCTGCTGTGAGCCGTGATCATGTCACTGCACTCATGCCTGGGCAACAGAGTGAGACCCTGTCTTGGGGAGATCAGAGCTGGAGTGGCCATTTGGTCCATTCAGTTCAAGCTGTGAGAGCAGGAGGGGTCGGCTCCCGATCCACCTCCGTGACCAGTTCTCCACCCGCAGCCCCAGCCACCCCTCCCCGACGTGCTGGTCTGGATGCTCAGTGGGCGGCGCCGCGTGGCCTGGGCCCGAATCCGTGCCCAGGATGTGCTGTTCTCTGTGGTCGAGGAGGAACGGGGCCGGGACTGTGGGAAGATCCAGAGTCTAATGCTCACGGTGAGGGGGCTTGCAGGTGAGGGGCCGGGAGAAGTGGAGTGGAGCTTACAGGGCAGGGGTGGGATAGGCCTTGGGTAGAGGCCTGTGCTTCCCAACTAGGGGCCCCTGAACGCTTTCCAATTGTCCAAAACACCAGAAAGGGATTGTGCCTTTGCCTGGGGCAGCTTTGAAATCAGATAAACCCCAAATCTTCCCAACTCTGGTTCTGCACAGGCCATTTTGCTGACTAGGCCCTGAGAGATAGGCAGCATACTAAAAACCGGAGAGTGCGTCTCACCCCTTACAAGTGTGGCTGGTCTGGCCGGGGGTAGTGGCTCATGCCTGTAGTCCCAGCCCTTTGGGAGGCTGAGACAAGCGGATCACCTGAGGTCAGGAGTTAGAGACCAGCCTGGCCAACATAGTGAAACCCCATCTCTAGTAAAAATACTAAAATTAGCTGGGCATGGTGGTGTATACCTGTCATTCTAGCTACTAGGGAGGCTGAGGCAGGAGAATCGCTTGAACACAGGAGGTAGAGGTTGCAGTGAGCAGAGATCATGCCATTGCACTCCAACCTGACAACAGAGTGAGACTCCATCAAAAAAAAAAAAAAAAAAAAAAAAGGGGAGCTGGTTTGCAGGCTAAAGATTTCTAAATGAGGTGTCCCTGGAAGAGATACCGAAAAGGGTCCCTAGCAGGGAGAAGCCGTGACCCTTGGGGTTGGGGATGGGGAATGTAAACGTGTGGAGGGTAGAGGGGACAAAGGTGGGAGAGCAGAGCTCAGAGTGTAGTTAGGGGGTGTGGGGTACAGGAAGTGGCAGTGTTAGGGCAAGACGTGTAGGGAGTGAGAGCACGAGGGTCATGGCGTAGGGTGGGGGGCAGAAAGAGGGTAAGGCTGGGCAGGTAGGGAGTGGACTGGGAGTTTGGCATTGTGTGGTGATGTGCAGTGGAGGTGTGTCCTGGGGAAGCAGGATTGCTAGGTCTAGCTGGGGTCATGAGAGGAGGCACTGGGGCCCTGACATGCCTTCTTCACATGCAGGCACCCGGGGCAGCCCCTGGTGAGGTCTGTGCCAAGCTGGAGCTCTTCCTGTGGCTCGGCCTGGGCAAGCAAGCCAAGGCCTGCACCTCTGAGTTGCCCCCGGATTTGCTGCCCGAGCCCTTGGTCGGACTGCCCTCCAGCCTACACCGGGACGGTGAGTGCAGAGGGTGGGCAGGGCAGGTATAAGGCCCACCTCGATCTCTGCCCAAGGTGGGGGGCTCAGTCAGGGGACTTCAGTGGTTCCCCTGAGCAAACATGATACCTTCCTTGCCCCTCACCCCAGACTTTAGCTACTTCCAACTCCGGGCTCACTTGTACCAGGCCCGAGGTGTGCTGGCAGCAGACGACAGTGGCCTCTCGGACCCCTTTGCTCGAGTCCTCATCTCTACCCAGTGCCAGACCACACGGGTGAGGGCTGGGATGACGTGTGGGTGGAAGGGACCCAGGAGACAAGTTAGGGTGGGTCTGAGCTTTCCCCCAAGGCCCCTCTCCTCCCAGCCTGGGTTTGCAGAGCAATGTATCAGGATGGGGTACTAGATGGCCCTAATTTAGCAGGTGATGTAGAACTGGAGGTCTCAGGAGTCGTTTTCTGGGGTTGACTTTAGGCCTGGACTTTGAGGGCAGCCAATTGCAATGGGTAGGCAGGGCTGGGAGGGGTCGGCTGCAACACCATCTGAAGATGCTTTCATCTTCTCACATCTCACTCTTCTTGTGACTAGCATTTACTTGAAGTATTCCTTCAGAGCAGAGGTGCTCACATGGCATGTGTGTTGGGAGCCTTCTCCTGATATCTGCTGCTACCCGCTTCTCTGGCCCCCAAGGTCCTGGAGCAGACGCTGAGCCCTCTGTGGGATGAACTCCTGGTATTTGAGCAGTTGATTGTGGACGGGAGGAGGGAGCATCTGCAGGAGGAGCCTCCATTAGTGATCATCAATGTCTTTGACCACAATAAGTTTGTGAGTGTGGCTTGGACCCTCCCTGGGTTCCCGGCCAGGAGTTTCCCCCTTGATGCCTACCTTCCCTGGCTCCTGAGCCTCTTCCCCTTTGTCTTCACTGCCCTGATCCCCCTAGGGCCCCCCTGTGTTCCTGGGCAGGGCACTGGCTGCCCCGAGGGTAAAGCTGATGGAGGACCCATACCAACGCCCAGAGCTTCAGTTCTTCCCCCTGAGGAAGGGACCACGGGCAGCCGGAGAGCTCATTGCTGTCTTTGAACTCATTGAACTGGACTACAGTGGCCGACTTGAGGTCAGCATGCCCTGGCATGGCTAGCACAGGCTGTTAGCCCAACTTGTTAGTCCATCAGGCCATCTAGCCCCAGGGAATATAAAACATAAGTGTGTCCCAGGACCAGCCTCCAGGTCTCTTATCCCCAGAGAACACAGACTGTAGGTTTGTCCTGAGGTCACCTCATTGGACCGCTTGACCCCAAGGAACATTGCAAGTATTCATGTGCTAGGTTCACCTTGTTGGGCCATCCTGCATGCCTCAGACACCCTGCTCCCTTCCTGCATGAAGCTGCTTCCCGAGACCCCCTCCCTTCAACCAATTCAACCTTGGTTGGTTCCCGAGCATTTATACTTCACCAGCACCTCTCCATATCCCCTCCCCACACCTAGGCTTTTCCTCCTTTGGCCTGATTCCTCTTTGCCATCTGACTGTTTCTCTCCTACAGCCCTCAGTGCCCAGTGATGTGGAGCCCCAGGATCTGGCACCCCTGGTCGAGCCCCACTCTGGACGCCTGTCCCTTCCACCCAATGTGTGCCCAGTGCTCAGGGAGTTCCGTATTGAGGTAGCATCAGGCACTCAAAGCCCCCTTGTTCCCCCACATCTGGGTTCCCATTTGTCTGGTGCAGGCCCCTGAATCTACACATCCTGACCCCAGGTGCTGTTCTGGGGTCTTAGGGGCCTTGGTCGTGTGCATCTGTTCGAGGTGGAGCAGCCCCAGGTTGTACTGGAGGTGGCTGGGCAACGTGTGGAGTCTGAGGTCCTGGCCAGCTACCGTGAGAGCCCCAATTTCACTGAGCTTGTCAGGCATCTGACAGTGGTGAGGCCATGGGCTAGGGGACAAGGGGGGCAGAATAATGAAAGAGGGCAGTGGATGGTGACTTTCTGTCTGGTTATCTTAGATGATCCAAGGGTCAGCCAACTCTCTATAATGGGCCAAATAGTAAATATTTTCGGCTTTGAGGGCCATCCAGTCTGCTGCAACTACTCAACTCTGCCATCAGAGCATGAAAACAGCCATAGATAATTGTAAATGAATATTTACAAAAACTGACAGCAGGTCAGACTCTGTCTATGGGCTGCAGTTTGCTGATTCCTGGATTAATTCATGGACTTGTGGTGCTCTCTAGGCGTTACTGTTATTCAGACCTCTTGAACAAGCCTCCTTGATTAGTTTCTGTCTATCTATTATTGAGAATAGGGTATTGAAATCTCCAACTATTACTAATGAATTGTGTATTTCTCTCTTCAATTCTATTACTTTTTTGTTTTTGTACTTTGAGGCTCTGTTGTTAGGTGCATATATGTTTATAATTGTTATATCTTCTAGATGAATTGACCTTTTACCATTATAGAATATCTCTTTGTCTCTGGTAATATTTTTTGTATTAAAGTCTGTTTTCTCTGGTGGTAAACTACTCCAGCTCTCTGATTACTATTTGCATGATACATTTTTTCCTATGCTTCATCCTTTATGTGTCTTTGAATCTAAAAAGTATCTCTTAGACAGCTTGGAGTTGCATCTCTTTTTTTAATCCAATTGACAATCTCTGTCTTTTGATTGGTATTTAATATGATCACATTTGATGCTATGATTGATATTATTGGTTGAATTTACATCTGCCATTTTGCTCTTTGTTTTCTATGTCTTGTGTATTTATTGTTTCTCTTTTACTGCTTTCTTTTGTGTTAAATAGATGTTTATTACATTTTTATATTAGTGTACTATTTTAATTTGTTGATTTTTACTTAGTAGTTGCTCTAGGGATTACAATATGCATACTACTATTTCACAATCTACTTCAGATTAATACTAATTTAATTCCAGTAAAATATACAAACTTTTCTGTGATATAGCTCTATTCTTCCTCTCTCTTTTGTGCTAAAATTGTCACATATATGTGTATATATGTATATATCTACAAATACATAAAATAAACCCATCAATACAGTAGTAAAATTGTTTCTCTTAGGATCCATTGATAGATACGGAATTCCATATATATATGGCCTTTAACCATAAAATGGCCTTTAACCATAAAATAAAATAAACCATAATACATATTTTAAGACAGAGTCTCACTCTGCCGC
>NW_012101243.1:1416578-1418335 GCF_000951045.1 Mandrillus leucophaeus
TTTTTTTTTTTTTTTTTTTTTGCTCTTGTTGCCCAGACTGCAGTGCAGTGGCGTGATCTTGGCTCACTGCAACCTCCGCCTTCTGGTTTCAAACAATTCTCCTGCCTCAGTCTCCCAAGTAGCTGGGATTACAGGTGCCTGCCACCATGCCTGGCTAATTTTTGTATTTTTAGTAGAGACGGGGTTCCACCGCGTTGGCCAGGCTGGTCTCGAACTCCTGAACTCATGATCCACCCGCCTTGGCCTCCCCAAGTACTGGGATTATAGGCATGAGCCACTGCGCCCGGCCTGTGTCCCTTTCTTAGCCGGGAAACAGGGTGAGAAGGCAGTGGTTTACCAGAGATTACATAGTGAGGCTATGGCAGAGCTGGGCTTAGAATGCAGGTTTAGATGTATTTTTTCCCTACCTGTCTCTGTGGCTGCCTTTCCCTCTTCCCCAGGTCTTCAAAGACGCAGTTCCTCTCTTCCACCCCCAGGACTTGCCGGAGCAGCCTTACCTGCAGCCCCCACTCAGCATCCTGGTGATTGAGCGCCGGGCCTTTGGCCGTACAGTCCTTGTGGGTTCCCACATTGTCCCCCACATGCTGCGATTTATATTTCGGAGTCATGAGGATCCTCCTGAGGAGGAAGGAGAGATGGAGGAGACAAGGGATATGATGCCCAAGGGACCTCAAGGTTAGGAACCTTCTCCTTCAGGACCACCAGACAAAAGCGCCTCTGATTCCTGGTGGACATGGCTCCAGAGGGCCCTCCAGTGGGGTGTGGAATCTGACTTCTATTTGCCCAGTCTCCTCATGCTGCCATTTTCCCCCTCCCAGGACAGAAGTCCCTGGATCCCTTCTTGGCTGAAGCGGGTATATCCAGACAGCTCCTGAAGGTGATGGGGTAGAGGAGATAGATGGGGAAGGGGCTGGCAGTACTTAGGATGGTGCTGGGTTAGAGAGACAAAGTCTGTTCTTCCTCAGCCTCCTCTGAAGAAGCTCCCACTAGGAGGCCTCCTGAATCAAGGCCCTGGACTGGAGGAGGACATCCCAGATCCGGAAGAGCTGGACTGGTGGTCCAAGTACTACACGTCACTGCAGGAGCTCCAGGGGCAGGTGGGGGCAGAGAAGGGTCCCAGAGAGGGGCTGGGGTGTAAATGATAAAAAGAATGATATCTTAGCTGGGCATGGCAGTGCACACCTGTAGTCCCAGCTACTCAGGAGGCTGAGGCAGGAGAATCGCTTGAACCTGGAGGCAGAGGCTCCAGTGAGCTGAGATCATGCCACTGCACAACAGCCTGGGTGACAGACTCCGTCTCAAAAAAAACAAACAAAAAACAAGAATAATCTCATTGAAGGTGGAGCTCTACAGTTTTTCAGAGCTCTTCATTGCAGTCCTCTTTTCTTCACAATTCCAGAAGCTGGGGATTATTAACTGCATTATCTAGAGCTGTGTTGTCCAACAGAGATAATACGAGCCACATACGTAGTTTTAACTTCTGTAGTAGCCACATTAAAAAAAGTAAAAGGGGCCGGGCGCAGTGGCTCACGCCTGTAATCCCAACACTTTGGGAGGCCGAGGCGGGTGGATCACAAGATCAGGAGATTGAGACCATCCTGGCCAACACGGTGAAGCCCCATCTCTACTAAAAATACAAACAATATTAGCCAGGCATGGTGGCGGGCGCCTGTAGTCCCAGCTACTCAGGAGGCTGAGGCAAGAGCATGGCGTGGACCCAGGAGGCGGAGCTTGCAGTGAGCCGAGATTGGGCCACC
>NW_012101243.1:1419545-1423515 GCF_000951045.1 Mandrillus leucophaeus
GAGGCTGAGGTGGGAGGATCGCTTGAGCCTAGGAGGTTGAGGCTGCTGTGAGCCATGTTCACACCAACACACTCCAACCTGAGCTACAGAGCAAGAGCCTGTCTCAAAAATAAAAAAAAATTAAAAGGCATTTATCTCATAGAGACAGGTTCTCACTGTGTTGTTCAGCCTGATCTCGAACTCCTGGCCTCAAGCAGTCACCTCAGTCTCCCAAAGTGTTGGGATTCCAGGCATGAGCCACCAAGCCTGGCCACTTACAGAACATCACAATTCAGACTAGCCACATTTTGAGTGCTCGGTAGCCACGTGTGGTTCATGGTGACCACCCTGGACAGGGCAGGACTGGATGATAAATTGAAACTTTAAAAATGCAAGTGGCATACACAGTGGGAACTTGAATGAAGGCTTCCCAACTCTCTTGGAAAAGGGGGTAGGCTAAGGAGTTGAAGGGGATGGGGAAGAATCTCTGGATCTGCTCTTTAATTTCAGCACAACCTTGATGAAGATGAAATGGATGATCCTGGAGATTCAGGTAAGAGATTGGGCTTTTTGCTCTGGTTCCATCTGCCCATCTCCTGCCTACCCAGATATTTCTGACTGGGGCATTTTTGTTGTTTCCAGATGGGGTCAACCTCATTTCTATGGTTGGGGAGGCCCAAGACCAGGGTGAGGCTGAAGTCAAAGGCACTGTGTCCCGAAAAAAAGCAGTTGCCACCCTGAAGGTGACTGGGTACTGGGAAAAGGAAAGTCTCCTTCGGATTCTGGACATCGGGCTGTCACTGAAGTCCTTGCCTTTTAGATCTACAACAGGTCCCTGGAAGAAGAATTTAACCACTTTGAAGACTGGCTGTATGTATTTCCTCTGTACCGAGGGCAAGGGGGCCAGGATGCAGGTGGAGAAGAGGAAGGATCTGGACACCTTGTGGGCAAGTTCAAGGTGCATTTGGGGAAGGAAAGCAGAACCAGGGAGCCCAGGTGGGGATTCAGAAGGACAATTCTCTTATCAGAGCCCTTTCCGTCTCCCCCCAACTCAGGGCTCCTTCCTCATTTACCCTGAATCAGAGGCAGTGTCATTCTCTGAGCCCCAGATCTCCCGGGGCATCCCACAGAACCGGCCCATCAAGCTCCTGGTCAGAGTGTATGTTGTAAAGGTGAGTCTCCATAGCCCTGGCATGCCTCCAACTATAGCTAAGGTAATGTACACGAAACCTACAGAAGGAAGGCTTTGGGAGGAACCTCGGGATCACAGAGTTCAAGTTCTTCATTTTTTAGGTGAGAAATCTTAGCCACAAAGTTAGGAGATCCCCTAGGGTTATAAAGCATGCTCATGGCAGAACCAGAATTGGGAGTTGGTCTCCTGACCCCTGTTTGTAGTTCTAGTCCTGTAGAATGAGGAGTATAATTCTAGGATGAGAGCAGGGCTGAATCTCAGGCTTCAGAAGGCTTGTTACTAAATACCTTTGTCTAACTTTGTCCATTGATGCAGTTTTCATACTGAGTTCAGTAGGGCCTTGAAATATTCTTAAAGATATCTCAGGGCCGGTCACTGTGGCTCATGCGTGTAATCTCAGCACTTTGGGAGGCCAAGGCGGGCAGATCACGAGGTCAAGAGATCAAGACCATCCTGGCCAACCAACTTGGTGAAACCCCATCTCTACTAAAAATACAAAAATTAGCTGGGCATAGTGGCGCATGCTTGTAGTCCCAGCTACTTGGGAGGCTGAGGCAGGAGAATCACTTGAACCCGGGAGGCGGAGGTTGCAGTGAGCTGAGATCATGCCACTGCACTCCAGTCCGGGGGGCGACAGAGCGAGACTCATCTCCAAAAAAAAAAAAAAACAAACAAACAAGAGGGTGAGTGGCAGAGATGGAACGAAAGGGGGAAAGGGGTCAGGGTTGTGAGAATGAGGACAAAAATGGCACTTCTCAGAGTAGATCTTTTTGTATACCCCTGACTCTTAGAACTATAGCAATGTTTCACATGCCCCCACAATAGACAAAAAATTAAAACCAATCATAGTGCTGAGGCAACCTAACATGGAATATGAACACTAACTGTACTACAAATATGTATACAAATATACATATGGAATATGACCCTCACTGTACTACAAATGAACAATATAACCACACTGAAGGAAGTGAAGAACAAAACCAAGTAACTCTGGAAAACAGTAATTTGACAGGGTTCTATAAAACTAAACATGGACCTGGTGCAGTGGCTCACGCCTGTAATCCCAGCACTTTGGGAGGCCAAGACAGGAGGATCACTCCAGCCCAGGAGGTCAAGACCAGCCTAGGCAACAAAGTGAGACTCAGTCTCTACAAAAAATTTAAAAACTAGCTAGATGTGGCTGGATGTGGTGGCTCATGCCTGTAATGCCAGCACTTTGGGAGGCTGAGGCAGGTGGATTGCCTAAGTTGGGTGGATCACCTGAGGTCAGGAGTTTGAGACCAGCCTGGCCAACAGGGTGAACCCTGTCTCTACTAAAAATACAAAAATTTGCTGGGCATGATGGCATGTGCCTGTAGTCCCAGCTGTTTTGGAAGCTGAGGCAGGAGCATTGCTTAAAGCTGGGAGGAGAAGGTTGCAGTGAGCCAAGATATTGCCACTGCACTCCAGCCTGGGTAAGTGAGAGAGACATCATCTCAAAAAAAAAAGGAAAAAAGTGTGATGTGGTGGCATGTACCTTTGGACCCAGCTACATGGGAGACTGAGGCAGAAGGAACACTTGAGCCTAGGAGGTTGAGGCTGCAATGAGCCATGACTGTGCCACTGCACTCCAGCCTGGATGACAGGGAGAGAGCTTGTCTTACAAACAAAAACAAAACAAAATACAACTAAACTAAAGAGAGCTGAACATAAATGCTGTAATCTAGTTAGAAGTATGTGTTAGCAATTCTGAAACTACATTATGTGTATACTGGTATACATGAATAAGTAAACTATATTGTAGATAATGAGAACCAGGTTTCTTACTGTTGGAGAAAGAAGTTACAAATAAGGAAAGGGGATTAAGTGAATGCTGTGATATTAGATTAGAATCAGAAGTATCTGTATAAACTCATGCTTTAAAATATACACAGATGGAAAGATACAGAAATATAGACCTATGTATGTATATGTGGATTATGTTATTAATGTTCGCTATCTCTGTCTGCTGAGAAGGTCTAGAAGCAACAACATCATAGTAGCAGTGAGCACACCAGGTGCCCAGATTTTGGTTTCTAAACACCATGATTTAATAAAGGGATTGAGGACTCCTTGGAGAATTGTTTGATTCTAGGACTAGGGCTGGGAAAATATAAGTCAAATCTGGAGCATCTTGTGGGGCAGGAGTAAGGAAGTGCTCAAAAAAGGATGGGGGCTTAATGAAAGAATGAACACAGCCAACCTGAAGGAGCTCCTAATGGTTAAGACTTGAAAAACTGGGGAAACAAAGTAAGTAATGAGGCTGGGCGCAGTGGCTCTTACATGTAATCCCAGCACTTTGGGAGGCTGAGGCAGGCAGATCACCTGAGGTCAGGAGTTCAAGACCAGCCTGGTCAACATGGTGAAATCCCGTCTCTATTAAAAATACAAAAATTAGCTTGGTGTGGTAGCACATGCCTGTAATCCCAGCTACTCAGGAGGCTGAGGCAGGAGAATCATCTGAGCCTGGGAGGTGGAGGCTGCAGTGAGCTGAGATTGTGCCACTGCACTCTAGTGTGGGTGACAGCAAGACTCTGTCTCAAAAAAAAAAAAAAAAAGGTGGCCAGGCACAGTGGCTCATGCTCATGCCTATAATCCCAGCACTTTGGGAGGCTGAGGTGGGTGGCAGATGGCCTGAGGCCAGGAGTTCGAGACCAGCCTGGCCAACATGGTGAAACCCTGTCTCTACTAAAAATACAAAAATTAGCTGGACGTGGTGGTGGGCACCTGTAATCCTAACTACTTGGGAGGCTAAGGCAGGAGAATCACTTGAACCTG
>NW_012101243.1:1427625-1428315 GCF_000951045.1 Mandrillus leucophaeus
ACACACACACTTTCCTGTTAAGTTCATTGTGTTGCTCTCATGGGCATTTTTTTGGGGGTAGATGGAAAAATAATTTTTCTATCGCTTTGCAGGCCTCATAATTTTTTGTTGGAAACGGCATTTTAGATAATACATGGTAACAACTCTGGGTACTGGGGTTTCTTG
This sequence comes from Mandrillus leucophaeus, assembly GCF_000951045.1. Lineage (NCBI taxonomy): Eukaryota > Metazoa > Chordata > Mammalia > Primates > Cercopithecidae > Mandrillus > Mandrillus leucophaeus. Next base: position 1,427,791 of record NW_012101243.1, read on the forward strand.
TTATTTCCTTGTTTATTTGTTTAGTGACTGGCTGGATTATTTTAGCAAAGTCTATTTCCCATCCCCTGTGTTAGATCACTGACGTTGCTACTCTGGGAGGTGCAGCTTTGGATATGCCACTGTCACCCTAGGATGACAGTGGTACTGGCAGGGCCCTCTTGCATTCTTTTCCCTGACCACACCCAGGTAAGCTCTACTGATTGCTCTATGGTTTGCAATAGTATCCTGGGAGCATAAAATCCTCTACAAATGAATCTAATCAAATGGTGGCTCTTTCCAATGAATACTTTCTGAGGTTAGTGTTTGATATTTGTTTTAATCCCAGGAGAGCTCCTCCCAGCTGTCTTATCCCTTGGCTCTCCCCTGTAAAATAGATACAGCCTGTAGTCTATGCTGTATCTTCATTACATCCATGAATCTCCTCCCAATCCCTTCACTACAACATCCACTTTTTTTTTTTCTTTTTCTTTTTTTAGACGCAGTCTTGCTCTGTCACCCAGGCTGGAGTGCTGTGGCGCAGTCTCG
>NW_012101243.1:1431336-1433459 GCF_000951045.1 Mandrillus leucophaeus
AGGAGGCGGGGGTTGCAGTGAGCCAAGACCACACCAGTGCACTCCAGCCTGGGCGACAGAGTGGGACTCAGTCTCAAAAAAAAAAAAAAAAGAAAAAAAATTAAAGTCACCTTAGTGGGTATGAAGTGGTATCTAATTGTGGTTTTGATTTGTTTCCTAATGACAATGAACAGTCTTCATGTGCTTTTTAGACCGTTGCATATCTTGGAGACATGTCTAATGTCCTTTGTCCATTTTTAAATTAGATTGTTGGTTTGTTGAGTTGTAGGAGTTCTTCGAATATTCTGGCTACTAGATTCTTACATGGCTTGCAGATATTTTCTCTCACTTTCTAGGTTGTCTTTTCACTCTATTGATAGTGTCCTTTAAAGCATAAGAGATGTTAATTTTGATGAAGTCCAATTTATTTTTATTTCTTTCATTGACTGTGCTTTTTGGTCATAACTAAGAAACCTTTGCAGAATCCAAGGTCGTGAAGACTTTTGCCTGTTTTCTGCTGTGAGTTTGAGTTTTGGCTCTCATGTTTAAGTCTGATCCATTCTGGGTTAGTTTTTGTATCTAGTGTGAGGTGAGGGTCTGACCTCATACTTTTGCACGTGACTGTCCCGCTGTCTCAGCTCCATCTGTTGGAGAAATGGTTCTTTTCCCATTGAATGGCCTAGGTAGCCTTGTTGAAAATCGATTGAACCATAGATATGTGGATTTCTTTCTGGACTCTCAATTCTATTCCACTGATCTATGTTTATGCCACTACTTTACTCCTTTATTACTGTCACTTTGTACTAAATTTGTGGGGTTTTTGTTTTTTTTTTTTGACACGGTCTCACTCTGTTGCCCAGGGTGGAGTGCAGTGGCATGATCATGGCTCACTGCAGCCTTGACCTCCCCGGCTCAAGCAATCCTTCCACCTCAGCCCCCACAAGTAGCTGGGACTACAGGCACATGCTACCATGCCCAGCTAATTTTTTCTATTTTTTAGTAGAGACAGGATTTTGCCATGTTGCCCAAGCTGGTCTTGAACTCCTGAGCTCCTGCCTGTCTTAGCATCCCAGAGTACTAGGATTACAGGTGTGAACCACTGAGCCAAGCCGGCACAGGAAATTAAGTCTTGACTGAATATCTCTAAGTAGGATTTGGACAGGACAAGAGAGGAAAGAGATTTCAAATAATAAAATTAATATGTAATCACAAGGAGAAAAAAAAGCTTTGCCTTTATGAAGCTTGCATTCTAGTAGGAGAAACAAACATTAACAATAAGTAAATGTTAGTGCCTTAGAAAGGTGTTAAGTGTGGCCATGTGTGATGGTTCAAGCCTGTAATCCCAGCACTTTGGGAGGCTGAGGCAGGCGGATCACCTGAGGTCAGCAGTTCGAGACCAGCCTGGCCAGCATGGTGAAACCCCCGTCTCTAGTAATACAAAAATTAGCCAGATGTGGTGGCACATGCCTGTAATCCCAGCTACTAGGCAGGCTGAGGCAGGAGAATTGCTTGAACCTGGGAGGTAGAGGTTGTTGCAGTGAGCGGAGATCACGCCATTGCATTCCAACCTGGGCAACAGAGCGAGACTCTCTCAGGGAAAAAAAAGAAAGCATAAGTGCTATGGAAAATATAAATACCAAAAATATAATCAAATTGGCACAGTGGCTCATGCCGGTAACCCCAGCTACTCAGAAGGCTGAGGTGGAAGGACTGCTTGATGCCAGGAGTTCTCAAGACCAGCCTGGGCAACAGAACGAGACCCAATCTCTAAAAAGATGAAAATATCATCAGAGAGAAGGTATAGATTACTACAATGGAATGACAGTCAGCCCATCAACTTCTCTACAGCAACCAAAAGTGCTAGAAGAAAAATAGAAAAATATCTTTAAAGCACTGAGAGAAAAATAACTATCACCCTTGAATTGTATGTCCTAGGAACATACAAGAAAGAAAAAAATTCAAGAAAGAAAAAAATGAAAGACCTCTTTAGGCAAACAACAATTGAAAAAATTACCCAACAACTTTCAGTCAAGAAACTACACAGGGCTGAAGGTGTAGTGGCTCACTCTGTGTAATCCCAGGACTTTGGGAGGCCAAGGTGGGAAAATCATTTGAGGCCAGGAGTTCAACACCAACCTTGGCAA
>NW_012101243.1:1437379-1438708 GCF_000951045.1 Mandrillus leucophaeus
ATACCCACCCAATCCTGGGCCCTGGGCCCCCAGGCCAGCCTTTCCCCAAGGTGTCCACCTAGGTGCCACCTGCAGCTCCTGACTACGGCTCCTGTTGCTGGTCCCTGTGTCCCTGCTTGTCCTGGACCTCCATCCTGGACCACACCCTCACCCCTGACCCTAGTCCTACAGGATCCCCACCTCTGGGCACCAAGACTCAGGATGTGGGGTTCCTAACCTGACCCCCTGCAGATCCCTAATATCTGGACCTTGGAACACCAGATATTACTTTTAATCTCAACTTCCCCTTCTGGAACCTCATTTTTTTTTTCTTTTTTGAAATGGGGTCTCACTCTGTTGCCCAGGCTGGAGTGCAGTTCCGTGATCTCGGTTCACTGCAGCCTCCGCCTCTCAGGCTCAAGTGATCCTCCCACCTCAGCCTCAGGGGTAGCTGGGATTACAGGCGTCTGCTACCAAACCCGGCTAATTCTTGTATTTTTTGTAGAAACAGGGTTGCGTCATGTTGCCCAGGCTGGCCTCAAACTCCTGAGCTCAAGCCATCTACCCTCCATGGACTCCCAAAGTGCTGGGATTATAGGCGTGAGCCACTGCACCCAGCCTGGACCTCATCCTTGAACCCCTAATCTAACCTTGATCCTGGAACCCACACTTCAGACTCCACCTTTATCCGCATCCCCCAGGATCTGCCTGACCCTGTCATTTTGACCCTAGCTCTTTTCTCCACCTGGGGACAAGGCACAGTCTGTGGCCACAGGGCTGTCAGGGAAGGTTGGGAGCCTGACAAGACCCTCCAGCCTGGTCCTGTCCCCCCAGGGATCTCTCCACATGTGGATTGACATCTTTCCTCGAGATGTGCCTGCCCCACCCCCAGTTGACATCAAGCCTCGGCAGCCGGTCAGGTGAGAGTTCTGTCGCCTCCTCCCAAGGCGGATACACGTCTTGGTCTACCTGTACAAGGGTCCTCTGAAAACCTGGGTCCCCAGTGAAGCAGGCAGAGGCTGCTAATCACAGGCTGTCCAGTAGGTGCCATTAAATTCCCTTTTATTCATAAGCCATTGCAAGTTGAGTGTCTCTTGTAAACTGACTCCAAGTACCTTTTGGTAAGCCCCCTTCCCACCTGAGCTCATCTGAGTGGAGTTCTGTGTGGGGCACAGCCACGTCACACAGGCTGAATGCAAATGCTCGGATACCAGCAGCCTGTCACTTTCTGCCTCTGGGCTCTGCTTTCCTTGGTGTCACTCTCAGGGAGCCCTCTGCAGTCTGGGGGCAAGGTGGCATCTAACAGTGTGAGGCTTACATCTTTTTTTTTTTTTTTTTTTTTTTTTTTTT
>NW_012101243.1:1440369-1443524 GCF_000951045.1 Mandrillus leucophaeus
GAGATCATGACACTGCACTCCAGCCTGGGTGACAGAGTGAGACTCTGTCTCAAAAAAAAAAAAAAAAATCGTAAATTAAAAAATAAGTCAAACCATATAGAAAGTTATGAGTTGAATAGTAAGTCCCTTATACATCTTTCAAAATATTTTGTTTCATTATACTTTTCGTTATACCTATTTGTGTGACTTAACTATTTCATAACTAATTGAAAATAAAAGTCATCTTGTCCAACCTCTCCATTAGCTCCTCACAGTAGGAGATCTCTCCTTGATAACTACTTGCTTTCACATAATGGGAAATTAGGTCTGACAAGGGTAACCTTGGGTTATCATAATGACGTTTCTCTCAATTCCACTCCATGCTGTTCCCCTAGGCTACCAACCTGGCTCCTGCAGACCCCAATGGCAAAGCAGACCCTTATGTGGTGGTGAGCGCTGGCCGGGAGCGGCAGGACACCAAGGAACGCTACATCCCCAAGCAGCTCAACCCCATCTTTGGAGAGTGAGGCTGGGCCCTGTGGGGTGGAAACGGGGTAGCTGGAGGAGCATCCAGCCCTGTGGCCTTGTGGCAGCTGGCCTAGGGATGGCAAGGGAATGGACAGGGGCTGCTGACAACGCCACCCCCTCCCCAGACCACCTCCTGGAGCATGAAAATGACCTCAGCCCCTCTCCCTCCTTGCCAGGATCCTGGAGCTAAGCATCTCTCTCCCAGCTGAGACGGAGCTGACGGTGGCCATATTTGATCATGACCTCGTGGGTTCTGACGACCTCATCGGGGAGACCCACATTGATCTGGAAAACCGATTCTATAGCCACCACAGAGCAAACTGTGGGCTGGCCTCCCAGTATGACGTGTGGGTCTGGCAGGGCCCACAGGAGCCATTCTAACTTTCTGGCCAAACACATTCAAGCTCACATTCCCTTTTGTGTCTCCAGATCCTATGATTTCATGGAAGGGGACCCTCCCACCCAACGCCACTGCCAACCAAGACAGCTCAGTGGTCAAGACTTGGGCTTGGGAGTGGGATCCTGTAACGAATGCCACTTGACCTGTTTTTTTTTCCTTTTTCTTTTTTGAAATGGAGTCTCGCTCTGTCTCCTGGGCTGGAGTGCAGTGGCACTATCTCGGCTGATTGCAACCTCTGCCTCCTGGGTTCAAGCGATTCTCCTGCCTCAGCCTCCCCAGTAGCTGGGATTACAGGCGTGGGCCACCATGCCCAGCTAATTTTTGTATTTTTAGTAGAGACACGGTTTCACCATGTTGGCCAGGCTGGTCTCGAACCCCTGACCTCAAGTGATCCGCCCACATCTGCCTCCCAAAGTGCTGGTATTACAGGTGTGAGCCACCACACCAGGCCCACTTAACCTCTTCGAGCCTCAGTTTTCTCATCTGCAAAACAGAGGTAATGAGATCAGTATCTTCTTAATGGAAGCACCTGGACTACATTTTTGATTTTCGATTTTCATTGTTATTGTAAATGAGGACTAACCTGTCTCCCGTTGGGAGTTTTGAACCTAGACCTCATGTCTTCATGATGTCACCCCTGCCCCAGGCCCAGGTGTGTCCCCACACCAGCCCCAGCTGATGCATCTTCCTTTTCTGCCTGCAGGGATGGTTACAATGCCTGGCGTGATGCGTTCCGGCCTTCGCAGATCCTGGCGGGGCTGTGCCAACGCTGTGGCCTCCCTGCCCCTGAATACCGAGCCGGTGCTGTCAAGGTGGGCAGCAAAGTCTTTCTGACACCGCCGGAGACCCTGCCCCCAGGTACCAGCCCCTTTCTGTTAAAGCAAGATGTTGGTAGAACAAGGTACAGGAGGCCCAGGTGCCCAGTCTTGTGTGCTCCCCAAAATAACCCATTGTTTCAGCAGTTAGAGGTGAATTTGGTTGAGTAAGGATGAGGTTCTTGGGTGTTAGGGAGCAAACAGTCTTTACTGGTGAGCGTGAGATCCCCCAAAGAGCCAAAGTGGACCCGTAACTAATCAAGTTCCCAGAACGCAGAGGTCCCATAGAGCGTCCCATGTAACAGAATGTGGCTGCAGAATTAAATGGCTGGAGGCTTATTCTTTTTATTTTTATTTTTATTTTTGAGACAGGATATTGCTCTGTCACCCAGGCTGGAGTGCAGCCATCTCAGCTCACTGCAGCCTGGACCTCCCAGGCTCAAGTGATCCTCCCACCTCAGCTCCCCGAGTAGCTGGGATTACAGGTGTGCACCATCATGCCCGCCTGTTTCTTTTTCTTTTGGTAGAGATGAGGTTTCGCCATGTTACTCAGGCTGGTCTCAAACTCCTGGACTCAAGCGATCCTCCCACCTTGGCCTTCAAAAGTCCTGGGATTACAGGCATGAGCCACTGCGCCTGCTCTGGTGGCTTATTCTCTAAATAGGGTCTAGGCAAAGGTGGCAGTACCTCCAATCCCACTGTCCCCTGACTGCTGGCTTTTCAATGGGCAAAAAGTTATAGCAGCTTCCCCCACTTTTTGTGCATTTCAGAGCTGCTCTCCTAGCCCACAGGGCTTTATCCGACCGAGTGGCTTCCCCAGCTTAGAGCTTCTGTGGCGGGGGAGGGAGGGAGGAGACGTGGAAACTGTGTGGAACCCTAAGCTCACACACCTCTTGTTTCAGGCAGCAGTGGCCCCAAGGTGAGTGGGGACCCTGAAGAGGCCCAGGCATTGCTTGTGTTGAGGCGCTGGCAGGAAATGCCGGGTTTTGGGATCCAGCTGGTACCCGAGCATGTAGAAACACGGCCTCTCTACCATCCCCGTAGCCCCGGGCTGCTGCAGGTGAGGAGGGCTCAGCACCCAGGCCCAGAATCACAAGACTCTCAGAATCCCAGGATACCCACCCAATCCTGGGCCCTGGGCCCCCAGGACAGCCTTTCCCCAAGGTGTCCACCTAGGTGCCACCTGCAGCTCCTGACTACGGCTCCTGTTGCTGGTCCCTGTGTCCCTGCTTGTCCTGGACCTCCATCCTGGACCACACCCTCACCCCTGACCCTAGTCCTACAGGATCCCCACCTCTGGGCACCAAGACTCAGGATGTGGGGTTCCTAACCTGACCCCCTGCAGATCCCTAATATCTGGACCTTGGAACACCAGATATTACTTTTAATCTCAACTTCCCCTTCTGGAACCTCATTTTTTTTTTCTTTTTTGA
>NW_012101243.1:1444744-1460933 GCF_000951045.1 Mandrillus leucophaeus
GTGTCAGCCAGGATGGTCTCGATCTCCTGACCTCGTGATCCGCCCGTCTCGGCTTCCCAAAGGAGGCTTACATCTTAGCCAGGCCACCTGAGCGGAAACAAACACCTCTTTCCCAGTTACAGCAAAAGCCTCAGGGCTGACTCAGTAGACCAGCTTGGGTCAAATGCTGTGCCCTGAAACAATCATTGTGGCCAGGGGGCTGTAATACTGGAATCGGCCAGTCCAGGGATGTCTCCCCGACCCTGCCCAGCCAGGGAGGGAGGGGCCTGCCCCACCAGAATCCCATAGATTGACCGTGGTGGTGGGGAGGGGTGGTTGGGGCGGGGGCGGGTCACCAGCAGAAAATCATGGTGCTGTCAACAAATGAGGGGAAGTTGATGCTGGGCTGGAGAAAACAGCTACCCAGGCAACCCCATGGCAGCCAAGGACAGGGCTACATGAGGGTAGGGTCCAGAGTGTCACAGCCCTCCTGTCCCTCAGGCACTGTACGCTCACTCTCGTCCCCCGTCTCTCATCCTCCCTCTTCTCCCTGCAGACTGGCTTTCTCTGTTCACTCACTTTTCTACATCCCCAAACTCTGGCTTGTAGTGGCTCCAGCTCTGCATCTGATGCCACACCATGCAGTGGTACAGGGTCCTGATTCCAAATTCACAGGAAGGAGAACCTTGCTGGCCCAGCAGACCATTCCTGATGTCATCTGCTATGGCCAGGGTGGTCAGTGACACCTGGGGCTGTCCCTTCATGGGACCACAGGCATTGGATTCCCCTGCTGGGCACACAGGTGCCCAGTGACTGTCAGTGGGCCAGGCCCAGGTCCCTCCTGTTTCCTGCAGCCTCTTTCAGGGCCCCGCTCGAGAGTCTGAAGCCACCCCCTAATGTGCCCCACAGCTATGAGCTCAGAGTTGTCATCTGGAACACGGAAGATGTGGTTCTGGATGACGTGAATCCACTCACCGGAGAGATGTCGAGTGACATCTATGTGAAGAGGTAGACTGCAGGCCAGGTGGGGCAATGGCAGTGCACTAAGGGGGGACTGTAAATGGGTGTGGGCCCTCGGGCTGAGTCCAGAGCCCGGTCCCCAGGCCCTCCGTGGTGCTGAGAGCTGGGTGAGGAGTGGGTTCTCCGTGTAGCTCCAGCCCTGACACTCACCCAACCCGGCCCCAGCTGGGTGAAGGGGCTGGAGCATGACAAGCAGGAGACAGATGTTCACTTCAACTCCCTGACTGGGGAGGGGAACTTCAATTGGCGCTTTGTGTTCCGCTTCGACTACCTGCCCACGGAGCGGGAGGTAAGCGTCCGGCGCCGGCCTGGACCCTTCGCCTTGGAGGAGGCCGAGTTTCGGCAGCCCGCAGTGCTGGTCCTGCAGGTCTGGGACTATGACCGCATCTCCGCCAACGACTTCCTTGGTATTGCACTGCTTAGCCTTCCCCACCCTCAGCCCCTGCCTCCAGCCCTCACCTCTGTCCCCTGGTTCCCTACTCTGACCCAATCTTGAATCAGGATTTTGGACCCGAGGTCTGAAACCTTTGCTTTCTGGCCTAATTACTGAGTTAATTGAGCCCAGACTACAGTAACCTCCATTCCCACCAAGTCTCTGATTCAACTCTGATTTGACCCTAGCTTGTCACCCTGACACTGACTCCACAGCCTCTGCTCCTTGACACTCTGCTCCCAACCCCTGGCCCTCTTCCACTGGGGAGTGGCAATGGGTAGACCGCTGGGCTGTGGTTTGGGTGGTCCATAACTGTGGCCTGACCACACACTGCAACTTTCAGATGCCCCAACTTACAACCTTGGTGTGTTGCCTCCTCACCCCTGGCACAATGAGACTTTGATCCCATGCCTAACCCGGTGTGCTCTGGACTTGCAGGATCCCTGGAGTTGCAGCTACCGGACATGGTGCGTGGGGCCCGGGGCCCCGAGCTCTGCTCTGTGCGGCTGGCCCGTGATGGGGCCGGGCCGAGATGCAATCTGTTTCGCTGCCGCCGCCTGCGAGGCTGGTGGCCGGTAGTGAAGCTGAAGGAGGCAGAGGACGTGGAGCGGGAGGCTCAGGAGGCTCAGGCCAGCAGGAAGAAGCGAAAGCAGAGGAGGAGGAAGGGCTGGCCAGAAGACCTGGAGTTCACAGACACGGGTGGCAACGTGTACATCCTCACGGTGGGTGCCCGTGGCGGAGGCCAGGCTGAGCTGGGGCCTGAGCCGGCCCTGTGCTCCCAGTGATGCAGGAGTGTCTTTTTTAGGGCAAGGTAGAGGCAGAGTTTGAGCTGCTGACCGTGGAGGAGGCTGAGAAACGGCCGGTGGGGAAGGGGCGGAAGGAGCCAGAGCCTCTGGAGAAACCCAGGTGAGTCAGGCACGGGGGCCGGGGCCACAGCCTGGGCCGATGGGGGAGGCGGGGGTGCCCAAGGGGCCACCTTCTCATCCTGACACCACCCTTCTCCTCAACAGCCGCCCCAAAACTTCCTTCAACTGGTTTGTGAACCCGCTGAAGACCTTTGTCTTCTTCATCTGGCGCCGGTACTGGCGCATCCTGGTGCTGCTGCTGCTACTGGCGCTGCTCATCGTCTTCCTCCTCCTGGTCTTCTACACCATCCCTGGCCAAATCAGCCAGGTCATCTTCCGTCCCCTCCACAAGTGACTCTCACTGACCTTGGACACTCACCCAGGGTGCCACCCCTTCAACGCCTGCTCCTGGAAGTCTTTCTTGCCAACGTGAGCTACCCGAGAGTCCAGCGCTTCCTCTGAATAAACCTATCACAGCCACTGACCCGTGGTCACGTGCTGTCCAAGGCTGGCGCTCCAGGTGGCAGAGAACAGATGTTCTTGGGTGGCTCAGGTGCTGGGGGCTTACTTGGAGAATGCACAGGGATAGAAGGCTGCCCCCATCCCCACTGCAGGGAAGAAAAGGGCCTCGGCAGCTGAGTTATGACCCCCTCTGAGCAGCTCCACCACGGCTCCTGCTCCTGCTGGCGGCCAGGTCCCTCTCACCTCACCTGTTTCTGGCTTCCACTGCTCCAGGACAGCTAAGGACCTGACAGACTCCATTAACCTGTCCATTCCTCACCATCCCTGAGAGAGGCTTCCATCAGAGCTGGATCTCGGGTCTGACTCCAGAGGTTCTGCTGTCACTACCTGACTTCGCTTCCTTTCCCCTTTCTCTTGCTTTTCCCCTGCCACAGTCTTAGATCAACATTCGAGAGATGATCTGATAAACTGGTTGTTTAGGTACCCCTACCTCCCTGGGCCATAGACTGGTGAGGTCGCTGGGCCCTGCTTCTCCACATGTAGCCAGAGTTCTAACGAGAAACCCTGATTAGGCCCCAAGCCAGGGGTCTGGTGCTGGCCCTGCTCCAGAATGGCCACTGCTACCTTCCCACCTTCCCACCTTGATGTTCAGTTTTGCTTCCACCTAGGAGACTGCAAAGGACCTGGAGGGACTCCTCACTGCAGTGAGAGCCAGCGCGGGCGGGGTTTGGCACAGAGTGGGATCAGTGAGTGTGACAGGATCAGGTGGACTGAGCCCAGGGTGGTGGAGAGCGACCCCAGCTTTACCCATCAATGAAGTGGCAAGCCCCAATCTGCACCCAGGGCCCTGAATTAGTGGCCTGGGGGCCATGGTGGCTCCAGGAAGCTCACGCTAAAAAGGTCCAAGTGAGCCCTGGGGCTGAACCCGAGAGGTCTGAGGACCACAGTGGAGGGCGGGACCCAGGGCTGTGGGCTGGACATGAGTCTGGTTTGAATAAACCCCAGTCAGTCAACTAGGAGATGCCCATGTAGGGGCTCCTGCGGGCTCTGGGCCCCGATCCATCAGTCACGATTGCCTTCAATGAGTGGCCAGGATGAGGCTTTAGCCATGGCAAGGATCACACGGAGACCAGTGAGTACTATCACAATCAATAGATTTATCAACCTGGGGCTGGGGCTGACTGAGGAGGTGGAGGGTGGCGGAGGCTGGGGGACAACCACAAGCCAGGGAGAGACAGGAGACAGAGGAAGCGCTGAGGGGTGACTACGTTGTCTTCCCTAGATCAATTTTCTTCTGAATGGCTCGTGCTGAGTGGTAGATGAGTGAATCGATGAGTCCGGCCACTGGGAGAGAGACAAGGGCTGGCACTGGCCCAGTGGGGGCCTTGGCTTTTGACGCTGAGAGCCTTGTCACTTAACTGGCCAGGCCAGCATCTGCCCCTTCACCCCCAACCAAACCTGGGGCACCCAGGCTTTACTCTCCCCACCCTACAGCTCACAGGCACCCTGGGCCTCTTACCTGTGAACATGCCCCCAATGATGGCGCACACGCCTGTCAGGAAGTGGGTGAAGGACCTGGTGGAGGGAGCGGGTGGGCTCAGCAGGCACACTCCTCCCTCAGGCTCAGGCCCCCAGAGGCCGCTCTGCCCCTGCCCTCACCTGTGCTTCTCTGTCAGCTTCACCATCATCGGCGAGAGCTCATAGAGGACGAAGACTCCGGGAAGGCCCTGGTCGCCCAACAGCCCATTGGCGACCTTCTCATGTCTGGTCACAGAGAACTGATTTGTCCTCAGCACCTGGGGTGGGAGGGGAGCCTAGACCAGGGCTAGGGCTAGGACCTGGCTTCAGCCACCATCAGCCCCACCCCTGCTCCTTCCCCTTTCCTGCTGAGCCTTGACCGTGCGGGGAGAAAACATGGCACTGTGCTGGTGGCCTGCACTGCAAGGCCTGGCCTGCCAGACCCCCTCTCCTAGCCTTGGCCTCAGCCTTCCCCTCCAGATGCCAGCTCTTTACAGTTTACCTATCCTGGCAGCATTTAGTGGGTGTTCTCACAGGGGTCCAGGCTGAGAAGCAACTCTCCAAAGACGCACCACCAAGGCTGAACTGACTTCCTCTGCCCTCAGTCCCTTGCATCCTGCCACTCTGCTGAGATGCTGCTCCACAGGCCACGGCACCCTCGGGAACGGGTACACAGAGGCTTGCCCTGACTAACCCCCAGCCCAGGCAGACCACAGGGGACAGTGAGGCAGGCAGACGATGGGCACCAGAGGAACAGATGGAGGCGGTGAGGACAGCGCAAAGAGCAGACGCTTTGAATCGGACAGCCCCAGGCCTGCACTCTGCTGGGAGGGCAAATCCCCCACCCTCTCTGGGCCTCAGTCTGTCATCCACCATGTGAGGACGAGGCAGTTTTCACTCCCCAGGCTGACGGAATAAAATGCAGGAACTCCAGTGCTTGGCAGCACGCAGGAGACTCTAGAGGGTAGGGAGCTCCCTGACTCACCTCTCCATCCACCTTCATGTACACAGTGGGCACCACCTTCACAAAGTACTGGAACATCATGGAGGCTGAGGGGAAAACAAAGCACTGGGTACGGGTGCCCGGCAGGCCTTCTGTGGCTGGGGGCTGCCTCCCGGGCTGGTACCTTGGGGTGCAGTGACATTGGTGTGGTCCAGGGGGTTCACAATGCCTGGATAGTCCTCCCCAAATGACAGGTGCTGGATGTAGTGGGTCATGTTGATCTGCAAACAACACCATCCAGAGCTCATCCAAAGCTCTGATGACAGTAGCAGACAGGGACACCTGGGTCTGTCTGTGGAGATGTGGGAGAAGGGGGAGGCTATGGCCCTAAGGGGACAACATCCCTGGGACAGGTATCCCCCACTCCTCACCTAGAAACTCCTCTTTCCACAGCCTGCAAACTCCTGGGGTTCCAGAATTTTTTTTTTTTTTGAGACAAAGTCTTACTCTGTTGCCCAGGCTGGAGAGCAGTGGCGTGATCTGGGCTCACTGCCTCTGCCTCCTGGGTTCAAGCAATTCTCTTGCCTCAGCCTCCTGAGTAGCTGTTACAGGCGTGCGCTGCCATGCCCAGCTAATCTTTGTATTTTTAGTAGAGATGGGGTTTCACCAAGTTGACCAGGCTGGTCTCGAACTCCCGACCTCAGGTGATCCGCCTGCCTCAGACTCCCAAAGTGCTGGGATTATAGGCATGAGCCACCATGGCTGGCCAGGTTTCAGATTTCTTAAAATACCAGCTTCACTCATAGGTTAGGCGCACACAGAGTGGCAGGTGCTGGTTTTGCCTGGAGGTCCAGGCTATGGAGGCTGAGGCTGGAGGCTGTGAGCCCCCAGATGCGCTCCCTTCTTGCTCCCCTGTGTATCCAACTCAGTCACTGGAAGGATCTTTCAGAAAATGCAAGTCTGATGATGTCATGACTCTGCTTAAAGAAGGCCAACAGCTTTCCACTGTTCTCAGGAGAAAGATGTGACTCCTCAGCGTGGCCTCTGAGTCCTGTGTGGTCTGGTCCCTGCTGACTTCTCCAGCCTCACCCATCCACACCTGCCCTGCAGTTCCTTAGAAGGGCCACGATCCCACCTGACCTTGTGCTGAGGTCTGTCGGTCTAGCATGCTTTTTCCAACCCCAACCTTGCCCCTAGCCTGCTCAGAGCTCAGTTCAAAAGTCACTCTCAACCCTCAGGCTGGATCCCCATTCAGAACATGGTGTATTTTTCTATAAGCACTCCCTGATCCCAGGATGTTCCTACAAGGAAATGAAGGCAGCAACCAAGCCTCCCACCCCCACCTGCCCTCCATGGTTTCCATCTGGTACGTACGTTGTCAAGGCCAAAGCTCTGCAAGTCATGGACTAGGAGAGAAGGGAGAAGGTGTCATCAGTAGGAGCAGCATTGGCCGCCTCACTCCTCCCTCTAGACTGCAAACCACCTGTCTTCTCTGACCCCTCACTCCCTCTCCAGCCTGGCCCCTCCTGGTCCTGCTTAAGGACGGCCGGAAAGGGCAAGCCTTGGGCCTGTGTGAGAGTTCATGCCCTCCTCAGGAGTGATAAGAACAGACCCTGGTTCCTCCCTGACATCCACAGGGAACTCTAGGCCTTCACTCCCAGCATGGCCCTGCCTGCATCTCCAAAAACAAAACCCACCGACTATGGGCTCTAACTGGAGCTGATGGCAAATCACTGAACCTCAAAGTGAGGTGGGACCCGAGAATGCCATCCACGCGTTCCCTGCCTCCACCCCCAAAGGTCCCCAGAGGAAATCCCATGGGGACCCTATACCAACTGTTCCAGAACAAGTTACTCCTGCCCTCTAGCCTCAATCCCTCCTGCTGCAAGGAACCATACTTCAAAGATACATCCCAGTCCTTTTTATAGTCACCCAGCAACCAGGTCAGAGAAGACCCAATCACAGACCCATCCAACCTCCCCGCATCCCGGTAGGGCAGGCTGCCCCAGAAGTGGGGGCTTGGCCTCCCTGGGGGGCGGGGCCACTTACTCTCCACAGCATGTACTGCAGCATGGGGGAGGGAGGAGAGAGAAGACAGATTCAGAGCTTCACAATAAGAACTATGGAGCAAGACATGTGGCAGGAAGGAAGACAGGAACATTCTGCCTCAGCAACACAGTCTGGCCCCAGCTAACAAGCCTCCACCTGGGCCCCTCCTCGAGAGTGAACTAATCTGGCCAGAGAGGAGCAGGAGACAGAGTGGCCTAGGAAAGACAAGAGGCCTAGAGCCCAAGGAGCCAAGTTCCTGACTGTATGGCCTTGGGCAAATCACTTGCCCTTTCTGGGCCTCAGTGTTCTCCTTTGCAAAGGGCTGTCCTAAGGATCAGGTGGGATCTAAGATGGAAAAATACTTGTAAACTTTACACTGTAAGAGATTATTACCCACCCCGGACCCAATCAACAAGGATATTAGAAACTCACTACCAGGCCTCACTTCAGCCAGATCTCTGGCCTTAGGCAAGTGTAGCTTTGTGTTTATACATCCTTCCAGTTACAGAGCACCCCTGGCCCTGGGATCCACAAGTCTAACAGTCCCAGGCTGAGAGGCTGCCATTCTGGCTCTGTGTCCTACTGAGTGCCTGCCAGGCCTTGTGCCAACAGCTTGACACTGATCATCTTCCTATCATCCCAGCAAGACCCTTTTCTCCCAGCTTCCTCCAAAGTGAAGAGGGGGTTCCAGAGCTCTACAGGGTCCTCCAGCACCCACCCCCACAGACTGCCCTGAAGACCAGCAGAGCTACCCTCCTGTTCACCTCAACCACTTTGAGAGGCCATCTTCACAGCCTGGGCTCTGTCACCACGCGGCTCTGTCCAAGCTTTACTGTGACCCCAACTCCCACCTTCCCCAGCCCTGCCTTCAACCCCTGGGTTCCTCTTCACTTTCTTGCTTCAGCCTGGCTCTTCCTTCCAGGCACTAACTCCCTGGCATCCCCTCAATGTGTGACTGTCTTCTCTCCATACACAACCTCCTCCCTGGCCTAAAGAGAAGTCTTTCTTCCTCCTTACTGCCATTTCCAGATCACTTTCCCTTTATCTGCCTTAAAAATGCAAAATGGCTCACATCTCTAATCCCAACACTTTGGGAGGCCAAGCAGGAAGATCACTTGAGCCCAGGAGCCTGGGCAACATGGCAAGACCTTGTCTCTGCGAAAAAAAAAAGGAAAAATGAGCCAAGCATGGTGGCATGTGCCTGTGGTCTCAGCTCCTTGGGAGGCTGAGGTGGGAGGATCTCTTGAGTCCAGGAGGTCAAGGCTACAGTGAGCCAAGATCACACCATGGCATTCCAGTCTTAAAAAAAAAAATCCCCAGCTTTGAAGCTCATGACAAAGCAGCCCTGCTTGTTTCAGTCACCTAGCTATCTACATGGAGCCTCCAGGACTGTTCTCCCCTGCCATTTTTCAACAGCTTGGGCAACTGCCTGCCACTCTCTCCTGTACTACCTCTGTCAGTTTCTAGTGATTTCCATATCCACGTAGATGATCCTTCTAGTACCCTGGCCCCCCAGTTCCTGGACATCCTTTCCTTCCTGATCTTGTGCTCTGCCTACCTGAGCCACTTGATCTGTTGGCCATTCCCTAAGCTTTGTCATTAACAAAGCCCCTTCCGTGACTTCACTTTCAAGCAACTCATGTTCCACTAGCTTTCTAATTTCCTCCAGTCCACCAATTCTGATAACTTGTTGACACCACACTCAGGACTTGTTCCTCCTGCCCCTCACTGGCTTCCCCACATCCTGTCTTTCCTCCTTTCCTAACTTATAGGCTGTGGTCCAGAATCAGGATGACTTCTTTACATATTTGACTCCCTCACCATTGCAGGCACCTGGCAACACCAAACCCAAGGCGATTCCAACGTTCTGTCTACTGAGTCCATTCCCACACAGATGACCACGCTGACTGGTCTCTTTCCATTCACAGCCGCAGACTCCAGGGAGACCCTAGTGCTGCATCAATCTTACTCAGTCTCCCCAGTCCACGCATTCTCCCACCCCCAAATGACCAGTCACACCTTTTCTTTCAAATTTCCAATACCTCCTTCCCTCTCTTCTCATTCTCAACTGAGGACCTTCCTTCCTACAACACAGAGAAGACAGGAGGACTCAGAAGAGACTCTCCATGTACTTTTGCCACCCCAGCTACCACCCTACCTAGACCTACAGAGCCTGCCTTTCCTCCTATTGCTAAGTTTCGCCTTTCCACATGTGTAAGGCACCAGATTCTGTCTTCTTTCTCCAGGACTTCACTCCGGTCATTGTTTGTCTAGTCTCTAGAGCATCACTTATGGTCTCTTTAGTCAGTAATTTCCAACGGCATATTAACATTTTGCTACATCACTGTCCTTAGAAAAGCCTCCCTCGACTCCACATTTCTCTCCAGCTTCAGTTCATGCTCTCTCCTCCCCTAAGCAGATTCCACTATAGAACTGTCAGTACTCACTGGCTCCAACTCCTCTCCCATTCCCTCCTGGACCCACTCAAGGGTGGTCCTATCACACCCCTCCCATGACTCAGGCAAGGCTATAATAAATGACTGTTACATCGTATATCCCATGGCCAATTCCTGCTAGACATCCAGAAGCATCTGATGCGGTATCTGAAACACCTGTCAGAGTGCGGCATCCTGCCACATCCTGCCTGGCTTACACTCCTCCTCCACCAAGGTTTCTTACTGGTCTCCCCTGTCAGTTCCCCCGACACCTTTAGCCTCTAATGTGGGAGGCCTGGCACCCAGCCCTTTGAGCTCCCCTCTTTTCCATCTACCCTCCCCTCCAGGGTGATTTCATCCAGTCCCGTGGCTGGATGATGCCAACATTTGCATCTCCAGGCAAGTCCTCTCCCTGAACTCCAGGCTTGAATGGAAAACTACTTACTTGACACCTTGTGTGTCTAGAAGGACACCTAGACGCTAGTGGTCTGAACGCGTCAAAAGCCGAATACCAGCTGTAAGATCCCATTTCCGAACATCTAAACCTGCCTTGAGTCTTCCTCATCTTGTTAAATGGCAACTCCATCCTTTTCTTTTCTTTTCTTTTTTTAATGGAGATGGAATCTTGCTCTGTCACCCAAGCTGGAGTGAAATGGCATCATCTCAGCTTACTGCAACATCCGCCTCCCAGGTTCAAGCAATTCTCCTATCTCAGCCTCCTGAGTAGCTGGGACTACAGGCGCACACTACCACACCCGGCTGATTTTTTGTATTTTTAGTAGAGACAGGGTTTCACCATGTTGGTCAGGCTGGTCTCTTAACTTCTGAGCTCAGGCAATCCACCTGCCTCGGCTTCCCAAAGTGCTAGGATTATAGGCAACTCCATCCTTCTTACTACTCAGGTACAAAACTTTGAAGGTATCCCTGACTCCTTTTTCCTTTGTCCCTAATGCCCATCAGGAACTCTTCTCAGCTCTACCTTCAAAATACATCCAGAAGCCAGTCACTTCCCACCACTTCCACTGCCACTCTGGGCTGAGCCCCACCATCTTTTGCCTGGATTGATCACTGCAAGAGCCTCCTAAAGGGACTCTCTGCTTCCGTCCTTTCCCCTGTCCAGTCTTGTCCACAGAGCAGCTGGAGAGCCGCTTACCTTTTAAGTTAAGTTGGATCATCCCTCACCTTCTTCAAAGCCCTACAATGGCTTCTCATCTCATGCAGAGTAAAGGCCTGAGTCCCTACAATGCCCCCGCAAGCCCTGCATGATATGGCCCTGTGACCTCTCTCACTTTTTTTTTTTTTTGAGACGGAGTCTTGCTCTGTTACCCAGGCTGAAGTGCAATGGCACGATCTCAGCTCACTGTAACTTCCACCTCCCAGGTTCAAGAAATTCTCATGCCTCAGCCTCCCGAGTAGCTGGGTTTATAGGTGTGCGCCACCACACCCAGCTAATTTTTGTATTTTTAGTAGAGACAGGGTTTCACCATGTTGGCCAGGCTGGTCTTGCACTCCTGACCTCAGGTGACCCACACGCCTCGGCCTCCCAAAGTGCTGGGATTACAGGTGTGGGTGACTGCACCCGGCCTCTCTCACTTCATTTCTAAGCATGCTCCTCTGCTCCAGCCACCCTGACCTTCTTACTATATCTTGAACTTGCCAAGCACATTCTAGCCTCAGGAATTTGCATTTACTGTTACCTCTGCTTGTAACACTTCCTCCCCAGACATCCATATGGCTGGCTCCCTCACTGTCTTCAGGTCTTTGCTCAAATATTACCTCATCAAGGAGTCTTTCCCTGACCTCCATATTTAAAATAGGACCCTCCCTGCCCTACCCTAGCCCCTCCCCACTACCATCTTTATCCTGCCTTGTTTTGGTCCACATGACTTAACAGCATCTGATAATACCATACACAGATGCTTCCTGACCTACACTGGGGTTAGGTCCCAATAAACTCATTGTAAGTTGGCCAGGTGCAGTGGCTCATGCCTGTAATCCCAGCACTTTGGGAGGCCGAGGTGGGCGGATCACTTGAGGTCAGGAGTTCAAGACCAGCCTGGCCAACGTAATGAAACCCCATCTCTATTAAAAATACAAAAGTTAGCTGGGCGTGGTGGCACGCACCTGTAGACCCAGCTACTCAGGAGGCTGAGGCAGGAGAATCATTTGAACCCGGGAGATGGAGGTTGCAGTGAGTCAAGATCATGCCACTGCACTCCAGCCTGGGCGACAGAGTGAGACTCAAAAAAAAAAAAAAAAAAAGAAAAAGAAAATATCGTTAAGGGAAAAATGCATGTAATACCCATCATAAAGTAAAAAATTACAAGATGAATCATTTTAAATTGGGGACTATTTATATTTTATATACTTATTGTCTATTTCTTTACTAGAATGTTCTGAGGGCACAGACTCTGTTCACTACTATACCCTTAGCAACTAGACTAGTAGGTGATTACTAAATATTTTGTGAATGCCTGAATGAACAAATGAATGAGAATAAATCTCATTTGTTCACCCCAGCAGCCCTATGAGTGGGTACTATTATCATCATCCCCATTTTGCAGAAGAAGCACCTGAATAGGGCTCAGTATTTCCCAAATATGACATAGCTCAGGAGTGGCAGAACCTGTGCTCCAACCTAGCTCTGCTTCTCCCAAAGCCTCATGCACAGGTCATCGTCGGACACTGGCGGCTACCATCTCAACAAGCACCTACCACAAGCCAGGCTCCGTGCTATCATCTTTAACCTGCACACACACCCTGTGAGATAAGTGCCCTCATCACCATTTTATAAAGTAGAAAACAGGAATCAAAAAGATGAAGAAACCTTCTCAAAGTCACACAGCCAATAAGGTCTGAAACTGGTATCTGAATGCAGGCAGTCTGGCTCCTCGGCCTGTGCTCTTAGCCACTGTGCCAAACTGCTGCCGAGATGGCCTGCTCTGGCCAAATGGTTGCCAAAGACAAATGAGCAGCAGGCAGGAGAGGACCACTCAAACTCACCAAGAAGGTAGCCAGCATCTAAATCTCTCCAGCAGGGGCAGATCACTCACCGTGCACATGGGACTGCTGGAAGCTCTTCCCAGGGGCAAAGTGGAAGTTTCCGGCCACCTGTAAGGAACATTCTCTCTCATTCTCTGGCTGTGTCCTCCTTTTGCCTACTCAGGGCCTGAGTGGGCCCTCGGTTCCCAGTGGAGCTTGCCCAGCCCAGCTGGCCCTATCTTGCCTTGATCTCTCCTGATACCTTATTGACCTCCAAGAAGCCGTACACCTGGCAGCCTTCATTCTTCTGCTCCTGCATCTTCTGGCTGAAGCCCTCTCGCCGGCACTGCTCAATAGTATCTGGGTTCTTGAAGGCCCAGCCTCGACGGCGATATGCCTCCCGCACATCTTCACAGGTGTTACAGCACCTGTAGGGCAGGGAGTGACGGTGAGAGTGTCAAAGAGGCACAAGTCCAGTGCTGGCATCTGGGGAAATAGAGCCCGAGCAGCTCTGCCTGCTAATGAAGGCTCTGCTAGACTCATCCCTGACCACCAAACGTTCTCCAAATGTGTTTCCTCAGTGGCAGAAGGACTGTTTTCTTTTTTTAATTTTTAAAATTTTCTGTAGAGATAGGGTCTTGCTGTGTTGCCCAGGCTGGTCTCAAACTCCTGAGCTCAAGTGATTCACCTACCTCGGCCTCCCAAAGTGCTAGGGGTTACAGGTGTGAGCCATTGTGCCCAGAGTAGGACTGTGAAAAATATATATTCCCATTGTTTGGGGTGATGACAAGTTTTAGGACAGACAGTGGTGACTGGATGACACTGTGAAGATACCTAATGCCACTGAGTTGCACACTTAAAAATGGTTAAAATGGTATATTTTGTGTCACATATTTTTCCACAACCAAAAAAGATGGAAGTACATATTCCCAGGCCCCACTCCAGACCTGCTGAATCAGTCTTGTGGAAGTCAGGGCCTGGGAAACACAGCAGTAGTTATCAGATACTGAGGGTCTGATAATCTGGGCCGGACCTTCCACCTCAGTGATTTACACACAGTATACAGCTAATCCATATGTGACTCTTACAAGAAGATGTTATTATCATCCCTCTTCACATAGAGAGGTTACATGGCTTGGCCCAACGAAACAGGGCAAGAACCCAGGCAGCCGGACTCCAGAGACCACCTGTGAACCGTTTCTCTAGGCAGAAGAGCAGAGACCACTTCAGCTTCATCTCTAGGTCTGTAGCTCCCAGGTGGGGACTGGTCACAAAGCCTCAGTCACCTGCACCAGGATCAATGACAGAGGCACATACCCGCCCACTCTAGATTCTTGGTCTGACCTCCCCAACTGCCAGTCTGACTGAGGCTAAGGCTGACTGACACACGGCACCTGATGGAAACCCTGCTCCCACTCCCCCTGGCTCACTTGATATCTTCTGCCTCAGCGCCATAGCAGCTCTCACAGCGATCAGGGTCCAGGGAGTCAGGGTCAAACACCGTCACCTCGACTTTCCCAAGCTCTAAGGGGAGGGGAGAAGCAGAGGCATCAGCTGGGGCCAGACACAGTGAAATTGGTGGCCCCAGTCCCTGCACAAGCTCTTTGGCCAGCGGCCTGGGGATAAATAAAAGTTATAATAATAACTAATATTCATGTAGTACATGCTACGGGTCAGGCACTAAGTACTTCTACATACTTATCAATTCTTTTAATAAAAGAAACAGTAAGAAAACAGTTAACAGTAAATACTGAACATTAGCTGGGTACAGATCACTGTACTTCACAACCATCGTCTCATTTCATCCCCACAATGACTCTTTGAGGGTGGGGGTAATTATCCCTGTTTTATTGAGAAGATGCTGAGGCTCACTGATGAGAAGTGACTTTGCCCAATGCAACTGAGGAAACGGATTTCAGCTAATTCCAACATGTATGCCACTAACCTCCTTGCCATGATGCTTCTCCTCAGACCTCTCCCTCTGCACCGGCTCCTTGCCTCACTCTAGTCACCCCATCATAACTGGTGATTTCAATACTGAATATTGACCTCCCAACTCATGAGAATCTTGATTTTGCCATCTCACCTTGGCTACCCATTTCCATAATCATACCTAGATCCTGTCATTGCCAATAACTGCAAACCTTCCCAAATTCAACTTCAAGTGTCTGAGTCTTCAACTACTTACCCTTATTTTCCCAGTTCACTATTTAGTACCTGAAATCCACCAATTCTTTGACACTACTGACACTATCATGTCCTCACTTCCCTCCTTAAATCCCATGGTCCACTGTAATTATTCTCTTGCACATAACCACAACTCCCTGTTCCTCTCATCTTTCGTTTTACAAATCCAGCAAAACCCAAACCCTGGTTCCATTCAACTCTCTGTACCTACTTCTTGCCTGAAACTCCCTTAGGACTGCCTGGCAATTCCACTTCATTCCTCTAATCGGTTCACTCTCCCATTCTCTAAGGTGACTTAGACCTTCTCCTCTCTCCTTAGGCTCCCAAAACCTTCCTTTCTTCACTTAGCTAATGTCCTTGCTTTCAATTTCCACTACGAAAAGAGAAGCAACAGAACTTCACTTGCTCTCACCACCAAACCCACCATCTTACCACTTTCTCCTTTTAAAACCCCACCCCATTTCTCAGCTCTCCCTTACAGTGAAACTCCAAAAGTCATCTATAGGTAATGTCTCCACTTCCTTTATTGCTCTTTGATCAGATTCTCATCCTCAACAGTATCAAAATTGTTCCTTTCAAAGTCTCCAGGAATCTCTGTGTTGTCAATTTCAATGGTCAATTCTCACTCCTCGTTTTACTGGACTATCAGTAGCTTCTGATACAACTGCTCACTCTCTTCTTGAAACTCTCTCCACTTGGCTTTTGGGACACCTCTTGGATCTTCTATGTCAATGGCTAATCTGTCTCAATCTTCCTTCCTGTCCTGACTTTAAATAATTAGAGATGCCCAGGGTACAGGCCCTAGACCTCTCCTCTACCTACATTTACTCCCTAGTTTCCTCACTTAGTCCAATTGTTTAAACTACCCTCTACCTACTGATAACTCCTCTAAATTCTAGACTGGTACATCTAATTGCCTCTTAATATCACCAGAGTATAAAACAGGAACCCCAAATTTACCCAAACCTAAGATTCCTCTTTCCCCCAAATCCTGACCTTACTCTGTGGAAACTAGTTTCCAAGATGACTTCAATGATCCCCACTTCCTAGTATTCACACCCTTATGTAGTCCTCTCCCACAACAGGCTGACCTGTGTAACCACTAGTTTATTGCAGAAATGATGGTATACAACTTCTGAGGTTAGGTCATAAAAAAGGTTACAGTTTTTTTTGTTGTTGTTGAGATGGAGTTTCACTCTTGTTGCCCAGGCTTGAGTGCAGTGGCGTAATCTCGGCTCACTGCAACCTCCACCTCTCAGGTTCAAGCAATTCTCCTGCCTCAGCCTCCCGAGTAGCTGGAATTACAGTTGCCTGCCACCATGCCCGGCTAATTCTT
>NW_012101243.1:1461488-1463320 GCF_000951045.1 Mandrillus leucophaeus
AAAAAAAAAAAAAAAAGTAGATCCCTGCATGCCACCCGCCCTTCTGCCACAGCTGTCATTGGAGAGCAGCAGCCATGGCTCTGTGCTACCCGCTATGGCTGTGTGCCTCGACAAGGGCCACAAGATGACCAAGAATATGAGCAAGCCAAGGCACAGCCGCCGCCGTGGGCATCTGACCAAACACACCAAATTCATGTGGGACATGATCCAAGAGGTGTGTGGTTTTGCCCCGTATGAGCAGCACGCCATGGAGTTACTGAAGGTCTCCAACGACAAACGGGCCCTCAAGTTCATCAAGAAAAGAGCGGGGCACACATACGCGCCAAGAGGAGGGAGGAGGAGCTGAGCAACGTCCCGGCCAACATGAGGAAAGCTGCTGCCAAGAGAGACTGAGCCCCCTGTCCCGCCCTCTCTCTGAAATAAAGAACAGCTTGACAGAAAAAAAAAAATTTAAATAACAAATAAGTAGGCCAGGCGCGATGGCTCACGCCTGTAATCCCAACACTTTGGGAAGCTGAGGCGGACAGATGACGAGGTCAAGAGATCAAGACCATCCTGCCTAACAAGGTGTAACCCCATCTCTACTGAAAATACAAAAAATTAGCTGGGCGTGGTGGCACACGCCGGTTATCCCAAATACTCAGGAGGCTGAGGCAGGAGAATCACTGGAACCTGGGAGGCAGAAGTTGCAGTGAGCCAAGATCGTGCCACTGCACTCCAGCCTGGGTGACAGAGTGAGACTCTGTCTCGAGATAGATAGATAGATAAAGTAGATCCTGCAGTTCCCCATCAATCCTTAGATGACTGCAACCTCAGGAGATACCCTAAACCCAAATCACCCAAACAAGCCACTCCCAAATTCCTGACCCAGGGAAACCGAAAAAACAAATTTTTATTGTATCAAACTACTAACTTTTGGAGTACTTTGTTACACAGTAGTGGATACCTAATAGCCACTCCCCCCTCCCACCAAAAAAACCTTCTCCTCCAGTCATCTCCATCTCAAGTCATTCATTTGCTCAGGCTGAAAGCGTTGGAATCCACAACCATGACTTTGCTCTCTTACACTCCACATCCAATCCTATAGCAAATTATGTTGGTTCCACTGGTGTCCTGTATTTATCTGCTGAAACAACAAATGATAAAACTCCCCACCAGAGTAATCTCTAAGGTGTTAGAAATCCCAGCTTTGAGGACGGTTTTGCTGTGGTGGGAAACTGAGTTAACGGAGGCAGGAAAGGAAGGTAAAAGTGGGTCCCCACTCTGTAACCAGGCATTTTACACATATTACTTCATTTGGTCTTACAATTCCATGTGGTTGGTACTACTGTTTTATCACCACTTTCTAGCTGAAGCTCACAGACTGCAGGAGACAAAGTTAGATGTGAACCCAGGCAATGTGACTTGAGAACCTCAATTCTAATCTTAAACCGCCTGCATTCCAAAGGGGAAGGACATTAAGGGCTGAATTCAGCCGATGGGCTGGGAAAGCAAACACTCAGAGAAGCCTGGGTCCATCTAGACAGTTCTACCAAGGTAAGAGCACATAAGACCTATCTTCAAACCTCTCGTATTCAAACTACCATGTGCAGGTATTGAGGACCTCTGAGAATAGCAGCCAAGTAGATTACCCGACTCAATATGTATAGAGGATTTTAGCTCACTCTGACTCTTACTAAGCTGGGGGACCCTAGGCAAGTCACTTGACTTCTCTAGGTCTTAGTTGTTTAATATATCACTATGCCTGCCACAGTCCACTTGCCAGCATGTAGGCTTGGGAACGTCCAGCTTTGGGATCTGAGACCCAGCCCCTTCCCCTGGTTACCATGCCG
>NW_012101243.1:1466460-1469321 GCF_000951045.1 Mandrillus leucophaeus
CTAATAGCCACTCCCCCCTCCCACCAAAAAAACCTTCTCCTCCAGTCATCTCCATCTCAAGTCATTCATTTGCTCAGGCTGAAAGCGTTGGAATCCACAACCATGACTTTGCTCTCTTACACTCCACATCCAATCCTATAGCAAATTATGTTGGTTCCACTGGTGTCCTGTATTTATCTGCTGAAACAACAAATGATAAAACTCCCCACCAGAGTAATCTCTAAGGTGTTAGAAATCCCAGCTTTGAGGACGGTTTTGCTGTGGTGGGAAACTGAGTTAACGGAGGCAGGAAAGGAAGGTAAAAGTGGGTCCCCACTCTGTAACCAGGCATTTTACACATATTACTTCATTTGGTCTTACAATTCCATGTGGTTGGTACTACTGTTTTATCACCACTTTCTAGCTGAAGCTCACAGACTGCAGGAGACAAAGTTAGATGTGAACCCAGGCAATGTGACTTGAGAACCTCAATTCTAATCTTAAACCGCCTGCATTCCAAAGGGGAAGGACATTAAGGGCTGAATTCAGCCGATGGGCTGGGAAAGCAAACACTCAGAGAAGCCTGGGTCCATCTAGACAGTTCTACCAAGGTAAGAGCACATAAGACCTATCTTCAAACCTCTCGTATTCAAACTACCATGTGCAGGTATTGAGGACCTCTGCGAATAGCAGCCAAGTAGATTACCCGACTCAATATGTATAGAGGATTTTAGCTCACTCTGACTCTTACTAAGCTGGGGGACCCTAGGCAAGTCACTTGACTTCTCTAGGTCTTAGTTGTTTAATATATCACTATGCCTGCCACAGTCCACTTGCCAGCATGTAGGCTTGGGAACGTCCAGCTTTGGGATCTGAGACCCAGCCCCTTCCCCTGGTTACCATGCCGCTCAGCCTCTGAGCTCACAGGGATGCCATCTTTGTCTAGTCGTTGCTTGAACAGGTTGTGTTCCACATCCAGCTGCTGTTCCCCAGCCACATCCATGGCATCAATACTCAGATCTGGAAGCAGTAAAGTCAGGCTAAGGTACTGGGACCCTAGGGACAAGGGGATGTGGGTTTTGGAGGGGAAGGGGATACTGGGCCTGTCCTGGGGCAGAACGGGATTAGGAGAAGGAGGTTGTCCTGGGGTCCAGTCCAGAACCTAAGGGTGGAGGTGTGAATCTGGCAGCCCACATGAGAAACCTGGGTCTCTCCACTTTCATCCATGGTGAGGTACTCACAGGCACAAGGCATGTGCGGAAAAAGTACATCAATGTTGATCTTCAGTTTATCTCCCCGCGACTTGTCCACGTAGAGCTCAGGATGCACCTGGGGCAGCGATGCCTCAGTAAGACTTGGCCCCAAACCTCTCCTTCCCCACTCCCACCCCTAAAGGTCCTACCCTTAGAATGCCAAGCCCCGCCCACGCACTAAGCCCCGCCCCTTACCTCCGTGGTGAGGTAATACTGCAGCTCGGACAGGAACAGTAGCAGCATGAGAAGGCCACTGACAATGGTCACTGCAGGACAAGGGGCGAGGTTCAGAATGGCCTCGAATCCGCTCCCTTAGACACCGGCAGGCCAGTCAGAGTCCAGGAGCCCAGGTCAAGCTCTAGGACGCCCCCCTCCCCGCGACCCCGGCCTCGCCGCGGCCTACCCGTGGCGCCCCCGCAGGTCTTGACCCGGAAGTCCTCCAAAGTCTTGGGGTAGGCATCGAACTGCTTCAGCTTCCCCAGCGCCTCCATGGGGACCGGCCGGAAAGGGGACGCCAGCCGGCCCGCCCCTACAGATTCCCTCTTCCGGCCTGGAGCCACGCCCCCTCTTTTTCCTCACGCAGGCGCAGCAAGCCGCACCCTTGGCCCCACCTTTAACCGCGTTCTCTTACCGACGGCCCCGCCCACCAATGCTGTCACGCCCCCTTGCGCGGGCAATTGGGTCTGCACGCTACTGCCCGGGCCTCCGCTGTCCGGGGTGGGTCTTCTGAGGACCGGGGTGCGAGGAGTTCTCTGCGGGGTTAGAAACGCCAATAGCACCGTTCGTGTGCCTTGTGCTCGGAACTGCGCCAAGTGTTTCAGACTCTTGGAACATCTTGAAATATACTGGAACAGTAGTTTTTCGAGTGTACCGGTCCGGCCGCATCATTATCAACTGATTACCTATTAGAAATATAAATAATTGATTCCCACCTACTGAAGCCGAAACGCTAGGAATGGCACCCGGGTGATTCTGATGTAAAGTAAGGATGTCCGCTCTGAAAGCAGGTGTGACTTATCTCCGTTTTCCAAAGAGCAAACTGTGACCTGGAGAAGTTAAAAAAACTTGCCCAAGATCACAGCCAATTAATAGCAGGACCTGCTTCCAGCCCAGTTCTTCTGGACCTCAGAGTACTCTGGGAACCAGGGTCTTCTGGGGTGATTTTACCTAAACAGCGTCCCAGTGCTTCTCCTGAGCGCTGCTTTCTGAATATTACCCTAAATTGCTCTCCAGGCCCTGGGATCCTCACGGACACACTCTGCCACTCCAGGTTTAGACTCAAGTGATGTGGAGCTTAAGCTGTCCCTAACAATTCCCATTGCAGCGCAGTGTCTCTAGAGGGACAGCTCCCACAGTAATGCAGCTGCAATGAGTAAGATATAAAAGCTCATAGGCTTTCATACAGGAATTCCACTTTAGGAAGTAAAAGCACCATGTCAAGGTTAATGGAAAAAATTTAAAAAAGAAAACATAAGCAGCTATCCAAGATTAATAGAAAAAAAATTTTAATAAAAATAAGGATAAAAGTACCATGATCTGGATGGTTGTTACACCTTAGGATACTGAATCTGTCTCTTAACGATTTTAAGTGCACCACGTCATGAAGATGTATGCATCAGATTGTTCAAT
>NW_012101243.1:1469371-1471927 GCF_000951045.1 Mandrillus leucophaeus
GGAGCTTAAGCTGTCCCTAACAATTCCCATTGCAGCGCAGTGTCTCTAGAGGGACAGCTCCCACAGTAATGCAGCTGCAATGAGTAAGATATAAAAGCTCATAGGCTTTCATACAGGAATTCCACTTTAGGAAGTAAAAGCACCATGTCAAGGTTAATAGAAAAAATTTAAAAAAGAAAACATAAGCAGCTATCCAAGATTAATAGAAAAAAAATTTTAATAAAAATAAGGATAAAAGTACCATGATCTGGATGGTTGTTACACCTTAGGATACTGAATCTGTCTCTTAACGATTTTAAGTGCACCACGTCATGAAGATGTATGCATCAGATTGTTCAATAGCAAAAATCTGGAACCAGTCAGAATGCCCATTGATACATTAAATAAACTGAATAAATCATGGTACACCCATTCTGTGGACTATTAGGCCACTTTTCAAAATAATGAAGTAGATTTACTTCTTTAGGTATACTAAGAATATTTTTAAGGGGGAAAAGATGCAAAGTAATGTGCATTCTATCATTCCATTTTTTAATTTAAAAATTAGGCTGGGCACAATGGATCACACCTGTAATCACAGCACGTTGGGAGGCCGAGGAGGATCACATGAGGTCAGGAGTTCGAGACCAGCCTGGCCAACATGGTGAAACCCCCTCTCTACTAAATATACAAAAATTAGTCGGGCGTGGTGGTGTGCTCCTGTAAACCCAGCTACTCGAGAGTCTGAGGCAGGAGAATCGCTTGAACCTGGGAGGCGGAGGTTGCAGTGAGCCGAGATCCTGCCACTGCATTCCAGCCTGGGCAACAGAGTGAGATCTGTCTCCAAAAATAAAAATAAAAAAATTAGCCAGGTGTGGTGGCATGCGTCGATAGTCTCAGTTACCTGGGAGGCTGAGACAGAAGGATGGCTTGAACCCAAAGAGTTTGAAACTGCCGTTGTTACCAGGTTACCTGCAGTTGTTACCAGGATAGAGTTGTCCAGGTTCTTGGCGTGTTGAACAAAACGCATAAAGTAACAGAAGGGCAACGAAAGACAAACAGCAACAGAAGAACGGAATAACAAAAGCATAGACTTATTGAAGACAATTCAGAACCGCAGCTGGTTAGAGCAAGCGGCTCAAGAGCCTCCTCAATCAGGGTTTGCATTAAGCTAAAGGGACCCGGCAACACCCCAGGTGCCCTTTAGAGGCCTCCAATTGGCTACACTCTATGAAGGATTGGCGTGCGACCAAATCAGAGGCTGAAATGGAGACTTGACCCACAGCCAATCAGAAGCTGAAGTGGAGATTTGGCCCCACGGTCAATCAGAGGCTGAAGTGGAAACTTCTGTCTTGTTATCATAGGCGTGAAGATGTGGCCTGTATGCTGCCTAGAACTGGTTGCACCCATTCATTTGCTTATCTCTTAACCCCCGGTTACCCTGATTCCCTATTCTCCTGCCTCATAGTGAGCTATGATCACACCACTGCACTCCAGCCTGGGCGACAGAGCGACACCTTCTCTCTCTGTGTGTATGTGTGTGTGTATATATAAACTGTTATATATATTATATATAGTTATATGTAAATTATTATATATAAATATATATATATAACAATCTTAATCTTGTATGGGGAAATATGTATTTATATAATCATGAGAAAAGATTTGGAAGGACTCATGCTACACCTTTTGGGACAACTGGAGGAGGACTTTTCATGGAAGCCAAAATTTTTGGGTCTCCCTAAGCTAACAGGGCGGCAGAGGACACCTGGGATCCCCCTCTATTATCTGGGTTTCAGATTCCTGAGAAGACCAAGAATTCTATCAGAAATAGGTAATAAGGAATCTACTGATGGAATTAAGTCTAAAGCTCTGCTACCCTAAGTGTGATCCCTGGACCACAAACATTGGCCTTATCTGGGAATCTGTCAGAAATGCAGAATCTCAGGCCTCACCCCAAACCTGTGGAATCAGAATCTGCATTCTAACAAGAATCTCCAGATAATTAGCATGCACATTAAAGTGTGAGAAGTACTTTCCTGAAAGGTTCCTTGTTTTATTGCCCACATGGGACCAAAACCAGCAGCACAGGAAAAAAAAAATGAGTGCCTCAAATGTTGCAGTAAAGCCAGGCACGGTGGCCCATGCCTGCAATCCCAGCACTTTGGGAGGCCAAGGCAGGTGGATCACTTGAGGTCAGGAGTTTCAGACCAGCCTGGCCAACATAGTAAAACCCCATCTCTACCAAAAAATACAAAAACTTAGCTGGGTGTGGTGGCTGATGCCTTTAATCCCAGCTATTCGGGAGGCTGAGGTGGGAGGCAGAGGTTGCAGTGACCCGAGATCATGCCACTGCATTCCAGCCTGGGTGACAGAGTAAGACCCTGTCTCAAAAATAATTTTTAGGCTGGGCGCGGTGGCTCAAGCCTGTAATCCCAGCACTTTGGGAGGCCGAGATGGGCGGATCACGAGGTCAGGAGTTCGATACCATCCTGGCTAACACGGTGAAACCCCGTCTCTACTAAAAAATACAAAAAACTAGCCGGGCGAGGTGGTGGGCGCCTGTAGTCCCGG
>NW_012101243.1:1473227-1475281 GCF_000951045.1 Mandrillus leucophaeus
GGTTCAAGCGATTCTCATGCCTCAGCCTCCCAAGTAGTGGGATTACAGGGGTCCGCCACTACACCTGGCTAATTTTTTATATTTTTGGTAGAAATGGGGTTTCACCATGTTGGCCAGGTTGGTCTCGAACTCTGACCTCAAGTGATCTGCCTGCCTTGGACTCCCAAAGTGCTGGGATTACAGGCATGAGCCACCGCACCTGCCCTGTTGTGAACTCTTTTATCTTCACCTATATCATGTCAGTTCATCTTCACAACAACCTTAGGCCACGCACAGTGGTACACACCTGTAGTTCCAGCTACTTGGGAGACTGAGGCAGGAGAGGGAGGATCACTTGAGCCCAGGAGTTTGAGACCAGCCTGGGCAATATAGCAAGACCCTGTCTCTAAAAACAAAACAACAACAAAAACAACCTTAGACACTAACTGCTATTATCATCCCTGATTAAAAGCTTTGAGTGACTAATAAGATAATATCTAAACTCCAATCTGTTTTATTTCAAAGTTCATAGCTCAAATCATTCAATGACTTAAGATCAAAACTTTGATAAGAGGTGGCACAGGGGACCATGGGAGTCTGTAAGAGAAAGTGACCAACATGCTGGGTCAGGGAATGCTTCCACAGAAAGGAAGAGGAGGGACACTGGAGTTGGGTGACTTGTGGCAGCCTGACTCAGCCCTCAGGCTGCAGCTCACCAAGGAAGGAGCAAAGGCAAGGAGAAACTAATACTAACTGAACATGGACAATATGCCCATTGCTGTAATCCATTTCACCCTCAAAACAACGTGGGAGTTAGGTGCTATTTTTTTTTTTTTTTTTGAGACAGAGTTTTGCTCTGTCACCCAGGCTAGAGTGCAGTGGCGTGATCTCAGCTCACTGTAACCTCCACCTCCCAGGTTCAAGCAATTCTTGTGCCTCAGCCTCCTGCGTAGCTGGGATTACAGGTGCACACCACCATGCCCAGCTAATTTTTATATTTGTAGTAGAGATGGGGTTTTGCCATGTTGGCCAGGCTGGTTTCTAACTCCTGGCCTCAGGCAATCCACCTGTCTCAGCCTCCCAAAGTGCTGGGATTACAGATGTGAGCCACTGCACGTGCAGCCTAGGTGCTACTTCAAGTCTCATTTTATAGATGAGGAAGCCAAGAGGTGAATTGACTTTCCCAAGATGGCAGGCGCATGCCTGTAATCCCAGCTACTCAGGAGGCTGAGGCAGGAGAATCACTTGAACCTGGGAAGTGGAGGTTGCAGTGAGCCGAGATTGCACCACTGCACACCCGCCTTGGTGACAGAGCGAGACCCCATAGGGGGGGAAAAAAAAAAGACTGAAAGTACATTGCAAAGAATTTCTAGAAATGAAAAATAGTCATTTAAGTTTTAAAACCAGTAGAAGGCCTAAACAACCAATTAGGAACAGTTAAAGGGAGAAATACTGGCCGGGTGCAGTGGCTCACACCTGTAATCCCAGCACTTTGGGAGTCCAAGGCGGGTGGATCACCTGAAGTTAAGAGTTTGAGACCAGCCTGGCCAATATGGTGAAACCCCATCTCTACTAAAAATACAAAAATTAGCCAGGTGTGGTGATGAACGTCTGTAATACCAGCTACTTGGGAGGCTGAGGCAGGAGAATTGCTTGAACCTGGAAGGTGGAGGTTGCAGTGAGCTGAGATCAGGCCACTTTACTCCAGCCTGGGCAACAAAGTGAGAACTCTGTCTCAAAAAAAAAAGAGAGAGAGAGAGAGAGAGAGAGAAATATTGAACAGAAATATGGAGCTGAAAAAGATTACCCATAATGTAATATAGAGAAATAAAATCATAGATGTAAAAGAGAGATTCAGATACTTGAAGGATAGAAAGAAAAAAAATCCAACATTTGCCTAATAGGAATTTCCTAATAGGAGGAAATACTGAGAATAAGGGAGAGGCAATATTTGAAAGAAATGACTGAGAGTTATCCAGAATTGATGAAAGGCAAGAGTTCTCATACAAAGTTAGCTGGGCATGGTGGTGCATGCCTGTAATCCCAGCTACTCTGGAGGCTGAGGCAGGAGAATT
>NW_012101243.1:1476376-1478386 GCF_000951045.1 Mandrillus leucophaeus
CCTCTGCCTCCCCGGTTCAAGCAATTCTCCTGCCTCAGCCTCCCAAGTAGCTGGGATTACAGGCGCACGCCACCACGCCTGGCTAATTTTTGTATTTTAGTAGAGATGGGGTTTCACCATGTTGCCCAGGCTGGTCTTGAACTCCTGAGCTCAGGCAATCCGCCTGCCTCAGCCTCCCAAAGTGCTAGGATTACAGGCATGAGCCACCACACCAGGCCAAAATATTTTTTTAAATGGTCAAATGGGAAATTTTATGAGTTTACAAAAATTAAAAAAATTATACCAGCTGGCCAGGCACAGTGGCTCATGCCTGTAATCCCAGCACTTTGGGAGGCAGAGGCAGGCAGATCACAAGGTCAAGAGATCGAGATCATTTTGGTCAACACGGTGAAACCCCATCTCTACTAAAAATACAAAAATTAGCTGGAGTCTAAACCTGTACTCCCAGCTGCTCCGGAGGCTGAGCATCTCTTGAACCGAGGAGGCAGAGGTTGCAGTGAGCTGAGATCAGGCCACTGCACTCTAGCCTGGCAACAGAGCAAGGCTCCATTTCAAAGAAAAAAAAAAAATTATAGCAGTTGATGTAAATGAAATAGCAATAAAACTTGCTATGCATCTTTTCCTAGATGATTTGTTTTTTCTTTGAGACAAGGTCTCACTCTGTCACTCAGGCTGGAGTGCAGTGGCACGATCACAGATCACCAAAGCCTCGACCTCCTGGGCTCAAGCGATCCCTACCTCAGCCTCCTCCTAAGTAGCTGGGACCACAATGGCCAAGTTTTGTATTTTTTGTAGAGATAGGGTCTCCCCATGTTGCCCAGGCTGGTAGATAATTTTTTAAACTTTTTTATTTTGAAATAACCATAGGCACACAAGAAATCGTAAAAAATAGTACGGAAAAGTCCCATGTAGCCATCATCCATTTTCCCATTTTATTCTTTATTTTTGCTTTATTTTTTCAGAGACAGAGTCTTGCTCTGTCACCCAGACTGGAGTGCAGTGCTGCTATCACAACTCACTGCAGCCTTTAACTTCTGGACTCAAGTGATCCTCCCACCTGAACCTCCCAAGTAGCTAGGAATAAAGACGCACACCACCATGCCCGGCTAATTGTGTATGTGTGTGTGTGTGTAGAGAAGGGGTCTTGCTGTGTTGCCCGGGCGGGTCTCAAACTCCTAGCTTCAAGCTTCAAACCCCACCTTGGCCTCCCAAAGTGCTGGGATTACAGGCATGAGCCACTGTGCCTGGCCTTCATTTTCTCTTAATGGTAGTGTCTTACCATATAGTACATATAGTACTTTTTCTTTTTCTGAGACAGAGTTTCACTCTTTTTGCCCAGGTAAAATCATGTTCAGTGGCCCAATCTCGGCTCACTGCAACCTCCACCTCCCAGGTTCAAGTGATTTTCCTGCCTAAGCCTCCCGAGTAGCTGGAATTACAGGCATGCGCCGCCACGCCCCGCTAATTTTGTATTTTTAATAGAGACATGGCTTCTCCATGTTGGTCAGGCTAGTCTTGAACTCCTGACCTCAGGTGATCCGCCCACCTTGCCTCCCAAAATGCTGGGATTACAGGTGTGGGCTACCGTGCCCGGCCCATATGGTACTTTTTCAAAACCTGGAACTTGACATTGGTATGATATAGTTAACTAGCCTACAGACCTTACTCAGATTTTTGGGTGAATTGATTTAAAAGCTATGCAATATCCAGCGCAGCTTTCCTCTAGCTAAGATGAACAATTTTACTTGTTCTTATCCCATTGAATAAAACGTTTTGATTTTTTTTTTTTGTTTTTTGAGAGGGAGTCTTGCTCTGTCACCCGGGCTGGAGTGCAGTAGCTGGATCTCAGCTCACTGCAAGCTCCGCCTCCCGGGTTTACGCCATTCTCCTGCGTCAGCCTCCCGTGTAGCTAGGACTACAGGCGCCCGCCACCTCGCCCAGCTAGTTTTTTGTATTTTTTAGTAGAGATGGGGTTTCACCGTATTACCCAGGATGGTCTCGATCTCCTGA
>NW_012101243.1:1479596-1498356 GCF_000951045.1 Mandrillus leucophaeus
CCACACCCCCGCACCAGTGGGCTCCCACGTGGCCTGAGGCTCCCTGATGGGCACTGCCCCCTGCTCCTCGGCACAGGGTCTCATCCACCACCCAAGGTCTGAGGAGTGCAGGCTCCCCGCACAGAACTGGCGGGCAGCTCTGCCCGTGGCCCTGGCGTGAGATCCACCAGGTGAAGTCAGCTAGGCTACTGAGTCTGGTGGGGACTTAGAGAAGTTTTATGTCTAGCTAGAGGATTGTAAATGCACCAATCAGCACTCTGGGTCTAGCTCAAGGTTTGTAAATGCACCAATCAGTGCTCTGTGTCCAGCTAATCTAGTGGGGACTTGGAGAACTTTTCGTCTAGCTCGCTGTGTCTAGCTAAAGGATTGTAAATGCACCAATCAGCACTTTGTGTCTAGCTCAAGGTTTATAAATGCACCAATCAGCACTCTGTGTCTAGCTAAAGGTTTGTAAACCTGCCAATCAGCACCCTGTCAAAATGGACCAATCAGCTCTCTGTAAAATGGACCAATCAGCAGGATGTGGGTGGGGTCAGATAAGGGAAT
Organism: Mandrillus leucophaeus; assembly: GCF_000951045.1. Classification (NCBI taxonomy): domain Eukaryota; kingdom Metazoa; phylum Chordata; class Mammalia; order Primates; family Cercopithecidae; genus Mandrillus; species Mandrillus leucophaeus. The sequence goes on from NW_012101243.1 coordinate 1,480,143, forward strand.
AAAAGCAGACTGCCCCAGTTAGCAGCTGCAACCTGGTATCTTTACACAATGTGGAAGATTTGTTCATTCACTCTTTGCAGTAAATCTTGCTGCTGCTCACTCTTTGGGTCCGCACTGGGTTTATGAGCTATAACACTCACCCCAAAGGCGTGCAGCTTCCCTCCTGAGACCAACCAGACCACGCACGAACCCACCAGACGGAAGAAACTCCGAACATGTCCGAACATCAGAGGGAACAAACTCTGGACACACCATCTTTAAGAACTGTAACACCGCGAGCATCCGCAGCTTCATTCTTGAAGTCAGTGAGACTAAGAACCCACCAATTCCAGACACAAAAGGATTGCTTGAACCTTGGAGGCACAGGCTACAGTGAGCTAAGATTGTGCCACTGCACTCCTGCCTGGGTGATAGAGACTTTGTCCTTAAAAAAAAAAAAAAAGAAAAGAAAGAATTTGGGTATCATAGGAGTAGGAGGAATCAAGAATACATGAGTTCTGGTTTCAATAACTGGGTACATGGTGGAATCATTTATTGAGATAGAAAAGTTTTGAGGCTGAGTGCAGTGGCTCACGCCTGTAATCCCAGTACTTTGGGAGGCCGAGGTGAGCAGATCACCTGAGGTCAGGCGTTTGAGATCAGCCTGGCCAACATGGTGAAATCCTGTCTTTACTAAAAATACAAAAAATTAGCTGGGCGTGGTGGCACGCTTCTGTAATCCCAGCTACTCGGGAGGCAAAGGCAGGAGAATTGCTTGAACCCTGGAGGCAGAAGTTGCAGTGAGCTGAGATTGCGCCACTGTACTCCAGCCTCGGTGACGGCGCAAGACTCCGTCTCAAAACAAGAGACAGAAGTTTTGGGAAGGGTTGGTTTACAGGGAAAATGCTGGGTTCAGTCAGGCTTATTCAGGTGAGATGTCGCTGAGCCATCTAAGTGGCAATCCAGTAGGCTGTTGGATATGGGGTATAGAGACTACAAGAGAGGATTGAGTTGATGTCACACAACTCCAGAGAGGGCATCACACATAAGTGTATTTAAAGTTCCCAGCTGGGGCAGGGCGCGGTGGCTCACGCCTGTAATCCCAGCGCTTTGGGAGGCCAAGGCGGGTAGATCACCTGAGGTCAGGAGTTAGAGAACAGACTGACCAACATGGTGAAACCCCATCTCTACTAAAAATACAAAAAAAATTAGCCACGCATGGTGGTGGGCGCCTGTAATCCCAGCTACTTGGGAAGCCAAGGCAAGAGAATCACTTAAACCCGGGAGGCAGAAGTTGCAGTGCACCGAGATCATGCCTCTGCACTCCAGCTGGGGCGACAAGAGTGAAACTCCGTCTCAAAATAGTAATAATAATTAAAAAAAAATAAATTTCCCAGCTGGGCATGGTGGCTCACACCTATAATTCCAGCACTTTGGGAGGCTGAGGTGGGCGGATCACTTGAGGTCAGGAATTTGAGTCCACCCTGGCCAATATGGCGAAACCCCGTCTCTACTAAAAATACAAAAATTAGCCAGGCATGGTGGCACGTGCCTGTAGTCCCAGCTACTTGGGAGGGTAAGACATGAGAATCGCTTGAACCCGGCAGGCAGAAGTTGCAGTGAGCCAAGATCACGTCACTGCACTCCAGCCTGGACGACAGAGCAAAAACTCCGTCTCAAAAAAAAAAAAAAAAAATTTCCCTCTCAACACCTGTTTATTTATCCATAAATATTTATTAAATAATTCTAAGTCTTAGAGCTGCAGAGGTGAAGAAGAGAGACTAGCTCAGCCCCTGTCCTCATGTAGCTTACATCCAGTGGAGGTTGTTTGGGTGTCAGAGAAAGGTGGTGGCTTTTTCCAGGCAGGCTAAAGGAGCGAGGTCACAATGTGTACTTTGTGATGAGATCTACGATATAACTGGGATAACACCAAGGGCCCCACTGAGGTATTCCTTCCCCTCATGCTGTCTCTCTGCCCTGGCCTCTTCCACCCCATGCCTAGTCAGAGTCCTTTTTTGGGGTGAGCAAATGGATAGTGAGGCAGGAGAGGAGGGGTTGGAAGGAGGTGGAGGTTGGAGGGATGGGGAGCTGTGGAGGCCGACAGGACAGAGGGAAGCTGGTGCTGCCTGTGGCCTCAGCCCCTCGTCCTTCCAGGTAGAGAAGCCAGTCTGCGGCCCACCACGGGAGCCACCACCTGGGTCAGACATGAAGCGCTGGCAGATTTTTGTCCTGTGGGTTTTTTGGATGCTCATCCTCTGGCTGATGACCCCCTATCTGGATCTGACACCTGAATCAGCACCCCAGGAAAAACGAATGTACTTGGTACTACGGCGTTGCAACTGCCCTTGGTTCAGTTCGGGGAAGTGTGGCTGCCCTTCTGAGACCCTCAACTGCTCCTCCTGCGGCTACACAGCCCACAAATGGAACTGGCTTGATGCATGCTCCAGGAAGACCACGGGGTACCTGTTGAGGACAAGAGAGTCTATGATCTCTGACACTGTGCCCTGGTGGTTGGTCAGTGGTCAATACTGGGCCCGGCCCTATCTGCCATGCTTCCTGGGCCTCACCCATCTCCCACCTTCCGCCCAAATCCCTGCCCTTGGCCCTGTCTTCACAGCCTCTGGGTGGAGATCTCACCCACCCAGCTCTGTTTTCTCTCCCCTGGGCCCAGCCCCCAATCTCCCTCTTTCTGTTTCCAGGGCATGAACTCAGGAAGCCAGCTTGAGAAATTGTGGAGGAAGCTGTCTAAAGTGATTCCCAGGCTCTCGGTGAGCCATTTTGATTTCTATTGTGGGACTTGTGTGCTGTTGGGGTGCCCACATACCTTGCAGGGTTTCACCCTTGGCAACGACATCGACGAATACCCTGTGGTTTTCAGGTGGGTGCTGGGGAGAGGGCGGGAACAGGAGGGCCAGGCCTGCCCCACAGTTCCATCAGTGTCTGCTCCCCTTCGCAAGATGAAGCGGGCCCCAAGTCTAGGGCTTTGAGATGAAGGTGAGGAACCAAACCACCCACAATGCTTCATCTATCCCAGGAATGCCAGTGACCAGGGCTCCTGGATGCAGCTGGAGATGCTGCTGCAGAAGCTCTCTGACCTGGTGTGGACTTCAGATGATCTAAGTGATGAGGTGATGGAGGAGGTGTCCCCAAACACTCTCTGTGTGGGGGTGAGGGGTGGTCACTGCAGGGAATAACAGCAGGGGCTCTGGGAAGACCTTCTGTTGGCTTAGTGGAGACACTTGCAGGACTTTCCCAGGTCTTATGGCCCAAACTCCTCCACCTTCAATTCTTTCTCAGATTTTGGAAGATGGTCTGGTTCCCTAGTGGAGTGGAAGATAGCAAAGACATGGTGAGGGGGAATAGGAAAAGGGGTAGGATGTGGCTGTGGGTTGCTGTGGGAAGGGCCCCAGGTCAGTTCCCTCCCCCTTCCTCTCCAGGTGCAAGCAGGACAACTGGCTGCCTTACCAGGGTCAGTGTCATCCCTGGGGCCCAAGGCTGTGTTCTGTGTCTTGCACAACTGTGCCCAGGCAGGAAAGATTCTTGTATCTTCTCTTAAAATTCCTGCTCCTCAATGCCTTCAGCATGGAGTCTAAAGTTTTCTGCCTGGCTTTCAAGACTCTACATGTAGGCCAAGCATAGTGGCTCATGCCTGTATCCCAACACTTTGGGAGGCTGAGGCGGGTAGATCATGAGGTCAGGAGTTCACCACCAGCCTGGCCAATATGGTGAAACTCCATCTCTACTAAAAATACAAAAAATACCCAGGCGTGGTGGCACATGCCTGTAGTCCCAGCTACTCGGGAGGCTGAGGCAGAAGAATTGCTTGAACCCGGGAGGCGGAGGTTGCAGTTAGTCAAGATTGTGCCACTGCACTCCAGCCTGGTGACAGAGTGAGACTCCATCTCAAAAAAAAAAAAAAAAAAAAAGACTCTACATGTTCTGATTCCTCCTCTTGCCTCCTGTCTCCCAGGCTCTCATTATGGGCTCGTAGAAATTCCCAGACACATGAGCTGCCTCATGCACCATTCCATTTGCCTGGAATGCCCTTCTCTTATGTCCTGGGGGTTCCCCTCTCTTCCTCCAATATTATGAGAAGAAGCGAGTTGACATTCTCTTTTTTGGGCTCCTCAGTGACTCTAGGAGAGTGTCCAGAGTCTGTTTCCTGGTGGTGAGCTCCAGTCTCCTCCCAGCTCCCAGGGGCAACCTGTCATCCCAGATGCTGAGTGAAGGGAGGCAGGGGTGAGGACAGGAGTCCACCTGCTGACACATATGTCCCTCTCTCATCCACTAGGTCACCGTCTTTGGATTTGGATCAGAATAGCAAGGAAAGTGTTTCTATCACTGGGAGGAGGATAATCAGACCAAGGGCTCCAAGGAAATACTGCCCACGTCTAGTGCAGAAGCAGAAATCGAAGTCATCCATCAGCTAGCATGTGGACAAGCTCTCTGTTCACACAAGCTCAGCCTAGCTGAGTCCATACATGTCCTATTTCTCTGGGGGTAAAGGGCAAGAGGAAACTGTATGGAGATCAGTCTGGTATGGAATAAAATCCTGGCCTGATTGTCTTACCTGCAACCACAGTGTCTGGGAGGGAAGGGCCAGACGTGCCTTCCAGATCTCGGGGGCAATATTTGAGTTAATTTCTTTGCCTGGTCCCCTGGATCCTGTAGGAGGTATAAGTTTAGATTCAATTTCATGCCAAGTGCAAACCCAGACTTTGAGTTGTTGGGGGAGGCTCTTTACCCATTTCGATAAAAGAAGTAAACCTCCTTGTTTCACCCATGCTGGAGGGTGAGGGTTTTTTTTTGGTTTGTTTGTTTGTTTTGTTTTGGGCCCAACTTTTCACAGAAGGTTTAGCACTTTGAGGTTCCCAGTTTTTTTAGATGCCTCAGTTCCAATTCGCTTTTTTGTTATTTTTTTATTTTTTAAGACAGGAGCTTGCTCTGTTGCCCAGGCTGGAATGGAGTGGTACAATCATGGCTTATTGCAGCCTCAACCTCTTGGGCTCAAGGGGTCCTCCCACCTCAGCCTCCTGAGTAGCTGGAACTACAAATGCATGTCACCACACCCAGTTAAGTTTAATTTTTGTTTTTGTAGAAAGGGGGTCTCGCTATGTTGGCCAGGATGGCCTTGAACTCCTAGGCTCAAGCAATCCTCCTGCCTTGGCCTCCCAAAGTGCTGGGATTACGGGTGTGAGTCACTGTGCCTAGCCCTCACAGTGTCACTTCTGCAGCATTCTGTTGGTCAGATCAAGTCATAAAGTGAGATCAAGATCCAAGAAGTGGGGAAATGAACTGCTCTTCCTAGTGGGAAGAGCTGAAAAGAATCTGCCATATTGAAACTACCAGTGTCAAGGACCCAGTTGTGTTGGCAGCAGTGGTGGCATTCCAGGTGGGCCATTCTTGGGGTAGTCTTTGGCCATGTTTTGCGTCTCATAATAGACTGAGCCTGGTTCTCTAGCTTTTGCATCATCCTGTAAACTACTAAATATTTAGCCAGCAAATTGTTTTTCTCTGAAGTTTACCAGTCTGTTGACCAAGACCAAGAATTCAACCACTACAGTTAACAAAGAATAAAAAATCAGACTTTCGGCTGGGCACAGTGGCTCACACCCAGCATGTTGTGAGGCTGAGGCAGGAGGACTGCTTGTTCCTGGAAAATTTCTGCACAATTCATCCCTTAATTTGCATGTAATTAAAAGTGGGTATAAATAGGATTGCAGAGCTGCTGCTGAGCTGCTAACTCTGGGCACACTGCCTATGGGGTAGCCCTCCTCCACAAGGAGCAGTGTACCTCTGCTGCTGCTGTGCAATGCTGCTTCAATACAAGTTGTTAACACCACTGGATCGCATCAGGGCAAAGCCAAGAACCCTCTCAGACTAAGCCCAATTCTGGGGATTGCCTGCCCTGCATCAGAGCATCACTCCAGTCTCTACCTCGATCATCACATGGCATACATACTCCCCTGTGTCTTCTGTTTCCAAATTTCCCTCGTCTTTTTTTTTTTTGAGATGGAGTTTTGCTCTGTCACCCAGGCTGGAGTGCAGTGGCATAATCTCAGCTCACTGCAACCTCTGTCTCCCAGGTTCAAGCAATTCCTCTGCCTCAGCCTCCCAAGCAGCTGGGAATACAGGTGCTCACCACCACGCCTGGCTAATTTTTTGTATTTTAGTAGAGACTGGGTTTCGCCATGTTGGCCAACTGGTCTCAAACTCCTAGCCTCAAGTCACCTGCCCGCCTCGGCCTCCCAAAGTGCTGGGATCACAGGCATGAGTCACCATTCCTGGCCAATTTCCCTCATCTTATAAAAACACTAGTCATTGGATTAGGGCCCATTCTCATCCAGCATGATCTCATTTTAATTTCACTGTATCTGCAAAGGCCCTACTTCCAAATACATTTCTAAGTATCAGGGGTTAGAACTTAAAGATTTTTTTTTTTTAGTAACACAATTCTACCTCTTGCAAGCAGAATAATGACTTTTCTAGACATGCAAACTTAGAAGTTTTATCTCCTACATATCCCCGCCTTTTTTGTGTGTGTGTGTGACAGAATCTTGCTCTGTTGCCCAGGCTGGAGTGCAGTGGCGCGATTTTGGCTCACTGCAAGCTCTGCCTCCCAGGTTCACACCATTCTCCTGCCTCAGCCTCCCGAGTAGCTGGGACTACAGGCGCCCGCCACCTCGCCCGGCTAGTTTTTTGTATTTTTAGTGGAGACGGGGTTTCACCGTGTTAGCCAGGATGGTCTCGATCTCCTGACCTCGTGATCCACCTGCCTCAGCCTCCCAAAGTGCTGGGATTACAGGCATGAGCCACACCCTTTCTTAGAAAGTTACCATGAACAAAAGGCTGGGCCTGACTGATATGATGAAACTCCATCTCAACTAAAAATACAAAAATTAGCCGGGTGTGGTGGTGCACACCTGTAATCCCAGCTAGTTGGGAGGCTGAGACAGGAGAATTGCTTGAACCCAGGAGGCAGAGGCTGCAGTGAGCCGAGATCGTGTCATTGCACTCCAGCCTGGGCAACAAGAGCGAAACTGTCTCAAAAAATAATAAAAAAAAAAAAGGTATCATGAACTCATGAACAAAAAAAGTAGTCTTAGTTCATTTACAAACTCTATAGGAAATATTTATCCAGTTACAATAATGTAAACACTGATAGTAGACTGCTGACTTTTAGAATTAAATTAGCCTGTAGTTCTGTGCCATCCAATATGATGGATGAACCCTTGAAATGTAGCAAGTGCAAGTGAGCAAGGAAATTTTAAATTTATTTTCATTAATCTAAATTTAAAAACAATTCAGTTCTTAGAAAACTTTTCAGTATGCTTGTTATAACTTGGGTATGTAAATCTTTTTTGACTGTATGATTTTATCAAATTTATAAATCATGCGTTTCTGACAAAACGGTTTGAATTTAGGTATACTATAAGTGTAAGATATACACTGGATTGGCTGGGTGTGGTGGCTCAAGCCTGTAATCCCAGCACTTTGGGAGGACAAGGCAGGCAGATCACTTGAGCTCAGGAGTTTGAGACCAGCCTGGCCGACATGGTGAAACCCTGTCTTTGTTAAAAATAAAAAATAAATTAGCTGGGCCCAGTGGCGCGCACCTGTAGTCCCAGCTACTCGGTAGACTGAGGCAAGAGAATCATTTGAACCCAGGAGGCAGAGGTTGCAGTGAGCCAAGATCACGCCACTGTACTCCAGCCTGGGCAACAGAGCAAGACCCCATCTCAAACAAACAGCCAACCAACCAACCAAACAAAAAACAGTTCTCAAAAAGAAAAAGTCCACCCCTGAGAGGTGTCAAGGGGTAAAGGTACCAAATATTCACTTTCATCAGTATAGTAAATTCTCTTCAGAAGATTCCAGGTGGCCCTTCTTGAACTCCTGGACTCAAGGGATCCTCCTGCCTTGGCCTCCCAAAGCTCTGAGATTACAGGTGTGAGCCATCGCCAAGGTGGTCCTTCTGTTTCCCTCTTTGCCTCCTGCTCACCCACCCCAGCCTGGACACAACCTCTCCCTCTGTGCCCTCCTGTCCCCTGGACCCTTGACTACCACACCTCCCTGGTCATTTGGGCTCTGGGCTGAATGCCAAGGCGAAGGAGGGGCCTTGGTGGAGTAGGTCACAATGTGGCCTCTGTGATGAGTCCCTGATATCACTGGGCTGGCACAGAAGACCCCATTAGGCATCAGTTTCCTCAGGGAGGCCACGGAACACAAAAGTATCCTCTCTCCCTTTCTTTCTGCCTCTAGGCCAGGTTTTGGCAGTTCCAGTAGTGACCAGTAGGTGACTAGGGAGGCAGGAGCAAGGTGTTGGGAGGAGGTGTAGTGTCAAGGTTGGGAGAGGGATGAAAGCCATTAGGATGGGGGATGCTGGGGGACGTCTGTGGCCCCAGCCTCTTCTTCCTGGTGCCAGGTGTCAGGGCCAATCTACTGTCTGCGGGGGCACCATCGTCGGGGCCAAAGATCATGATTTGATACAGGAGTTTGGGCCTGGTGGCTGCCTATGTCCTTTCATTGTGACTGATTGTCTCCTTCCTATACCAACACTCCAGCCAGAACGATCTCTGTAATATGGTCAAAATACACCTGGGAATTTGCCACTGTCCCAGCAACTTTTCCAGAAAATGCAACTGCTTATCTGAGGTCCAGACGTGCTCTGCCTGCCTCCACATGCCTGGCGAGTCTGACTGGTTTGACAGACGCTTCGACAGCACCGTTGAACCCCTACAGAGGCCACAGGATCCCATGTCCAGTGATGCTCTGATATTGTGGTTGGTCAGTGCACAAACTTAGTCTTGGTCCAATCCCTGACCCAACCCCAGGTCCTAGCCATCTCTCCGTCATGGCCCCAGGCTCTAACCTTCTTCCACAGGTAGGTGGAGCCTGGGTCAAGCCCCTAAATTCTTCCCTCCTATGCTTCTAGGAACTCGAGGGAGTCAAGTCAGAGTAGGAGGTTGAGAATAAGCAGCAGCAGCTGATTAAAGCACCTCCCTCATGCCCACTGGGCCATGTGGTATCCAACTGCTGGTTCTGTGCGGTGGTGGGAAACTCAAGGTCTCTACGGAGCTGTGGCCTTCGTTTCAGGATTAATCAACATGAAGTGGTCCTCAGGTGGGTGCAGGGTAGGAGGTGGAGACCAAGGCCAAGCCCAAGCCTCTTTCTCCTCTAAATGACCATCCTGACTTCCTTTTCAGGACAAACCAGGCCCCTGTCCAAGGCTTTGAGGCAGATGTGGGGAATAGGACCACTATGCGCATTATGTACCCTGGGATTGCCAGCCCTCAGGACCCCGGTATCCAACTGCTGCTGCTTCCGTTGAATTCATCTGGTCTAGATTGGTTCATAAGTGTACTGCATAAACAGACAAGCATGTGGAAGCAAAAAAACCCTGGGTGTGTCAGGGAGGGAGGTCACTGTAGAGGTGACAAAGGCGACTCCAAAGATACCCTCGCTGGATACTGGGGGACCCCCAAGGCTTACTTAAGGCTGAAGGCTGCTTGTCAAATGACTCTGAAATCCTCCCAAACCTCAATTTCTTTTTAGATTTCAGATGGTCCAGGTTCCTGATGGAACCAGACAGCAAAAATAAGGTGACGGCTCCAGGAAGGAAAGGGGAAAGTGGTAGGACAACATGACGGTGGGTAGCCATGGGACAGGCTTCAAGTCATTCCCCTTCTCCATCTTCCTAGGTGCTGGTGATCAGCCTCTACTTCCTCAGGTATATCAAGGAAAGTTGACTGGAGAACCACAGTCAGTATCCGTCCTTGGGGTTTGTGGCTCTGTTGTATGCCTTGCATACCTGTGACCAGGTAAGATATCTCCTGCAACTCACAGACTTTCACTCCTCTGCCACTCAAAATTTCTGTCTTCTTGGCTGGGCATGGGGGCTCACGCCCGTAATCCCAGCACTTTGGGAGGCCAAGGCGGGCTGATTACCTGAGGTCAGGAGTTCAAGACCAGCCGGACCAACATGGAGAAACCCCGTCTCCACTAAAAGTATAAAATTAGCCAGGCATGGTGGTGCATGCCTGTAATCCTAGCTACTTGGGAGGCTGAGGCAGGAAAATCACTTGAATCCGGGAGGCGGAGGTTGTGGTGAGCCAAGATTGTGCCACTGCACTCCAATCTGGGCAACAAGAGCAAAACTCCGTCTCAAAAAACAACAAAAAATCTGTCTTCCCAGGGACTTCCCGTTAAATCTAAAACTTTCTGCCTGGCTTTCAACACCCTACATGATCTGATCCCTCTCTTCTCTCCCAGACTCCCACACTGGGTTTCTTGGGGTTCCCCAGACATACCAGCTACCTCATGCCTTCTCACACCCTGCTCCCTCTGCCTGGAATGCCCTTCCCTTGTCTCCAAGGGGAATCCTCTCTTCTTTCAATATATAATGAAGTACAACTAGTTGATGCTCTCTTTTCTGGGCTCTAGGGTCACTATGAGTATTGAGAGTCTGTCTTCCTTGAAGAAGGTGAACTCCATTCTCCTCCCAGCTCCAAGACGAAGCCTGGCACACTAGCGGTTGAGTGAGTGGTGCTGAAGGCATGATAGGTGTGCACGGGGGCAGGCTGTTACCCCACCACCATCTCTTGTCTTACCCCATCTCCCAGGTGTCCTTGTTTGGTTTGTTGGTGGTCCCATACCGGGATGACAAATACTGGTTTGAGAGCACCATGCAAAATTTCCCAGCAGAATACAGATCATCTTGAAACTGCAGTGTGAGAGGAAGATTGATGTCTACGGCTGAGATGTTTCCATTGCAGTCCCCAGGAGGCTGACAGGTAGCCAAGGGGACCTTGTGGTGTCAGAGAGGGACTGGGGTTTCAAGCAGACCCTGGATGGAGATCTCTCTGCTACTGAATAAAACCCTAGCTTATTTCTCTGGATTTCTGGTGGCATCAAAGGGCTACGTTCTATTACTGATTCTGTCTTATCACCATATGACTCTCTTATGCTGTATCTTATCAAAAAATAAAATTAAATGAGAAAAAAACGAACCCTGAAGTTGGAAACACATCAAATGGACCTAACTATATATTTAATTGATAATATAAACACCAGAGAAATAATTATTTCAAGTTCCTTTAACTCAAGTTATTAACTCAATTATTTCAAGTTCCTTGTATATTCTTTGTAGGATAGTCTCTGTGGACAAAAAGAACTACAAAGAAATTTTAGGCCAGGTGCAATGGCTCACACCTGTAACCCTAGCACTTTGGGGGGCCAAGGCGGGCGGATTACGAGGTCAGGAGGTCGAGACCAGCATGACCAACATAGTGAAATCCCATCTCTACTAAAAATACAAAAATTAGCTAGGCGTGGCAGTGCACACCTGTAATTCCAGCTACTCAGGAGGCTGAGGCAGGAGAATCACTTGAACCTGGGAGGCGGAAGTTGCAGTGAGCCAAGATTGCACCACTGCACTCATAGCCTGGGCAACAGAGTGACACTCTGTCTCAAAAAAGAAAAAAAATTTTTTTTTAAACTTCACTCAGTGTTTTTATTATAGTGTTGGTATTATTATTATTATTAGAGACAGGATCTCACTCTGTCACCCAGGATAGAGTGCAGTGACATGATCACGGCTCACTGCAACCTCTGCCTCCCAGGCTCAGGTGATCCTTCCACATCAGCCTCCTGAATGGCTGGGACTATCAGTGCATTCCACCACCCTCAGCTAATTTTTAATTTTTTTGGTAGAGATGAGGTCTCACTATATTGCCCAGGCTGGTCTTGAATAAGAAAATAACTACTTATATTAACACCATTAGAAACTAAACACAGGTCAGGTGTGGTGGCTTATGCCTATAATCCCAGCACTTTGGGATGCCGAGGGAGGCTGATCATTTGAGGTCAGGAGTTCAAGACCAGCCTGGCCAAAATAGTGAAACTCCATCTCTACTAAAAATACAAAAATTTGCCAGGTGTGGTGGTGGGTGCCTATAATCATAACTACTTGGGAGGCTGAGGTAGGATAATCACTTGAGTCTGGGACGCAGAGGTTGCAGTGAGCTGAGATTGCACCACTGTACTCCAGCCTGGGTGACCACCACACCCGGCTAATTTTTATTTTTAGGAGAGATGGGAATTCACCCATGTTGGTCAGGCTGGTCTCGAACTCCTGACCTTGTGGTCCACCCACCTCAGCCTCCTGAAGTGCTGGGATTACAGGCGTGAGCCACCGTGCTCGGCCCAAACTGGAAATATTATGAACTCAATTTTCAAACTTTTTATTGTGACAAAATATACATGAAATTTACCATTTAAAAGTTATCAATGGCAATAAAGTTCAGTGGCATTAAGTATGTTCACATTGTTGTGCAATCATAACCTCGATGAACTAACAATTTAAAAAGTACATTTTCTCCCTCTGTCATCTGAACAGCTATTACACCCCATTAGCAATGATCAACCCTGCAACCCAGATTTTGTTTTTTGTTTTTTGTATTTTTTTTGGAGACGGAGTCTGACTCTGCCACCCAGGTTGGAGTGCCATGGCGCGATCTCAGCTCACTGCAACCTCCGCCTCCTGGGTTGAAGCAGTTCTCCTGCCTCAGCCTCCTGAGTAGCTGGGACTACAGGCACACACCGCCACCCCCCGCTAATTTTTTGTATTTTAGTAGAGACGGGGTTTCACCATGTTGCCCAGGCTGGTCTCAAACTCCTGAGCTCAGGCAATCTGCCTGCCTCAGCCTCCCAAAGTGCTAGGATTACAGGTGTGAGCCACTGTGCTCAGTCTGATTTTTGTCTTCTAAATACTTTTTTTTCCACTAAAAGATCCTAGGCCTAGACAAGTACAAAGAAAACTTGGACATTAGATTTGCGGCAATTTCAGCATCAAAAATAGCAACTGTCATGATTGAACCATAGTGAATATATAAAAAACTTTGAGCTCATAATGATACTCAACCTCTTACTCTAAAAATTGGTAATTAAAGGTGTGTGTTGAGGGAGCATTTATCCTGCTTTTTTGGTAGAAACAGTTCAGGGTAACCAAATAGCCTCAGTAAATGAGTTTCCAGTTGCTGTATATTTAAAACAAATATCCACCGCATGCTACCCTCTTGGCTACTCAACCACCACACACAACCTAACAAAATGCAAATATTCCACATAAACCGAAAGCGCATTTACCCACATCCCTGATGCACTGTGGTGTACCAGGTGTCTAGGAATGAGGTAGCTCAGTCAGGATCCAAGAATCCCCAAAGGTGTAGGCAGCGCAGCATCATGTCAGATACTGAACCCGTTATGGTACCACATAGACAAGTTACTATTTTAGAGGAATAAAGTGAGCCAGTAGAAAAACATAGTTAAAAAACAACAACAACAAAAAAAAAACTGGCTGCCTCTGAAGAGGAGTTTGAGAAGAATGAGGTGGGAAACTGCTGTCTTCTTTTCATTTAAGTTCCTTTTTTATTTTGAGACAGTCTTGCTCTGTTGCCCAGGCTGGAGTGAGTGCAGTGGCACGATCATGGCTCACTGCAACCTTGACCTCCCTGGGCTCAGGTCAGCCTCCCGAGTAGCTGGGACTACAGGCACATCATCACACCAAGCTAATTTTTATATTTTTTGCCCAGGGTGGTCTTGAACTCCTGAGCCCAAGCAATCTGCCTGCCTAGGCCTCCCAAAGTGCTGGGATTACAGGCATAAGCCCCGAAGCCCGGCACTGTTTAATTTCTTTAATTTTTTTTTTTTTTTTTTGAGACAGGGTCTCACTTCATCACTCAGGCTGGAGTGTAGTGGCATGATCTGGGCTCACTGCAGCCTTGACCTTCCAGGTTTGAGCGATCCTCCTGCCTCAGCCCCCCAAGTAGCTGGGACTCCAGGCATGTGCCATCATTCCTAGCTAAAATTTCTTAACCACGTACATGCACTTGTTTCATTTTAAATAGATGACAAGAAAGTCTACCAAAGAAAAAAGTCTGGATGGATGGGAAATTTATTTTTAACCCTATTACAACGTTTTCCTATAGATTCAATCCTCAAGAGGAACCAAAAAGCTCTTGCTTTTCTCTCCCTGCCTCCAGCTTGACAACCCTATGCTGTGAATAGGCAGCTCCTTTCAGATATACACCATGCCAGCCTTGGCACAGGGTAGTGCCCCTTTTCATTCTTATCTCCCTCGCCCTTGATTGCCAAGCCTTCCCTTGGCAGCTGGACCCTGGGCTGAATGCCAAGATGAAGGACTCTATTGGGCATCAACCCCTTCATCAACCCCAGGAAGGCCACAGGACACATTGAATGCCACCTCTCCTCTTAGCCTTCAGCCCAGCCTTTAGCAGGGCACCCTTGAGGACTGAATAAGTCCAGAGGGAGGCAGCAGCTAAGGTGCTGGAAGAAGGTGTTCTGCGGACGGTTGAGGAAGGGATGGAGGCCAACAGGGCAGGGGGATGTAGAGTCTGTGACCATGGTTTCCCACTTTTCCCAGTGCCTGGTATCTGAGTCAGTGTGCCACTTGCCATGTGCTCTGCCCTGTGGGACAAGAATATAGCCTTCAATGGGGGGTTTGAGCTTATGCTCACCTGTGGCTGACGTTTCTGCTGTCTGCTCAGAGGTCTAACCTGAATGAACTGATAACACCTGCCATTGCTCCTAGATGTACCTCTCGACTTCACACATCCTGTGCATCCAACTGACTTGACAAACACTTTGAAAGGGCCCTCAAGTCCTCTCTTTGTCCAAGATGCTTTGTTTGACTCTCCCTGGCCTCACTGAGAGCAGCCAGTGGGTCTCCTCTGCACAACTGGGTCATTCTGCAAACTTTCATCTGTGTCCAGGTTCTGTGTACCTAGAGGTGAGCTCCTTCTCGAGCTTTGTTTAAATGAGTATTTGCCAAATGACTGAATAGCTGGGGCGGGAGCAGCAGCCAGCCAATCTCATTCACCAGGTAATGGAGTTGGGCAGACAAACTTCAGAGATGGCCCTTATACAGGGAAGAGAGTTATAGCCAAAGGCTCCAGTATGAATCATCAAACCACATGCAACAGCAGAAGCTGAGGCTATCAGTCAGCTAGAACGTGAGACTACTCCTGGCCAGCAATCTGACCTGCGGGGCTGGAATGTTCACAGATACAGGAGAGGCTTTGATAGGAAACCAGGACAGGAGGTGCAGGGGCAATGTGTGGATTATTAATCTGGCACTGTGTAACAGCCTTCCCTGATTCCCTCACCTGAACAACTAGTAGTAATTAAGGAAGAATCACATTTGAATACGAATTCTTGTCCCCCTCCCTGGCTCTAAATAAATGGCCATGTGCTGGGAATACGGGATACCCACTCTCTCAAATGACACATCACACAGCCTTGGCAGACTCATCTCTCCTCCTACCCCTGACCCATTCAATATTTTACCTCCAAACCCGCCTAGCTGAGTCAACGTTCAGGCCCCATAAGGGCATATATAGGGCCGGTAGCATTGGCAATGAAAGGCTAAGAGGTCAGAGTGTCCACCCTGTGACCAGGCTACTGATGTAATGAGTTGGGTGAGATCAACTGGCCAGGAGCATAGTCCAATTAAGTCTCACCTCTCATCCTCACCTCCAACAGGGTAGAGGGAGTAAAAGGGCCTCAGGACCCCATGTTTTTGCCTTTTCTCCTCCCTTACCTGCTTCTTAAGTGTGGTGAGCAGAGTTGAACTTGCACCCCTCCTCAGCTGTGCCCAGAATCATGTGGAGGGGTCTCTTAGTTTGGAGCACACTGGCAACTCTTGCTTCTTCCTCCTCCCTGCCCCTGGTCCCTGGCCCCTGGCCCCATTCCTCTGCTCTGCAGGGTAGTGGGGCAGAAGGCAGGAGGTGAGGTATTGCAGGCTGGACAGCTGAAGGTGTCATCTGCCCCAAGGCCAAACTAAAAAAACCAGGGATCTGTCCCATGGACTGAGATGAGGCCTGCAGGCAAAGCCTCAGGCCTGGAGGTCACCTCGCTGCTTTTGTGGCTGGGGTTTCCTACCCCATAGGTACTTCTAGAAGTTCTGCCACTGGCCCCAGAGCCGCGGAGGTCCTGTGGCTGCTCAATTCAGCCCCGCATCTGCAAAGCCTGCCTTCACCAGAAGGGTGTCTGCCTGGTTTGACCCGCACTTCAGATGGGTCCTGAAGCCCTGATGCGACTGGAGAGCACGCCATCTCCAGAGGCCGGTGGATGCTCGGTCCTGGGCTCTGGGCTGCATCCTCTCCTTGATCCCTTCCTCTGCTGGGCCTCTAGCTGCAATGGCTCCAGCCTTTCCTTGGTACTGGAACCAGGGGTGAGTGATAAGCAGTCTGTGTTCTTCTCCATAGGCACCAATGCTAGGACACCTAACCCAATTCCGGCTGGTCAAGAAGCTACTCCAACCGATCCCCACATCATAGCTAGACCCCGAGCTCCGATTGTGCCAGTCCTGGGTCATGCATATTTGGAACATAGGATAACCATCACTGAGCACCACGCTGTGCTCAGGTAGGGGCAGGAGGGCGAGGGTGGGAAGCAGCACCACTCTGTGAGCCCCAGTGCCTTCCTATCTCTGTAGAATGAAACAGGGACTATTCTGGGCTTTGAGAATAATGTGGACAACAGAACCCCCCGGCATTTAAAGCACCCCAAATACTCATGGCCTGCATGAGAACACCCACATGCTGTGGGTGTCTAAGCCTCCAGACCTAGTATGGACTGCAATGGTTTTATCCGGCGGTATGACAAGTGGGGGCCCCAAACCTGGCGCAGACAGCCTTTGGCACTTTGGTACCAACATTTATCTTGCCCTCCCTGTGCAGCCTGTAACTGTATACTCCCCACCCTCCTTATCCCAACATACACCACTAGCTTCTCCTTTAATGGGTACATTCATGCCAGGCAGTTTTTCTGCCTTCAGGGTGCTGGCAGTCCCATGTGGAAAGCAGAGGAGCAAAGGTCATTGGGTTGGGAGGTGATGGTCACTGCTGTAACACACAAAGCACGTGGGATTCTTGAGAGAACAGGGGCAGCACCCACCAGATCCCAGCACTCCCCGGGAACAAGAACATTGCCCAGTCTCTGACGACTCTTGTCCCCTTCTGCTTTCAGGCCTTTCCAGCCAGTACTAGCTTCTATCAAAGCAGACAAGAAGATTAGGAAGGGGGAAAGTTTTCTGCAAGAAGATAACCTCTGTGGCTGAGCTCTAACCTCTACTCCCTGCATGTTCTGGTGACCAATCACACCTTCCTCAAGTACATCCACAAGAACTGGCTGGACTACCAGGGACTCCTCCCATCTGCTGGATTCACCATTCTGGTTATGCCCTGCCACATGTGACAAGGTCAGGAAAGGAGGCTCTGGCCTCATGCCCTTAGGCGAAGTTGGGTCCCCCCTGGATAACACATATTCCTTCCTTCACTCTTCCCCACTTCAGGTCTCTTTGGGTCTGGAGCTGATGAAAACAGCAGTTGTCACCATTATTGGTGGAACACTCCACAGAGGCAATCCTGCTACTGGGCAAGGAAAGTGTACTTTAGAAAGCTGGAGCGGAAGATCGTCCATAAGCTCGAGTATGAGGGCAAGAGCACGGTCTACACTTGAACTGAAGGCCAACCCTGCTCTGAATATCTGGTAGGGGGAAGACCCTAGGCCGAAGTCTATAATGGAGCTGGGGGGCTCTTGAAGGTTGGATGGAAAAAGAGCAAATACAGATTAGTCTAGTCCTGAATAAAGACCCTGCTTGGCAGCCTCTAAGATGTCTTTCAGCTGCTGGAACCTCTCTGAGGCCCAGAAGGTATGTGGGGCATGAGGCCCTGGCTCGTGACCTACAGAAAATGATGCTGATAAGAAACTCGAAGGTAAAACACAGGGACCCTCTGTCAGCCCGAGCCTGAGAACCAGGGCTGGAGGACGTAACAAGTGAACAACCAAGAGAAGTCTTGTCTCTGACAACCCCTAGCATAGAAATGGCCTAAAGGGGCCGGACGCAGTGGCTCACGCCTGTAATCTCAACACTTTGGGAGGCCGAGGTGGGTGGATCATCTGAGGTCGGGAGTTCAAGACCAGTCTGACCAACATGGAGAAACCCTGTCTCTACTAAATATACAAAATTAGCCGGGCATGGTGGCACATCTGTAATCCCAGCTACTCGGGAGGCTGAGGCAGGAGAATCGCTTGAACCCAGGAGGTGGAGGTTGCCACCAGTGAGCCGAGATTACATCAGTGCACTCCAGCCTGGGCAACAAGAGCAAAACTCTGTCTCAAAAAAAAAAAAAAAAAAAAAAAAAAAAAAAAA
>NW_012101243.1:1498406-1523579 GCF_000951045.1 Mandrillus leucophaeus
AGAGAAAAGAAAGAAATGGCCTAAAGGCTAGGTAAGGATTTTGAGTTACAGGGAATCTGACTGCAAGGAGGGACCAGGACAGCATTTCTGGGGTCCCAGATCCGTTTCTGGGGTTTCGGAAGTTTTCACTAAGCATCTGTTGCTGAGCTGCACGTGTGGGTTTCTGGAACAAAACTCTAGCCCCTGTGAACAGGCCCATTTCTACTCTGTGTGGTGCAACGAGACATAATGGGGCTGAGCCCCAAATTAGGAGGTCTGGGTGAGTGGGTGCTGTTCTTAACCCCCCAGATTCTTAGCTAGGTCTCAGTTCCATCCCCAGGCTTAGTGAAGAGGAATTCCAGATTATGGTGGGAGTGCCAGAGGAAATGCTTCTTTAAAAACTGTTCTGGTCGGGCATGGTGGTTCATACCTATAATCTCAGCACTTTGAGAGGTTGAGGTGGGAGGATCACTTGAGCCCGGGAGTTTCAGGCTGCAGTAAGATGTGATTGTGCCACTGCACTCCAGCTTGGAAGACAGGACAAAACCCTGTCTCTTAAAAAAATAAAACAATTTTGAGGCTTTGAGCAGGTTGCCAGCAATAGGTCTTAAGCCTGTGAGCTGGGTTCTGTCCAGCCTCTACTAGGACCAGCCCATGGTGAGAAGTTCTGCCATAGTCCATCCTTCTGATTGGCTTGACACATGGCTAGACTACAGGGGGCCAGATCAGTTCCAGCTGATATGCCCAGGAAGGGACATCTCAAGGACATTTACCCAGAGTAGAAGAGGAATGAGGCCATGAGGAGGTTCTGAACTCAGAGACTCTGACTTTAGCTAAAGGTCAACGCTGTGTTTTTGAGGCCCCAGAACTTATTTTAACCCTCCATAATCTCCCCCATCAACCCACCCAAGCTGAGCCCCAACCCCCTGCCACAGTCAGACCAGTCTTCTCACTGTGTGCTTGGCAACACCTCCGACTCCACTCCATCCTTCAGGGGCCAGTTCCTGCCTCCCTTCCTCAGCCCCTGGAATTTCTACAGTTCTTCTAGTCAGTACACAGAATTGCCTCTGACTCATAAATGAGTGTTAGCCTGTTCTCATCAACTGGACTGCAGGCTCTCTGTGGACAGGGGCTTTGTCTTGTATGTTTTCTGTAACCCTTCCCTATCACAGTGCGTGGTGTACAATAAATGCATGCTACCTCGACAGGAATCTTTGGCAAGTTCTTCCCTGATAAACTCCCTTGATGTGGTGCTGCTGCCCAGCTGCACAAGTGGAGACAGCAGCAGAAAACTAATGCAAAGATCCCAGGGTTTATTGTTGAAGGGGAAGTTGAAGGAGGTGGTGAAGTGCTAGGAAAATAAATTCTAGACGAGAGGCAGTGGATGTCCCTAAGCCAGGGCAAGGCACTCCTCTGGGTGATTCCATTAGGGAGCAAGCAAATACAATCTGCCTCATTCCCAGGTGAGTTGGGGCCCTCCCAAGTGTTGCAGATTTACTTCCTTTTCCTGGGAACACCCGCTGACCTGGGGCGCCTGGGTGCCTAACAGAGCCAGGCTTTTCCTTTGGCAAGCCTGTAGGTGTGCAGAGGGGCCGTGACCCACGGTACAGTCTTCTGTCTGTGTGCTCCTGGCTGCGGCTGCTACCTGGAAGTGGCTTGGGTAGTGCTGGGGCTGGGGTGTAGCAGGACTGGCCCTGGGGATGTCAGACTTTGAGTCAGGGACTCATCCAGCCTGCGGGTCTCTGCCTCCAGGACAGTGGCCTCAGGGGCCTGGGCCACAGCGAGAAGTGAGTGTGAGAGGCTGTGGTGCAGGCCTGCTAGCTCACGGCTGGTCTGTACTGAGCGGGCGATGTAGTCCTGCTTCTGCTTCCGCTCCAAAGTCAGCTGAGCTCGCAGCAGGGCCACCTGGTGGACAGGATAAAAAAGAGGGAGAGCAGTTGAGGGCCCTGAAGTCCCAGCTCTTCCTGCTCTGTGTTCCTGTGACGCTCGTTGGCTGAGCATCTGAATCAACTCTACCACATACACGAATCTCAGAAACAGGCTTTAGAGAGTTTAGGGGAAGGGCCCTTAGGAATTCTAGAATCCAGTGATTCTCAATCCTGGCTGCACATGTGACTCAAATAGGGAGCTTGAAAACAACAAAGCTATTCATCAACTTCACTGAAAGATAATTTACATGTGAAAAATGCCCAGATTTAAAATGTACATTTTGATGAGGCTGATAACAATATATACTCATGTATAACCACTATCTGACTTTTTTTTTTGAGATGGAGTCTCCCTCTGTTGCCCAGGCTAGAGTGCAGTGATGCAGTCTTAGCTTACTGCAACCTCCACCCTGCTGGGTTCAAGTGATTCTTGTGTGTCAGCCTCCTGAGTAGCTAGGATTACAGGTGCACACCACCAGGCCCAGCTAATTTTTGTATTTTTAGTACAGACAGCATTTCGCCATGTTGGCCAGGCTGGTTTCAAACTCCTGACCTCAGGTGATCTGCCCGCCTTGGCCTCCGAAAGTGCTGGGATTTCAGGTGTGAGCTACCGCACCTGCCTTTGACTTTTTGATAAAATAGAAAAAGAGTCTGAGTTTAATAGAATTCAGAGTAATAACTTAGGTCTAGCTACAGAGTCAGGCCCTGGCAGTAGTGACTACTAATTTCTGAAACAGGCTCAGAAATAAAAAGGTAACACTTATGACTCCTGGGCCTTGAAAGGGAGAGTGGACTTTCAGGTGAGGCCTAAGAGGCAGGAAGGCTCTTCAAGTCGCTTCTCTGCGAGTTGGGGCTCGAGCTGAGCTGTGTGGCCTGGAGCCTGTGTTGGTGTCTGGCTCCTCTGCCTGGGGCACTGGCAATAGTCCTGGCTGCGAGGGCACCTCTGAGGGCAGGGAGGCCAGGATGACTCCGCTTGCTCCCACCTGTCCTCCTAGAATCTTCTGCCTGTTCCTCAGCCCTCTTCCTTAGATACACAGATCCTTTCTAAGTATGGATCTGGAAGTCGGGGGCCAGAATCATGCTTTTTTCCCCACTCCCACCCTAGGCGTATGAGAGATGGGGTTGGGACTGGGACTATTCTTGCCTCCTGTGGAGACTGAAGTTCTCTGAAGGCAGGAACTTCCCGAACTCTCCCTGCTGGAGGAGCACAAAGGGCCTGAGTGCAAGGGAGGGAATATGGGCTTAGAAAATCCAGAACATACCTCTTTCTGCAGTGCAGCCACATACTTGGCATCTGAGTTCTTCTGTCCTCCTCTCCCATCCTAAGGAAGACAAATGGCACTCTTGTTGGAATAGGCCTTCCCACTCTGGGGTTTCTGCAAGTTTCCTTGCAGAACCTCATCACAAACTTAGGGGCCTGGGCAAGGGCTATGGGCCAGAAGCATCTGAACTCAGACTGGACCTCTATGGGGCAGCAGGCCCTGGGGCAAGGAGAGGCCCCACACCAGCAAAATGGGCAACACCATGGAGACCTGATGCAAAACATCCAAAAGGCCTGGATGGCATTTGCTTCTCTGAGGCATGTTTTAATTTAACAGAAGTACACCATGTATCTGCTTTGTGCTAGCCCTGGGCTGTGAGCTAAGGATATAGAGAGGAAGACATGGTGCCTGCCCTTGAGAACTTTCATTAAAGGACAAGGGATGGAGAGCTAGTGCTCAGTCACCATAAACAGTGCCTCCCTGCCAGGCTGCAAGCCTATGTCTGTTGGCAGGGATACCTCACCTAAACGAGTGCAGGCTTGGGGAGTCTTCCCCAAGCCTCTTATCCAAAAAAGGGACACTGGCTCCAGGAAAGACCATGGACCCTAAGCCTGTAAACTCAACACTGTAGAAAAGTCTAAGAGATCAAGCTGTGATCAAGCTCCTAGGCTCCTCAGGAGCTGGCAAGTACCACACAACCCCCATACACCAGGGATCCTGAGTAGAGCCCCATGAGCCCCACTCCTGGACCAGCCTATCGCACTGGTCTGGGAGTGCACAAATCTGAGTCCCTCAGAAGGCAGGGCCACTAGCCCTGATGCCATCCCAACCCCCACCCCAACGTTGGGCCTCCTTCTCAGGGCAGGGATGGACTGAGCTGTGCCGAGCAGGGCAGAACGCAGTCAGGAGGGGCCCTCTGGATTAGCTGAAGTGCTGTTGGCCTGGGATATGCAATGAGGAGGGCTGAGTTTCTGGTGGCTGGGGTTGGGCTCTCTAAGGCTGCAGTTGAGGAAAACGGGTAAACCTGCTGTGTGGGTGAAGAAGCCACGGCCTTGCTGATCTCCAGGGACCCTGCCTGGGCTGCACGCATGGCCTCCCTCTTCAGCTTTCTCCGTTCTCGCTCCACCTGCCAAAGTGCAAATAAGAAATCAGGGCTTGGCTTGGCTCTGTGGCTGGAGCAGAGCTGCCTTTCTCCAGAAGTGGCCAGTGCCTGTGCAGGTGTACAAGGGGACAGTAACCATGGGAAGAGAATTCCTGGCTGAGGAAAGCACAGCTAGGGCAGACCTCAATGCAAAGAAGTGCTCCTGAAGCAGAAGAGGCAGGGCTAGCCTCTCAGGCCTCTGGAGCAAAGACCAGCAAACTTCTCCTGCAGTAAGTACTGTAGGCTTTGTGGGGCATAGCAGGGAAGCAGCCATGGACAATACGTGGCTGTATTTCAATAAACTTAATTTTTAAGGCTGGGCGTGGTGGCTCACGCCTGTAATCCCAGCACTTTGGAAAGCTAAGGCAGGTGGATCACGAGGTCAGGAGTTCAAGACCAGCCTGGCCAACATGGTGAAGTCCTGTCTCTACTAAAAAGACAAAAATTTGCCAGGCATCGTGGTGTGTGCCTGTAATCCCAGCTACTCAGGAGGCTGAGGCAGGAGGATTGCTTGAACCCGGGAGGTGGAGGCTGCAGTGAGTGGAGATCGCACCATTCCACTCCAGCTGTAGGAGACAGAGCAAGACTCCATCTTGGGGGAAAAAAAGCAAACTTAATTTTCAGAAACAGGCAGCAGGCTGAATTTTGCCCAAACTCTTGGGCTGTAGTTTACTGAGTCTATGCTCTGAGGGTCACACAAGAAGTGGAGATGCATGCCCACTGGACCAGAAGAGGGGTCACCTGCTCTAAGGTGCTCCGCAGCTGGACATTGTGGCGCTGCAGCCTGCTCCTGTCAATCTCCAGCCGGGCCACCGCTTGCTGCAGGTGTTCAAGCCTTTGTCTCCATGACTGCTTTTCCTCCATTCCAGCAGGACTAGGCTCAGCCTCTACTCCTGAGACCTGTGGGACAGACCTGTGATTCTCACCTGGGCAGCCCCTAAGACAGGTAGGGAACAGACAGAGGACACACAGACCAATCTGGCAGGTCTAAGCTTCAGGAGCCCAGTTCCCAAGGGAAGGGGACAAACCCCTGGACAGGAGCTCCCTGCTGGGCCATCTATTCCCCCAGAGCCCCCAGCTCACCTCTCCCAGATGCATGCCCTGCTCCCCTCTGGACCCCTGTTCTGCTGTGCTGGTCGCACCTGGGCTGTGTAGCCGCTCCTCCAGAGCCCGTCTGGTGAGCTCCAGTTCATCCTAGGGTACCGAGGTATGGAGCAAAATTATATCCAACCTCATATCCGGACCAACCCACCCTCCACAGAAACAGCAGTTCAATGTTCTCCTCAGGCTTTTGTCTTATTTTTCCTAGAGGCTCTGAGTCATTCTAGTACAGAACCTTCATTTTACAGATGGGTAAAACAAAGGAGCAGAGGGGCCTCTACTCAAGGATATGCAGTGAGCTAGCAAGGAAGCTAGGACCAGAGTCCCCAGCTCACTTCACATTTCCTAGAAGGCTGAGCAATGACTCAGGGCACTGATGTGCTGTGGGAAGAGCACGGACTCTGGAGTCACACAGGGCTGGGTGCCATGTCACCACTCAGTGGCTCTATGACACTGGTCAAAGCACAAGCTCTCCCCAAACCCCAATTTCCTCATGTATAAAATGACTATGTGCACATGGATCAAGCCCTTGAGTTAAGTCCCTTTGGGTAAGTGGGGAAGCCTCATGCTAGATACTTTCTAGGCGCCCTGTGGTTCATAAATGATAATGGTCAAGAAGAGATGAACAAGAGAAAACAAGCGTATGCAGGTGGATGTGGATTGCCTGGGGGAGAGGAAGAGCTTGGTGATAGAAAGTCTGGGCTCTAGAGGCAGATGACTCAGATCTCATTCCAGTCCTGCCATTTATGAGTTTGTTTTTTTTGAGACAGAGTCTCACTCTGTCGCCCAGGCTGGCGTACAGTGGCGTGATCTCAGCTCACTGCAACCTCCTCCTCCCAGGTTCAAGCGATTCTCCTGCCTCAGCCTCCTGAGCAGCTGGGATTACAGGCACGCACCATACACCCAGCTAATTTTTGTATTTTTAGTAGAGACAGGGTTTTGCCATGTTGCCCAGGCTAGTCTCAAACTCTTGGGCTCAAGTTATCCATCTGCCTCAGCCTCCCAGAGTGTTGGGATTACAGGCGTGAGCCACTGTGCCCGGCCATGACTTTGGACCAGTCCAAAGAAGACTTAACCTCTCTGAAATGCCATTCCTCAACTATAAAACGAGGACAGTAAGAGTTCTATTTTTCAGGGTAGTTGTGGAAGAAACTGACAGTAATAGTGCCTGGCATGTAAAACGCTTAAAAAAAATGGTCCCATGACAATGGAGGGCTGCATCTGACAGGCGTCCCTGTCTGTTTGGAGGGGGCAGTGGGTGAAGTGACTCTGACCCGAGTTATGTTGCTGAGTGAATACTGCTCAGTAACCCAAGAGTATGGGTGGGAAGTGCCCTCCTGCCCAATTACATACCTTACTTTTGCTGTGCCTGTAAGAATGGGCCTGAACATAGGAAAGGAGTTCCACTTAGTGCTTTCTTCCTAAGCAATTCATACATATCATCCCATGTCATACCACCAATGCCTATTTTACCAATGAGAAATCAAAGATCAGAGTGAAGGCATTCACCCAGGGTCACACAGCTGATAAGCCGCACTACTGTATTTCAAACCCTGGAACTGGACTCCAAAGTTCACAGATGGACCTCCTTCTCCTCATATTGCCCTTTGCCAAGAGCAGAGCTTTGTGAGTTTCCAGAAAGAACTCTCTAGGGGACTGTGTGTCTGGGGTTCTCTGGGGCTCAGTCAAGGGACCAGGATGTAGAGTCTATTTCCCTGGAAAACTGGACTGGGCGTCT
This sequence comes from Mandrillus leucophaeus, assembly GCF_000951045.1. Classification (NCBI taxonomy): domain Eukaryota; kingdom Metazoa; phylum Chordata; class Mammalia; order Primates; family Cercopithecidae; genus Mandrillus; species Mandrillus leucophaeus. The sequence goes on from NW_012101243.1 coordinate 1,505,556, forward strand.
CTTAGCGCAGGAGATGATGCCTCTCTCTGTCGAGCCAACCTGGCTTTCCTTTTTGCCTGTTCTCTGCAGGTCTTGTCCTCAGCACAGGGGGTACAAAGGTGACTAAGACACGGTGCTTGACCTTGAGGTTAAATATTATACCCTGAAGTCCTCTCCTAAGCCCACTTCCTCTCACTCAACATTCTACCTACATGAAACCCATTTGTTCTAACTGAAGCCAAAGTGTCTCTGGCTTCAACTCCATCCTTCAACTTCAGATCATTTTACTAAGCTGCCCACAGGCTTCTCCCTCCATTTCCAAACTGACCGCATCATTCCACTCCTCTTTCTCACATCTGCTTCTCTTCATCTTGGTGAACAGGGACCTGAGTGTGATCTTTGACTTCTTTCTGCCCTCTCTTTATTCCTCCCACCTCTTAGCCAATCAAGTCCTACCTCTCAGACCCACCCCCATGTCTCCATTCACACTTTCCATCTTAGGGCACGAGCTCTCCTCTGGACTTCCCAGTACAGCCTCCCAGTGGGTCTCCCCAGACCTGCTGTTGCTCCATACGGCAGCCTGAGCAATCTTTCTGAGCTGTATGTCTGATCACATCACTCCCCTGCCGCAAACACTTCATCTGCTTCCCACCACCCAGGTCCTCAGCATGACTTGCAAGCCCTGACAGGTGTGGCCGCTGCTGTCTTCCGGTCTCTTGCCAAATCCTCCCTGTCCCATGCAACCTGAACCATCTACACAGATACATTTATTCTTGCCCTCTTTTCCTCTTCCCCCGAATGCTCCTCCCCAACCTGTGCTTGGCTAGTTCCTTACTGGTCCCTTCAGGTCTATTTTTTTTTTTTTTTTTTTTGAGAAGGAATCTCGCTTCTTTGCCCAGGCTGGAGTGCAATGGCACGATCTCAGCTCACTGCAACCTCCACCTCCTGAGTTCAAACAATTCTCCTGCCTCAGCCTCCCAAGTAGCTGGGATTACAGGCACGTGCCAGCACGCCTGGCTAATTTTTGTATTTTCAGTAGAGACAGGGTTTCACCATGTTGGCCAGACTGGTCTCAGACTCCTGACCTCAAGTGATCTGCCCATCTTGGCCTCCCAAAGTGCTGGGATTACAGGCGTGAGCCACCGTGCCTGGCCCAGGTCTAATCTTAAACACAATTATTACCAGAATGGCTTTCAGGACCCACTCCCAGGAAAGGGTGGGTATCCCTCCAGCATGCCTGGGGCATACTAAACTTCTGTGGGGCACCAACCACACTGCATTATCACTGTTTACCCGCTAGACTGCGAACTCTGTGAGGGCAGACTGTGGGGTCTTATCCTCTTTGTATCTTCCCTGACTAGCACAGTAGCCTGAATCCTACCGACGTTGAGGTGCTCATGATCTCAGATTTCTCATACCCCTGGGGTGCCACAGGGCCCAGGGTGGTGGGCAGTCCCTGAGCTCAGCCAGGCAGGGGTGTGTCCCCTGGCCCTTACTCCCCGTGGAGTGACTCACCTGCAGCCTTTGCTGTTCTGAGTCCCGCTCCAGGACAGAGGCTTGTAGGAACATGGCTACCTCCTGCAGACTGCTGACACTGGCCTTGGTCTGCGCTAGGGACAGTGCCAAGTCCTGGGCCTTCTCCCTCCACTCAATCTCCCTGGCTTCTGTCTGTCTCAGGGCTGCCTGTAGCCGCTCCAGCTCCCGCTGCAGCCTGGGCTCTAAAGAGTCAAGTTTTGGAGATTGTTCCTCCACTGGGGAGGCTCTGTGGCTGTGGGGTAAGGCTTCCGGGTTGTTTCTTTGCTGGGTCTCCCTCAGCTCCAGGATCTCCTGTTCCTTTTGGGCTAGAGTCAACTGTAGCTCCCTTAGACTCTGACGAAGGCCACTTATCTCCTCCTCTTCTCTCTCCTGCCCTAGATTCTGCTTCTCTTGGATCATATTCTCTTGGACCCTCTGGGCCAGAGACTTCTCTAGCAGCTGCCCCTGTTCCTGCTGATGTCTCAGCTCTTCATCCCTCTGGGCAAGTGCCTGCTGCAGCTGCTGCACATCCTCCTGGTATCGGAGATCCTGGTCCTGGATCTCACCTTCTCGCGTCCTCAGGGCCTCTTCCAGCTGCTGAGTGTGTGCCTGGCAGGCATCCAGGGCGGCTTGCAGGGTGGCAGTGCTGGTCTCTAGACTGCGGCTCAATTCTGCCTGCTCAAGCAGATGCTGCTCTTTCCTCTGCAGGGCAGCATGAGCCTTGCCAAGGGCCTCCTGCAGAGCCTCAACCCGGGCCAGGGCAGCCTCCTCCTGATGCCGGGAGGACCGACTTTCTGCCCGCAGAGCTTCCAGCTCCTGGTCCCGTTCCTTGAGCACCGCCTGGACCTGTAGCCAGCTGTCCTGCAGGGCCCTGGTCTCCACCTCGTGCTCCTGTGCCTGCTCAGCACACTGCTGCTGGAGGGCCAACAGAGCTTTCTCCTGCTCCTGAGACTCAGCCCTGAGGTCTCCCAGCACCTCCTCCAGGGCCTGGACCCGCCGTCCCTCCACTGCCAGCTCTTCCTCGAGCCTTCGTGCCTGTTCCTTGTGGTCCTGAAGCTCTCCCTGACGCTCCTTCAGTGTCATATGGGCTTGCTCCAGAGCTCCCTGGAGGGCGTTTGCCTTTTCCTTCACACTCTCCTCCTGTCCCTGGGCCTGCTGCTGTTCTTGCTGCAGAGCCTCCAGTTCCTGGTCCCTCTGGGCTAGGGCTCTCTGGGCCTCATCCAGTTGATTCTGAAGTGACTGCTCCTTCAGCTCCCCTTGTTCCCTGGCTTCTTGCAATTGCTGCTGCAGGACCACTATCTCCTGCTCTCGCTGGGACAGGAGGAGGCTGGTCTCACCTACCTTCCTGTGCAGGCCCTGGAGCTGCTGCTCCAGCTGGTCCTTGAGCTCCTGGAGTTCATGGATATGCTCCTGCTGACATTCCACCTCCTTCTCCTTATCACGCAGGATCAGCTTCATGTGCTCTAGGCTCCCGCGTTGTGCTTTACTCGGGCCCTTCCCTTCCTCTGCCCGTTCCTGCATCAGCTGCCTCTGAGTGGCCAGCTCCCGGCCTCGCTCTCTCAAGGACAGCTTGATCTGTTCCAGGTCCTCCTCCAGGATCTTGGTCTGCCGGGTCCTCTGATCCTCGAGAACCTGAATCCTCTCCTTCTGCAGCATCAGCTCCTGGTCTCTTCTCTCGAGATCCTGAGTCAGATGCTCTTTCTGCCTCTGCAGCTCCTCGATCTGTTCTCGCTGAGACTTCACCTCCTGGTCCCTCTCCTGCAGCTCTCTTGCCAGAAGGGTGCTGTGGCTCTCCAGGTCATGGATCTGGCTGCTTTGTGCCTGCAGCTCTTGGCTCCTTTCTTCTAGGTCCAGCGTAAGGTGGGTCAAAGCCACTCTCTGGGTTTCCCTCTGGCCCTCCAGCTCCTTGATCAGTTTTTGCTGGCATTCCATCTTGTGATGGTTTTCCTCCAGTTCCAGGGCCAGGCATTCCAGAGTAACCAACTGCTTTTTCAGATCCTGAACCTGTCCTCTCTGGGACTCAATCATTTGGTCTTTCTTCTCAAGTTCTAGAAGCTGATGCTCCAAGACACTCCTCTGAGTCTCCCGATCCTTCTCGAGCTCTCTGATCTGCTCCCTCTGCACAGTTAGCTTCTGCTCTCGCTCCTGGACGGCCATAGGCAGATGCTCTAAAACAGACCTACACTTCTCTAGCTCCTGAATCTGTTCTTGCTGCAGATCTACCTCTTGGTTCCTCTTCTTCAGGTCTAGAGACAGCAATTCCAAAGCAGCCTTCTGCATTTCCCGTTGCTTCTCCAGTTCCTGGATTTGTCCCTGCAGAGTCTCCACCTCCCCTTCTCTTTCAGCTAGGGTCTGGGTCAGGAGGGCCAAATTCTCTTGCAGAGCCTTTCCTTGGGCCACCTTCAGCTCGCCCTGCTCTTGCAGAGCCTGGGCTCTCTCACGCTCACTCTCCACCTCCTCATTTTTCAGCTTCAGTGCTGAACGAGCCGTTCTCAGGTCTTCTTCCAGGACGCCAGCAGCACTTGCCTGAGCCCTGGCTTCTGCGACAGCTGCTTGCAGGTGTTCCACCTGGGCTGTCAGGTTCTCCTTGGCTGCCTGAAGTAACTCTCGCTCACCCTGGAAGACAAGATGAAAAGCCACTTTAAACTACACTTCCCTGCTACTGTCACCCCAACGCTGGCCCTTTTCTTTCTTATTTTGTGGTACTAGCAGTGACAAGGACTTGGGCAAAAAAGTGGTAGTATATTCCAGTTAATCTGATACTGTAAAAGAGCATCCCTACTACCTCCCAGGACTCTGCTATGCCCAGGGCAGACTCTGGTCCTTCAGGACAAGGGGCAAAAATATCAACCTCAAATTCAGAAAAAGCAACTGAAGGAGGATTAACTGGAACCAATGGCCCCCAGGGACATGGAGACAGCCAGAGGAACTGATAGACTTGCTGAAGGAAGTGGGACACATGACCACAGGCCAAGGTGGGCCCAAGGGACTACTCCTGAGGCAAACCCCTCCCTGAAACCAGTAACACTTTACCTGGGCTTCCATTCGCTGTAGCTCTGCTCTCCGCAGGCGACTCTGTAAGGATGCCATAGTTTCATGTAGTTCCATCAGCTCAGATTCTAGGGAGTTCTGCTTTCCTTCCCACTTGGATTTCTCTTTGAGAAGAGGAGAGGAGAGGAGAGGTAGTGGAGTAAGACCCATGTTTGGGGTGGGGGAAAAGAGGGATATAGATGCAGATGGAGGATGGGGAACAGATTCAAAGGGGAGGAAGGCCAAGGAGAGAATTCTATCCAGTGTCCTAGAGACATCAACCATCTGCCAGCTGCTTCTATTTGCCTGGCAGTACTCCCTGCTGCTGCCAGCCCCAGCATTGCCTGGTAATCATCCCAATACGTCCTCATCCTCATCACAGAGAGCCTTGGCCCTCAATTCCAGACAGGGTTGAGCCAGATGACACTGGAGGTCCCTTCTAGCCCCCAATCCTATAATTGTGCAGGAGCTCCTAGAGACCTGGGTGGCTCTGCTGGCTGCCCACCATTTCTGCAGCAGGCGTTGGAATCTCACTATTTTTGTGGCTCTCAGGGAACCCTCAAACGGTCTCAAAAAAGGCCAAGACCCAAGTTGTCCTCTTCTCTTTTTTTCTTTTTTTGAGATGAAGTCTTGCTCTGTCGCCCAGGCTGGAATGCAGTGGCACAATCTCGGCTCACTGCAACCTCCACCTCCTGGGTTCAAGTGATTCTCCTGCCTCAGCCTCCCACCACCATGCCTGGCTAACTCTTCTCTTTTACAGTAGAAACTTGAGCTTCAAGACCCTTCCTCTACTGGCCTTTGTAAGGAGTCATGACATTTTCCAGTCCTTGGCTGGCACATGGATATGTCCTCCCCGGATCCCCTCTCCTTGCTTTCTCCCAAATAAGCTCATAATCCCTCAGTGACCAAAGGCTAACTTGGAGGACATAGTTGAAGACGATAAAAATAAGTAACATGGATGACAAAAGATGCAGAGTTTTATAATGTTCTTATAGTCCTGGCCCTGAGTCTCCAATTTTTTTTTTTATTTTTAAATCTACAGAGACAGGGCCAAGCATGGTGGCTCACGCCTGTAACCCCAGCACTTTGGGAGGCCGAGGTGGGCGGATCATGAGGTCAGGAGTTCAAGACCAGCCTGACCAACATGATGAAACCTTGTCTCTACTAAAAATACATAAATTAGCCGGGCGTGGTGGCAGATGTCTGTAGTCCCAGCTACTCGGGAGGCTGAGGCAGGAGAATTGCTTGAACCTGGGAGGCGGAGGGTGCAGTGAGCTGAGATCACACCACTGCACTCCAGCCTGGGCAACAGAGCGAGACTCCATCTAAAAAAAAAAAAAAAAAAAAAAATCTAGAGACAGAAAATGGAAGCCCAGCCATTTCCTTCTTTCAGTTCACCAAATCTGTTCCTCCTAATGTCTTCTTCCAGGATGGGCCTCAAAGGGCAAGCAAAGTAGAAGAAAAAATAGTTTAAGGGGGTCAGCACTCCTTTGGAAGTGCCTCTAGATATCATCTCACAGTTCTGGGTAAATAATGGAGTGCAGCTGGGCGCGGTGGCTCACCTGTAATCCCAGCACCTTGGGAGGTTGAGGCAGGCGGATCACTTGAGGCCAGGAGTTCAAGACCAGCCTGGTCAACATGGTGAAACCCCGTCTTTACTAAAAATACAAAAAAATTAGCCAGGCTTGGTGGCGCGTGCCTGTAATCCTAGCTACTTGGAAGGCAGAGGTAGAAGTGACATTGCACTCTAGCCTGGGTGACAGAGTGAGATGCCATCTCAAAAATAAAATAAAATAAAAATAAACAGAGTAGCTGCTAGGCCTGTGCCTGCCACTTCTGGGCTCCCCACCTGTCCCTTCTCCTCCCTCTAAATCTCCCTGCCTGTCTTGAGCTTCTCACCTTCCTGATTCTGGGAGAGCTGTCTCTGCAGATCCTGCAACTCTGTGTGGACCTGGCTCTTCTCAGCCTCAGTATCAGTTAGACGCTCTTCCAGTTTCTGGACCTGATCCCTCAGAACATCCTGGGAAAGGAAGGGCATGGCTAAACATGAGTTCCTCATCTTCCACAAAGCAATGCAGGGCTCAAGCTCTCTCCTCATTCTCAGCCTCTGTGGTGGGCTGCCATTGTGGACCTACTCCCAGATTGCTGGGTTACTTCCTCTGAACACATGTGCATTTAGCTCCCTGAAGTGATGACAGGCTCTGTTCCACTTGGATGGAGTGAGAATGCCCTTCTGACCTGTCTATCTCTTTTGAAACAGAGCTCCTGCTCAAAGTTAGCCCAGGGGTCACCCCTTCCCTCTCAACACTCCTACTTCAAAGCTTAGCCCAAAGGTCATCTTTTCTTTCCTTCTGACCCTTCCCAAATCAGGATGAATTGCCCCTTCCTCCTAGTTCCAACAGTACATCACTTGCATCTGTTACTGATCTAATTAATTCTCTCAGTTCTACTTTCCAGTAGAATGCAGTTTGCTTCCTCCACCATGTCACAAGCCTTCTTTAGGCAGAGATCAGGTCTTTCTCCCTTCTGTATCCCCAGCTCAGAGTGGCTGACATATGGATGGCGCACTCAATTTGTATTGATTGATAGGTTCACTGTGAGGTGGAATTTATGAGATCTTTCAGACCTAGGCCTTGAACGTGCCTACAAATGCCAACCTCAAATCTCAGTGGTCATCAATTTCTAGGGTTTCTCTTGGAAGTCTAGGTACCAAGAATACATTCACAGCTGAGTGGAAAACGATGCAAAACAATACCACACATCTGCCCAGGTTTTTTTTTTTTTTTTTTTCTAAGATGGAGTTTCACTTTTATTACCCAGCCTGGAGTGCACTGGCACAGTCTTGGCTCACTGCAACCTCCACCTCCCGGGTTCAAGTGATTCTCCTCCTCAGCCTCCAAAGTAGCTGGGATTACAGGCACCCATCACCACCCCTGGCTAATTTTTGTATTTTTAGTAGAGATGGGGTTTCACCATGTTGGCCAGGCTGATTTCGAACTCCTGACCTCAGGTGATCCACATGTGTCAGCCTCCCAAAGCACGGGATTGCAGGCGTGAGCCACCGTGCCTGGCCTACCCAGGGTTTTTTGGTTTACAGGGCTCATTCAAGATCCTCACTCATCTAATCCTCAAAATCCTGAGCAGGCACTATCTGCCCTACTCTGCAAGGGAAAACAAGGCCCAGGAACTCCAAATGCTTCATTTGTAGTTGCCAGGGGGTAAGTGATAGAGGTGAAACTCATCCCAACTTGATCTCAGGAATAAAACAGGTCAAACTGCTTCATACATCTTTGCCTCATGCTTTTCGAGGGATGTAGAGTTCAGGAAAGGGGAGCAGAGAAACATACCCGGGTCTGTTGAGTCTTCCACAGGTCTTGATGAAGCTTGTGGAGGGCAGATGCTACTGCCTCAGCGGAGAGAGCAGTCAGCAGGGGCCCTCTCTTAAAGAGGCTCCTAGCTCCATTCTGGTCTGAAAAAAAGAGGAAAACCTCCTCACCTAGCTGCCACTATGCAAAGAAACAGCCAGACCTCCCCAAACACAGCCCTGGCCTTCCCATTGGTCCCTCCTCTCCGCAAAGAACCCCTTCTCAGCAGTTTGCTCATCACATATTTTCTCCATAAGTATGGGCCAGGCACTATGATGGGTGCTAGATAACGCCAGCTATCGCTTATTACACACTTAATAAGTGCCAGGAACCGTGTAAGCGATTCACATCTGCAACCTCATAACTCCTTGATGAAATTATAAGGTAAGTACTTTTAACATCCTCATTTTGTAGTTGAGGAAAATCAAGCTCAGAGAGGATAGGTGACTTGCCCAAGGACACATGGCTAGCAAACAGTAGAGCTGGGGCTTAAACTCAGAATTAATTCCCAAGTGTGTAATCTTAGCCCCGAAGCAATATGGCCTAACAAATAGCATTCCTCTCCCTTTCCCCTGGGAGCCAGGCCTGGCTTTGGCCCAAAGGACCTAGTTCTGGAGTGGCTGTCTCACCTGGCTCAAGGCCCCAGAGGGAAGGAGCAGAGTCTCCCCCCCCACTCAGCTCAGGCCTGCTCTCACAAACAGACCCCAGGGCCTGCTGCAGGACAGAGTAGAGGCTGGCCAGCTGGGCCTGGGCCTGGTTCCCAGGCTGCTGCTCCGTGGCCAGTGCTTCTAGCTGGCTCTCTGTGCTGCGCAGTCGCAGCTGTAGTTGGGCTGCCTTGGCTTCCTGGGCCCACAAGGAAGCTCGCAGCTGCTGCTCCGTGAGACGAGATGCCCCCAGCTCCTCCAGCAGCTGTGTTTCCTGGGCCAGAAAGTCAGCCTCCTTTTCCTTCACCTCTTGCCTTAGTAATTCCATCTGCCAAGGAGGAATTGTACATACTATAAGCAGGAAGTGGATATTCTCTCCTCAGGCCTTCCCAGGCCAGACCCCACTCAATCCTTTTACAAACTCTGATCAGGGCTGGGAGGATTTCAGCTCAGCTCTCAGGTAGGTAGAGGGGCTCTGAAATGAGTATTACCCTAGATCTAACACCTGGCTGCCTGCCGACTACTGAACACCTGGGCCCAAGCTGCTATGCTAATGGGTTTCAGCCCTGGCTCTCTGGCTTGCTGGCTCCCTGCTAAGATCAGAACTCTGCCATGAAACCCCGACGCTGCACCTAGTAAGACCAGTCACAATAATAGCTACCATGTACTGAATGCTTATTGTGTTCCTGACACTTTATATACTCCTATAATGGTTATAGGAATTAGGAACAAGAATTATCACCCTTGTTTTATCGATGAAGAAGCTGACGTTCACACAATTAGAGAGTGGTACAACTTACATTCAAACTCAAGACTGTTGAACAGCCAAACCTGTGTGCCCTTAACCCCTGCAATCCACCATCTGGCTCTTCCTTCCCTCCTAGATCCATCTTTCCTCTGTATACATCTGGGGTTCTGATGTGGGCAGACTGAGTACCTGGAAGTCTTTCTGCTGCCTGCCTGATCTGGAGTATTTCTGGTTGCTCATTCTCCCTGCTACATCTTGCCAACCAGACCCAGCACAGTTGGAAGTGGCTGTGCTAGAACCAGGCCTGTGTGGGCTCCATCCTTGTGTGCACTTTGCTCTGGGCTGTCAGGTTTCCCACAGGACCCATGCCCATCTCTGGGTCAGGTTCCCAAGCCCCCACCTTCTCTAGTCCTGGCTTCCCCCTCCTGTAGGGGTACTGAGGCACCAGCCTACCCTGTAATCAGGAAAAATAGATGGGTCCTCTCCATGAGAGGACTCAGAGCAATCAATCCACCGCTTCAGGATCAGGCTTCTGCCAGGGATGCAGGGCTCATAACCAGAGTGGGAAGTACCTGGGCACTGAGCTCTTTCTGTTCTCCCTGGGCCTCCTGCATGTCCTGGCGCAGGGCGCTCAGCTCTTGTTGTCGAATAGAGTCAGCTTCTTGTAAAACAAGGAGTCTCTGTTCCTTTTCCATCAGTGACAGAGTCAGACTAAAAGAGAGGGGTCAGAGTGCTGGGCCATTCTCTTAGGGAATGAAAAATTACCTTCTCATCGGAGTATTCTAAAGATAGCATTAATAATCAAAATAGAAATAGTAATGATAATGATTATGATGTAACAATAAGAGCTATCATTTACTGAGCACTTACTATAAGTGCTCCTAGGTACTTCCTGCAGATGATGCCCCATTTCAACCTCACAGGTTTTTGTTGTTGTTGTTGTTGTTGTTTTTGAGACAGAGTCTTGCTCTGTTACCTAGGCTGGGGTGCGGTGGCACGATCTCAGCTCACTGCAGCCTCTGCCTCCTGGGTTCAAGTGATTCTTGTGCCTCAGCCTCCCGAGTAGCTGGGATTACAGGCATGTGCCACCACACCCAGCTATCAACCTTACAGTTATTCTTCTCTGGCAAATTTCACATAAACCTTATATTAGTACCTCACGTTCAACATGTCCAAATCTTCCCCGTCCCTCTCCTCTCCTCTCCTGCCCACCCAATCATCTCCTACTATGTTCCCTAGTTCAGTGAATGGCACTTCCATCCACACAGTGTCCCAACATAGAACCTTGACCACTCCAGAGTTCTCCCTTCAACCTACCTATAGCAATCTATGATTACATACAATTGCTTCTAACTCCCTTAACATCCTTTAAACCTCTTCTCCTCCTCTCTCCTCCTCTTCCCCACTACCCTACCTTGGTTTAGCTTTAGGATCTCTCATCAGGACGACTGTACCAGCCTAACTTGTCGTCCTGCCTCTAGTTTCATCACTAAAATGATTTGTCCCTTCTCAAACTGTGTTTTTGTTTTGTTTTGTTTTGTTTTGAGATGGAGTCTCGCTCTGTCACTGAAGTGGGAGTGCAGTGGCGTGATCTCAGCTCACTGCAACCTCCGCCTCCTGGTTCAAGCAATTCTCCTGCCTCAGCCTTCCAAGTAGCTGGTATTACAGGCACCCACCACCACGCCCAGCTAATTTTTTTGGTATTTTTAGTAGACATGTTGGCCAGGCTGGTCTTGAATTCCTGACCTCAAGTGATCTGCCTGCCTTAGCCTCCCAAAGTGCTGGGATTACAGTCGCGGGACACCGCATCCAGCCCATCCCCTTCTCAAATTCCTGCAGCACTAAGAATACAAGCTGCTCTTCACTCTGAATGGTCTTCTGTCACTCCTGATGTCTCATGTCATTATAATCCCTTCAAATACATAAGTTGGATTATATCAATTTCCCTGCTTAAAATTCTCCAGCGGTTTCCTATGAAACTCAAACTACAAACTCCTTGCTGTGACCTACCAAATCCTGAATGCTGTGGACCTGCCCAGCTCATGCCACTCTCCTCATTCACCAACCTCCAATCACAATCCAATCAGGCTCTGACTACTCTTTCAGTTCCACCAAACACTGTAAACTTTTATCTGCCTCATGGCCTTTGCACATGATTTCTCCTCTTACAGAACAGAACTCCCCCATGGCCGGGCGCGGTGGCTCGAGCCTGTAATCCCAGCACTTTGGAAGGCCGAGATGGGTGAATCACGAGGTCAGGAGATGGAGACCATCCTGGTTAACATGGTGAAACCCCGTCTCTACTAAAAAATACAAAAAACTAGCCGGGGGAGGTGGCGGGTGCCTGTAGTCCCAGCTACTCGGGAGGCCAAGGCAGGAGAATGGCGTAAACCCGGGAGGCGGAGCTTGCAGTGAGCTGAGATCCAGCCACTGCACTCCAGCCTGGGCGACAGAGCGAGACTCCGTCTCAAAAAAAAAAAAAAAAAAAAAAAGAACTCCCCCTCATCCTCTTACATGGGTAGCTCCACTTCATGCTGAATGCTCAGTTTAAACGCAACTTCCTGAGAAAAGTCTTCCCTAACAACGGTTCTAAAGTAGGTCTCTTCTCTCTCACCCTGTTTCCTCCATGTGTCATAATCTGTAAAAATTTGAGTTATTATTTGATTAATGTCTTCCCCACCAAACTATAAATTCTATTGGGGCAGGGTATCACTGTATCCCCAGGCACGGTGCCTGGTGTAAAATGGGTGTTCTTGAAATATTTACTAAATAAATGAAGTTCAAGCTTTTAAGACAGGAACCATGTCCTCTCCACATGGCTACATGTACATCCCAGAGTTGCAGACATGAAAGGCAAGGTGGCCTGAGCAAACAACTCTCAATATCACAGTGACCATGGCAGCCAGATAGCCACGTCCATGGCCTATCTAGCCTACCTGGCCTTCTCTCTCTCCAGTTCCTTCTGAATTCGGTTATACTCCTGGGTCTCTCTCAGCTTCTCCTGAACCTCTTGCTCCACCAGCCTCTGGGAGTCATCCTGGGCCACCAGCTGAGACTTCAAGTCCTCCACCTGGAAAGTTAAGGGCATGGAGACCAAGATGGCAGGGCAGGGGGCCAGTGGGAAGATGCTCCTCACCTAGGGCTTCAGGGTCCTTCGAGGTTTACCATAGTCAGTGGTCATTTCCAATGCTCTGGCAGTTCCACCAATCCCTACACACTCTTCTTAACTACCCCCTTCCTCAATACAATTCGGCTTGGTCATCTGCCTCCCAGCCTCACATATGCTGCACAGAGGCAGGCACAAATAAAAATTTTCGCTGGGCTAGGTGCAGTGAATCACACCCGTATTCTCAACACTTTGGGAGGCCAAGGCAGGCAGACTGCTTGAGACCAGGAGTTTGAGATCAGCCTGGGCAACATAGTGAGACCTTGTCTCTATAAAAATTTAAAAATTAGCCAGGTGTGATGGCACGCATCTGTAGTCCCAGCTACTCAGGGTGCTGAGGTGGGAGAATTGCTTGAGCTTGGGAAGTCAAGACTGCAGTGAGCTGGGATCTGCACTTCAGCCTGGGCGACATAGTGAGACCCTGTCTCCCCCACCAAAAAGAAGGAAAAAAAGGCTGACTATAACTACTCCCAAAGGCAAAACATGAATTGTGATTGCTTTTTTAAAAATGAAAAGTCAGGCTGGGTGCAGTGGCTCAAGCCTGTAATCCCAGCACTTTGGGAGGCCGAGACGGGCGGATCACGAGGTCAGGAGATCGAGACCATCCTGGCTAACACGGTGAAACCCCGTCTCTACTAAAAAAAATACAAAAAACTAGCCGGGCGAGGTGGCGGGCGCCTGTAGTCCCAGCTGCTCGGGAGGCTGAGGCAGGAGAATGGCATAAACCTGGGAGGCGGAGCTTGCAGTGAGCTGAGATCCGGCCACTGCACTCCAGCCTGGGCGACAGAGCGAGACTCCGTCTCAAAAAAAAAAGAAAAAAAAAAAAAAAAGAAAAGTCAGAACGTCATTTGATATAGGATTCTGAGAAGCAACCTAGTATGTAAAAATATTAGATTTATGGCAAGGATGGAAAGAATAATTGAAATTGAGACAGCCGGGGAAAATACAAGCTCTGAGACCATTACAGAGAAAGAAGTCACTCTCCCAGGGCTCTGAGAGGCACACGCTCAACTCTGAGCACCCTCTAATTTTCCACTCAGTACTGTGGCCCACCCATCTACCCTCCCAAACCAGGCAGCAGGGCCAAGGTTCTCCCTGTCCTGCAGGAGGAAGTGGGAAGGCCTGGCTGTGTTGGGGAAGGACCATGGGACTGGGTGGGGAGGAGGAGGGGACCTGCTTCTGCAGGTCCATCTTATCCTGTAGCAGGGAGCTGCTCTCTTCTTGGAGGGCAGCAAGGTCATCTCTGTGCTGCCGGGTTGCCTCCTTCAGCTCCCTCTGAGCCTCCTGGAGCTGGGTCTGTAGCATTCCAGTGGTCTCCTGAAGAGGGATAAGACATCAGTGAGTAAAGGAAATCCGTGTTGTGTAAATACTGTTTTTTTTTAGTGGGGTGGCAAAAGCTGAGGCAGGAGCCAGCAATCCACATTGTTTCCACCTCACCGTCTCACTTCCTAGTCCCTCTCCTCCCTCACAGAGTGCATTGGCTCACCCAGGTTTCTTGGTCAGGGTCCACGAGTTGGTAATAGTCTCTCACTCAGACCATGGCAACAGTCTCCTAACTGTATCCCTACTTCCACTTGATGCCATGATCCCCTAAAAACACACACACACACTATTCTCTACTCAGCAGCTAAAGTATTTAAAAAAACATACACAGGTATGTATATGCATGTGTATATGTATATACAAATAAATCATATCCCACCCCTGCTTTTTAAATACCACCCAACTGGCCAGGTGCGGTGGCTCACACCTGTAATCCCAACACTTTGGGAAACTGAGGTGGGTGGATCACTTGAGGTCAGGAGTTTGAGACTAGCCTGGCCAACATGGTGAAACCCTTTCTCCACTAAAAATACAAAAATTAGCCAGGCGTGGTGGTGGGCACCTGTAATCCCAGCTACTTGGGAGGCTGAGGCACAAGAATTGCTTGAACCCGGGAGGCGAAGGTTGTAGTGAGCTGAGATGGTGCCACCGCACTCTAGCCTGGGTGACAGAGTGAGACTCAGTCCCAAATACATAAATACGTACATACATACATACCACCCAACAGTTTCCCACTGCCCTTAGAACAAAATTCAAGCTCCTACAATGGTTGACAAAGGGCTTCTGGCTACCACTCCACTTGCCCCTGCGTTTATCAAGCTGGAGCCACACTGCCTCCTTTTTGTCCTTGAACTTCCCAACCCCTCTTCTGTGTCACAGGGCCCTTGTGACAGGTGTTTCCTCTGCCTAAAGTGTTCTTCCCATGCCAGGCATTTCTTTTACATGGCTTGAGATATAATTCATATACCATACAATTCATTCATTTAACGTATACAATGTAGTGGGTTTTAGAATATTCAGAGTTGTACAACTATCACTGCAATCAAGTTTAGAACATTTCCATCAATCCCAAAATAAACTCCGTGCCCATTCACTGTCACTCCCCATTCCCCACCCCACTCCCCACCGTAAATCTGCTTTCTGCCTCTATAGAGTTGCCTGTTCTTGGTGTTTCATATAAATGGAATCATATCATATATAATATATGGCCTCTTGTGATGGGCTCTTCCACTTAATCTGGTATTTTCAAGGTTCACCTATGTCGTATCACGGAGCTGGTTTCTTTTTTTTTTTTTTTGAGTCTCACTCTGTCGCCCAGGCTGGAGTGCAGTGGCGCGCTCTTGGCTCACTGCAATCTCCACCTCCCAGGTTCACGCCATTCTCCTGCCTCAGCCTCTCGAGTAGCTGGGACTACAGGGGCCCGCCAACACGCCCGGCTAATTTTTTTTAATTTTTAGTAGAGACGGGGTTTCACTGTGTTAGCCAGGATGGTCTCGATCTCCTGACCTCAGGATCCGCCCGCCTCGGCCTCCCAAAGTGCTGGGATTACAGGCGTGAGCCACTGCGCCCAGCCAGAGCTGGTTTGTTTTTAACCTTCAAGTCTCAGCTCAGATGTTACTTTCTCAGTGAGGCCTTCCCTGACCACTAAGTGCAAACTGACCTCCTTTGAATCACTCTCAGTTGTATCACTCTATTTCCTTTACAGCACTTATTACAAACTGTAATAATCTCATTTGCTTTGTGTCTGCTCATTTGTCATCCATCTCTGCCACAGGAATGTAAGTTCCCTGAGGGCAGGGGCAATGTCTGTCATACTGACTGCTGTGCCACACCTTTTTTTTTTTTGAGTCTTGCACTGTCACCCAGGCTGGAGTGTAGTAGTGTGACCTTGGCTCACTGCAACCTCCGCCTCCTGGGTTCGAGCGATTCTCCTGCCTCAGCCTCCCAAGCAGCTGGGATTATAGGTAAACGCCACCACGCCCAGCTAATTTTTGTATTTTTGTAGAGATGGGGTTTCACCAGGTTGGCCAGGCTGGTCTCGAACTCCCGACCTTAATTGATCTGCCCGCCTCGGCCTCCCAATGTGCTGGGATTACAGGTGCCCGCCACCATACCTGGCTAATTTTTGTATTTTCAGTAGAGATGGGTTTCACCATGTTGCCCAGGCTGGTCTCCAGACCTTAGGTGATCCACCCGCCTTGAACTGCCAAAGTGCTGGGATTACAGGCGTGATCTACCCCATCCGGTCTGTGCCATACCTTTACGTACTTGTCATGTGTCAGCACTTAGCACAGGGCCTGGCACATAAGAAGTGCCCAAGAACTCTTCGTGGTTGAATGGGTAAATGAGTGCCCCTTTCTCCCCTACTCACGAGTCCACCCTCCATACCTGCTCCTTTAACTTCTGGACTTTCATGTCCTGCCTCAGCCGTTCCAGTTGTTGGCTGGCATCTGCTAGCTCCTTCTGGGTCTGCAGCAGTGTCTCCAGGAGGGATACTCTCTCTTTCTCTGTTTCCAGCTGCATCTGTGGAGGGGTAGGAGGGTAAGGGCTTGTGGGCTCAGGGTTACCATGCTCACCAATGAGGCCACAAGCACATCCCAGCTGCTCTAGGGCTCTTCTAGCAGAGGAGAAGGGGCTGAGGACAAAGGAAGGTCTCAACCCATGGGTTCAGAACAAGGAAGTGCAAAGATTACCACTGGTTTGCAAGCTGACAGGATGTGGTACATGTCAGCCCTCCCTCAGGAAGTATGACATACTGCCGGAACTGTGGCTAATGGTGTGGACCACCCTGCTCACTGGTAGCAGAGTGGGTAGCTACGCTCTCTTCTGGAAGCCCCTCTGCAGCACTACTCTTGGGAGTGGAAAAGGAAGTGGTCAAAAGTAAGGAGATCGCTGACTGGACGGGCAGCTTCAATCCTCCTAGCTTCTCACCTGGCATAGGGCACTCTCTGCCTGGGTTCGTTCTTCTTCCCTCTGGGCCCGGATGGCCTCCATTTCTGTCTGCTCCTCCTTTAGCCTCACTTCCAGCTCCATTTTTTCCCTCTCTAAGCTCTCCAGAGCCTTCGCCAGCTCCTGCTGGTGCCAGGAGCGCTCCTTCTCCTGGCCACATGAAAGAAACACCATAAGAACCAAATGGGTGAGGAGGGAAGGCAGGAGAACCGGATTGGAAAAACAAAGTCTTTCTACTACTCACTAGCTGGGTGACTTGGTACCTCTCTAAGCCTGTTTCCTCCTCTGCAAAGCGAGGCTAATAATCCCTGCCTTATCTATCTTAACAAATTTTATGACAACCACATGAGAGTAATTTTTAAAAATCAAATGATGTAATACATGTGGAAGTACCTTCCAAACTGCAATTGTCCCTTATATATGCTACAGGTATCTGGGTTTTAAAATGTATTTCTATTTTTTAATGTTTTTTGGAGATGGAGTCTTGCCCTGTCACCCAGGCTGGATTGCAGTGGCACCATCTCTGCTTACTGCAACCTCCACCTCTCAGGTTCAAGTGATTCTCCTGTCTCAGCCTCCTCAGTAGCTGGGACTACAAGTGCCCCCCACCATGCCCAGCTAATTTTTGTATTTTTAATAGAGATGGGGTTTCACCATGTTGCCAGGCTGGTCACGAACTCCTGACCTCAAGTGATCTGCCTGCCTCGGCCTCCCAAAGTGCTGGGATTACAGGCATGAGCCACTGTGCCTAGCCTAGGCATTTTTGTTTCTAGAGATGGGGTCTCACTATGTTGCCTAGGCTGGACTTGAACTCCTGGGCTCAAGTAATCCTCCTGCCTCAGCCTCCTGAGTAGCTAAGACCACAGGGGCACGCCACCACACACAGCTCCATATTTGTTATCTTTAAAGCAGCCACATCGTGGTTGACAGTTATAACAATGAACTGAGCGGGCCAATTCTGGCTGTCTGCTGCCTGCTCTCCTTTACTCAGGGTTGCAGAGTTAGGCCCTGAAGAATCAGGCCTGGCCCAGTGAGGATGTCTCCCTGTATTATATAAGAGCATTAGAAGAGGGGTGCTGCTTATCTTAGAGGTCCTCCAGCCACCAAAGCTTTCCCAAGCTCTCTGACTAGTTCAGGACCCTCTATTAGGTGCCCAGGATAGAGGTGAAGGGCTCTGGAGTTGGGCTGCCTGGGTGAAAATCTTTTTTTTTTTTTTTTTTTTGAGACAGAATTTCACTCTTGTCGCCTAGGCCGGAGTGCAATGGCACAATCTCAGCTCACTGCAACCTCCACCTCCTGGGTTCA